>NC_043707.1:115839695-115951382 GCF_006229205.1 Suricata suricatta
GTTTTGTTACCTTGTACTAATTCCTGGCGTAGCTTTTTAAGATTCTTATCGTTACTGTCCACTTAATTTTAATTCTTTATATAATGTCTCCTATCATAATCATTTTTCTATCTTATCACATGGTCTTCCTAATCGTAGTTGTTTTTAATAGCTTCACCATTGCCCATGGAGTGGGAAAAACCCAGTTTTCAACAGTTTCCCAGTTGCTGGACATTTGGGTTGTTTCTGGTGGTTCGCTCGTGTAAATATTGCAATGAATATCTTTTATGAGGCTTTTCCTGCATTTTGGAGTCAACGGCAGGAACCATAAATGGTATTTTGGGTGAAATGGGATGTGCGGTTTTAAGGGCCTTGATGCATAATACCAGAGGTCTATACTAAAGGGCTTCAGGAGTTTAATACTAAATGCTGGCACTTAAGATGTCACTAGCGCTGTTGGAAGGGCAGTGAGAGCAGAGGGCAGGAAGCTATTGTCTCATGAAGTCCACTGACACTTAACCTAAGTGAGCAAAAGCAAGTAAGGACATATGATGAAGAATGAACTGCCTTTCAAAGGTGGTGGGGGGTGTGTGTGTCCTGCTTCTCTTCTCTCAGGGTCTGGGGGCTGATGGTATTAACAGGTGGCTGAAGGTGGGGCGGGCGGAGCTGGGAAGGTGTGGGTGGTGGTGGCCAGAGGAGAGAGCAAGTCCTTAGTGGCTCTCCTTAGTCCCTGAGGAGAGTGGGAATGCTGAAAGGAGCCACCCTTGCTTTTAGGGAATAAATCTGATGGGGAGCATGGGGACCAGTGTCTGCCACTGAGGTGGGGATGCGACGTCTGGTTCTGAAAGGGTGTGCCAGGCTCCGCTTGCTTAGCTGCTAGCCGGCGAGCAGACCTCAGTGACAGACCAGTGCTGCCGCCCTGTGGCGGTCCTGAGCATTACCAAGCCTGGCGGCCCTTCCCTGCGCTTCTCAAGCAAGGTGCCCACAGGGGTCAGTCTGGGAGCTTCAGTGAGCAGGCTTCAGTGAGCAGGCCAGGAACCACAGGGACCCGACTGCCTACAGGGGGCAGTGGCCAGGCAGCAGCTTCCAATTTGTGATGCTGAACTTTTCAGGATTGTTTTTTCCCTAAAAGATGCTAGAAACTTAGAATATTACACGTTTTTTGAAACTTGAATTTTAAATGTTGACATTTGATTTTTTTAAAAGAATTCAAAGCCTGATAACATACCCGTGGATTTAATTTGCTCCAGTGGCTGCCAATTTGTGACTTCTCAAATGGCCCCTTTCCTTTCTGTGAGATGTGCGAGGAATACGTTTTTTTTTAAAGCACTATAACAACTTGTGGCAAATATCAGGGCCCACGATTAGTTTCTCTTGAAACCAGTCTAATAGATATTAGACTTCTAATATCTAATATTGGTCTAAGCAGAACCTTAGAGGATAGGAAACCTACAGAAACCGCACCAAAAAAGTTTTCCCACAGACTAAGACATTTTTGGATTTGTAAATATTTCAGAATAACCCTGTCACTGCTGATGTACCTCCCCCCAGGCCCTGGCTGCCAAAGCCCTATCTTTGGAAACCCATGTTGCTTCCTTCCAGGAGTCTCACTTTATGCCCCCTCTTAAATAATTTGGTTTCCTAGCGCTTGTCCTCCAGCAGCTCTATTAATATCCCCAGCTGGCTCTTTCTTTCCCACGGCCGGCCTGGATCCGCTGCCTCGGTGGAGCTCTGACACAGCGCGTGCCTTCTGGCCTCTGCTCAGTGACATGGAGTAGCAGGGTTTCCGTGGTTGTGGGCTGAGGCAGGCCAAGGTGGCTGGAATGAGCCAGGGCACTGGTTTCTTCCATGCTTGCTGATTCACCTTGGAGGCAGGTGTCCGTCTTCTGGGCTGGCCCAATCGTCATGACTCACTGAAACACATTATTAGTAAGAGAGGTGCTTGGTGCTTTTTGCTTGCCGCCCCCTGCCCTCCGGGTGTTTTCCTGGCCCTGTGATGGCAGTGCCTTTAGAGTAGGGTTATCCTGTCTGCGCTTGGCAGGAATCACTTCTCTCCCCTCAGCGGCCCAGTGTCTGGTGCTTTTCCACTCCCTCTAGAGCCTTTCCTGTGCCTGTTGCTGTGTTAGCACAAGTAGGCTGGGCAGCCGCCAAGACAAGCCTGCCAGGGAGCCCTTTGACTCCTGCCGGCTTTCCAGGGTCCCCGGCTGGTGGGACTGTGGGCTGAGCGGAACACCATGGGCTTAGCCTCCTTGGAGCCACCTGGGAGCAGGGCAGCAAACCTGGAAAAGCTCCTGTCTTGCCTCCCTTTTCCTTTTCCGCTTTACCATGGTCGTCTCCGTGCTTGTGGAGCCAGGGCAATGTGGCAGAGTAAAAATAAAGTGCATTCTAGAGTCCGACAGGCTTGAGTTATGAATGCAGCCTCTGCAACTAGCTGAATGACCTTGGGCAAGTCACTTGGCCTTTCTGAACCTCACTATCCTCATCTGTAAAATGGGGATGAGAATACCTATTTTTGCTGGGTGGCAGCCCTGCTAAGGTAACCTATGTAAATTTTTAGCAGAGTCTATGGCAGCCAGTAGGTAGGTGATCAATAATGTTAGCTGCTTTCATTTTACTGCAGGATCAGCCTCCATTTCCTGCAATAGTTGCATGTATCCTTGTGATCCTGGTGAAGTGGGGGTCTGGGGGCAGGACCAGGCTTGGCTGGTAGAGTGATAACAGGGACCCTGACAGACCTGGTGGTTGAGAGGTTCTTAGGAATTCTTTACAGAATGGACTGCCTGGCATAAGAACCAAGCCGGCCAGACCTGTGTCACTAGGTAACAGTTCTGTTGGTGCAGTCTCCAGGGTCAGAGACAGGAAGTAGGGAGCTAGGGGCTGCAGAATCCCCAGGAGTATGTGTCAGGAGCACAGGTAGAGGAAAGAGCCTTGGACTTGGGGACAAGGAAACTGGGTGACATGGGACCTGACCTTTCTCTTCTTCTGGCCTTGGCTGCTCCACCTGCAAACTGGGGACCTGAGCATGTTCCCTGCTGATGGTGTAAAGAGGAGAAACCAGCCCCGAGGGCGCTTTGAAAACTGAGTGCCAGGTGATAGGCCAGCGAGGCCTCACTTTTAGCGGACTGGGATGGCAGGCGGTCTGAATGATGAAGTCAAAATAAATGCTCTTTTACCTTTTCTGTACACCATCTTCAAGAGCATTTGCTAAAGGGCAGTCTTTGGGATATCAGCTTTAAAAATGAAGAAGAGTAGTTAGTCTGGATTGCCCTCCTGTGTCAAATGGTGGGTTTGCACATAGCTCTGTAATCTAGTTGTGTGAGTAGGGAAGTCATTTCACTTCTCCAAGCATCATCTGTAAAGTGGGGTTGCTTCTGCCTTCCTCACAGAGTTGGGAAGATTGAGAAATAGTTATAAAATACCCAGCGCAGCGTTTGGCGTGGAAACACCTCTGTCCTGTTTATCCCTTGTTGTCTGTGACTCCCTCCCCCACCTCCCCCTCTCATGGGCTCCATCACCAACCCGCAGTGACCCTCCTCTGTGTCTCATCATCTTTTCCTGGAAATCCTTCCTATTCCTGCCAGCATTTTCTTTCTAAAAGACAACTCTGATGAGGTCACTGCTTCAAGACCTCCGTGGCTCCTCTCACCAGAGCCCCTGGCATGCCTCACTCCTTCTTTCACCAGCTTGCCCCAGCCTCCCTCCCGTCATCTCCGGGACAGAAGCCAGCCTTTGCCGCCTCCTGAGTGTAAAACGCTTGTTCCAATCTGGACACCTCCGTGTCCACTGTGTGTCCCGCCTCCCTGGCTGCTTGGTGAACTCCTATGACGCTGTCAGACTTTGTATGTGTAGGCCCATAGGCACTTTCCTAAGTGGAAGCTGGCCTTCCCTCCCTGGTTGTCCAGCCCTGTGGTCATTTTCCTGTGGCATTTATTACAAGGCACTGTAATGGGTGTGTGTCCTCCCCTGCTAGACTGTGAGTTCCTTGAGGGCAGGTGCCACGTCTTCTTCCCCTCTGCCCCTCGCAGAGGGCCTGGCAGAGTCATTTTCAATAAATGTCGAGTGAACTACGAGGCCCCCGAGTGTGATTCTGGGATGGAGCAGACAACTGGGGCTGGTGCAGAGACCAGCCTCTATTGGAAGATGGGGGACAGGGCCGTCGGGTGTGTGCTTTGAGGGGCCTGGCCGCCTCCAGCTGATGGCGGCCCTGTGGTGCTACAGCTTTGTCTTCCCCGAGGTTGGTAATGAGTGAAACCAAAAGAAACCTCTGGCTTCATTTTCCCAGGAGAAGTGGGGCTTGGGCAGAGGGCTGGCTTTCCCCACTGGGTGGGACCTGGACCAGCATAGGCCATGATGAATTTGACCCTGATGACTCTACAGTGGGGAACAATGTCCTCAGGAAAGCATTCAGGAAACCCTTCGTGTAGTAGTGATCAAAGCCCTACAGCAGCCCAGCAGGGTGGATGGGACTGCTCCAAGGAGCCCAGCAAGGCCCTGGGTTGGAGCCCAGGGAACCCTAACGCCCTTACCAGGTGGGGCTCTCCCTCAGCCTCAGCAGAGCCCTGGGCCAACCCCCGGGGACACGGGAATGCTGGGGAGTCTGAGGGAGCCCCTGCTTCGGGAGGGTCTCCGCTTTGTCTCCATTCATCCCTTAGGCCGGGGCGGGCAGGTGGGCTGACAGGTGAAGCAGGCTTCGGTTTCCTCCTTTCACCTAACAGCTGAGGTAAACCTTGTGGTCACACAGAGCCCTCTTCATTTGTCCCTCCTCCCCAGTGAGTTCAACCAGAAAGGAGAAGAGCACGGGTTCCTCTTAGGCTAACAAAGGGGATCGGAGGCCCTGGGAGGAAATGGCTCGCCCCAGATAAAGCCAGGAATTCTTGGCAGAGCCGGGCTTGTGGCCACCCCGTGCCCCCTCCCCTTCCCAGTTTACATGTTCTCATCACACCAAAGCAAGGTCAGCTGGCCTACAGACCAATAGACCCGGTGAGGGAAGCACCCTCTGAGTGCCCGCTGGCCATAGGGCACGGCGGGGGGCCTCTGCGGGCGGCTCACGTGCCGTGCCTTGGATGGAGGCTGCCCTGCTCTTCCTGCCCTGTCCTGCTTTCATTTTCCCAGCGCACAGGCCACAAACAAACCTTTAGGGGCAGCTCTGCCTCTCTGATGCTCTCCAGGCTGTTTTCCCCATGCGCCGGAGGGTAGGAGGTCACAGTCTTTCCCATAGATGGAGTCCTGTGTGTTTATAATTTGGTCAATTGATGACAAGGTGGTTTGTTTATCTACTGTTGTCCCTAAAGCCCTGTCCTTGGCTGGCTGTCACCTCCCTGACATATGCTGGGGCCTCGATGGGCTCCGATCCCAGCCCTCCTTGCTTCCCCCCCAAGAAACCCAGCTCCAGAGTTAGGCTGCTTGGGTTCAAAACCCAGCACAGCCACTTAGAACTCTGAGGTCTCTGCCAAGCTGCCTGGCTCTCGGTTTCAATTCCACATGACAGTGGGCTAATACAGGACTTAAAGTCTCAGGCTGTCATTGTGAAGATTAAGAGTAAACATGCAAGGCATCTGAAACAGAGACTCCCTGATAGCCCTCAAGAAAAGGTTATTTTGATTCATAGCAGTTTTTTTTTTTTTTTTTTTTTTTTTATTTTCCACGCAGTTACTCTTGCGTCAGGGCCCTGTTCTACGTCTAGGCTTTAAGAGGGGGTGCCTGAGTGTAGAGGGGAAAGGCGCCTGCAGTAATGCTGTGGCAGGAGGCTGGGGAGCATGCGGGCGTCCTGACCCTCAGCCCTGAGGCCTCTTGGCTTTGCCATTTGGTGCTTCTCTGCCCTCCTCTCCCCCACACCCAGTCCCTTCTGCATTGCCTTGGCATCTCGCAGCAGCCCCTGGCTCCAGCTGGGTGCCTGACACCCGCACAGCCCTGCCTTGGCCGGCCCACCCACTGGCCTGTAGGCAGATGGAGGTTTCTGGAGGAGGCCGTCGAAGCTGGATGTCTGAGGGGAGCTGCCTGGGTTATGGTGGCTCTCAGAGCACCAACCCAGCTAGCAGGGTGTGAGGAAGAAGTCTCCCCCTCCCCCCCACCCCAGAGCCCTCCTCAAGAGGAGTGTCTTGATTTGCTAGGGTGGCTGCAACAAAATAGCACAGTCCAGGTGCTTAAACATCAGGCACTATTCTCTCACAGTTCTGGAAGGGCGGAGTCGGAGATCAGGTGCCCGCTGAGGACCCTCTCCTTGACGTGGGGATAGCTCCCTTCTTGCTCTGCCCATGGTGGTCCCCCTGTGCACGTGGGTGACACCACGTCTGGGGAGTCATTTGTATCCAAATCTATTCTTGTAAACATGGATTAGGGCCCACTCTAATGGCCTCATCTACTTTAATCATCTCATTAAAGGCCTCATGTCCAAATACAGTCACATTCTGAGGTACTTCAACATGAATTTTGAGGGTAAGGCAGTGGTATGGAAAAGGCTGCCACTGCCTCAGCGGAGAGACATGGGAATGGGGTACCCAGCCCCCTGAGGCAGGGCCCTGCTGGTCTCTGGCACTGGCCTGGTTCTGGGGCGAAGCTGGTGCTGACTCTCTCTCACCTCCCCAGGAGGCCTTAGGGTAGGAACTAAATGCCTGAGGCGCGATGACACTGTGAGCTGATTGTTCCTGTGGTCTCTGGGGTGAAGGAACAGTCAGCTGGCCCCAGGCATGGGTCCTGTCCTTCCCCTGCGTTATCAGAGCCTAGACGCCCTTCCGCCCCGAGGCTGTGCCGTTAGAGGCCTGGCCCTGGCCCCAGGCTCTCCCAGTGGGGGCTGCCTTTGAGGGGAGAACTCAGCTGCCCTTGGTTCAGCTGAGCTCTGCAATTCACAGTAAGTACTCTTTTAGGTAGGGAGTTGTTGAAAGGCACCGAGAATTACTATTTTTCCGGAAGATATACCTGCCTGATTGGGTTGGTTCACGCTGATATTCCACTATAGACTTTTCCCCTTCCTCCTGTGGTTTTTGGTAAAAGATGAGTAGGGTGGGAAAGTGACTCAGATGTTTGCTGGGATTGGGAATTGCTTTGGCCTGGGGCCCACCTCTGTGCCACTTTCATCAGCTCCATTCGGCAGATTAGAGAACAGTTCAGGGGCCACTGATAGTACCCTGCTCTTCCCCAGCCCTCGGTGTGTCCCTCCAGGGCCCGCAGCTCTAGGGCTCACGTGGCCGATGGTTCCCACAGGATCTAGAGCCAGTGTGCAGGCAGAGCTGATGGATGCTTTAGGACAGGCTGCCAGCCACCCGCTGCTCAGCCAGTTCGAGTCCTGGGACTGTGATGTTGCGGCTTCTTGGAAGAGAGTTGGATGGAGGAGAGCCGCCCCAGTTCTCCGGAGGACCTCGTTAGACTTGGCACCCGAAGCAGACAAATCCCAGCCAAGAACAGGGAAATAAGCTTGCTTGCGGAGCTCCTGCAGGCTAAGTGTCGGGTGGGTGCTTCATGAAATCTCACTTAATCCTCCCAAGGTGCCTGCATGACAGGGATTGTCTCCATGTTAAGGAGGCAGAATCTGAGACTCGAGACTAAACCACTCTCTTAAGTCACAGGTGGAGAAAGTGGTGTCACTTAAGCCCAGGTCCCCTGGCTTCGGAGGGTCTTTTCAACCCTAGGGAAGCTGGTGGTCCCTCCTGATTTCACTGTGCCCATGGCCTTTCTTCCCCTGGGATAGGGGAGGGTAGAGGGTGGGAAAACTGGTGAGCGCTTCCTCCCCTCCTTTTCATCTCCAGAGACCTCTTTGTTCTCCCCATTCCTGGACACTGTGGGCCTGGGGCTCCTGCTGGCTGAGCCGCAGCTCTCAGGTCTCCAGTGGCTAGTGAATGAATGGGTTGTCACCCCTTGACCTGTCTGGTTTCCCGCACCAGCCCCCCCACCCAGGCAACCACAATGGCCTGAGGCTGACTCAGTGCCTCCTTTATCGAAAGTGGAGAACAATGCCCAGAGACAGGCTGCTGGCAGGCAGGGCAGGCGCAGACCCCTGCCCTCTCTGAGGGCTGCTTCTCCAGGGCCAGGAAGTTGGGGGAGGACTTTCTATGTCTGGGATCTGGGGTGGAAGTCCTAAAAGGGTGCATGAGAGGAGGGGGTAAATGATACCCTTCCCTTACCCCTAGACCTGAACCTGTCTCCAGTACCAAGCAAAGCCACAGGTGGTATGACTCCTCCTCCTATTAGCTGGGTAGTGACGTAACTTCTCAGCCAGTGACGTAACTTCTCTGTGTCCTTGTCTTGAACACGAGGCTTTACCAACAATGTCACCAGGTAACGGGGGAAAGCTGTCAGTCAAGTGCCTCACTCCATAGAGGATGCTCAGTTGCATTTGCTCCTAGCTGCCCCTGCCTTGCTCTCTCTGACCAGCCTCTGTTGGGAGGCAGGGTGCATGGGGGAGGCACCATTTGGGAGAAGAATTTTCTGGGGCCTAGCTGGAGCCTGGAGGGAGAGGAGACCTCCCTGCTCTCTTGCTGCGCTATGCTCTTCATGACCCAGAGGAAGCTGAAGGAATCGTGAGCATCCACTCTGGGAAGAGAGAAGGTTGAAAGGGTGACTGAAGAAGCCTTCGTAAGCCTCTCGAAGCTTATCGTTGGAGTAGACCTGTGCTCAGTGTGCCCAGAGGCATGCAAGGAGACATGGGAAAGGCTTTCCCAGCAGAAGGCCCGAGATCCTGGAACTGGGAGTCGGGGGGACTGTTACTGAGGAAGGCCACACAGTCTTTAAAAATAGGTCATTTGTTCTGATTAGGCTTGGGTGGGGTTCAGCCGGGGGGTGGAGGAACTGGTCAGATGGAGGCCAGCAGGGAATTCACCCCTGAATCAGAAATGAGGTGAGATGGGTGACCTTCTTGGTGGGGAGAGTTGAATCCTGCCTGGGCCAGGGGGGTGGACAGGGAAGCTCCACCACTGCCCCTGCCCCCAGCTTTGAGCTGTATTTTCGGAGACAGCACAGGAAGTGGGCCTTCACAATGTCAGGATACAGGAAGCTATCGGACTATTGAAGGCCACTTCCTGTGAGCTGGTCATTCACATACATTTGTCACCAACTATCAGGCCTTTTGGGCCTTGCCATTGTCCAGAGGGACTGCACAAGCCCGGGGGCGCCAGCAGAGGCTCTTGGACACAGAATGCACTATTGTGCTGAACTGGCAGCACCCCATGGGGTGGGGAGGAAAGCGGTGGTGAGAAGGGGACAGCCTGCCTCTCATTGTCACTGACTGCACAATGGGGTGGGGGGCTGGGGTCTGCTCCTGCTCGTGGCAGCCTGAACTTCTGGGAAAAGTAATGGCCGCAGCAGGAGCCTGCTTTTGGGTCTGTTCTAGACAGAGCTGGAAAGGGGTTCGGGCCCTTCATTAGCAGTGGTGGGTTTCCTAGATCTCTGCCAAGAGCCAGTGTGATATAAAACTGGCTTGGAGTCAAGCAGACCGAGACTTTGAGGTCACACTCTGCCTCGCCTGTGTGACTTTGGCCAAGTCACCTCACCTCTCTGAGCTTCAGGCCTGCTCCCACAAAACAAGAAGAATCATAACCGCCTCACAGGATGATCAGTACTCGAGATGGTGTGTGGATGTTCTTAGCTGGGTATCTTGTATGAAATTAGATGTGTGAGAAATGTTAGTTCCTTCTCCACCCTCATCTCCTTCCCTTCCAGCTCCCTTCTGACCCCGCTGTCTGGTCCTCCAGTGAGTGAGCGAATTAGCGTGTGCAGGGGAGTGAGGAGGTATTTTAATATCAGCCCAAACAAAGCAGAGCTGTGCCTTCCCCTATGCCAAGAATATCAAATCAACTGTTAATTATCTGCACTAATGGACGGCACAGAAGCAGATCATCTTTCTTTGGCCATGTGCCTTTGGCCTTATGTGTGAGTCTGGGTGTGTCTGAATTGTACAAATTCACTTTGGGCCAAACGGTGAGGCTGTAACAGGGCAGACCTGGCTCAGGAAGAGGCAGGTTATAGAACCATCTGGAAGCCCATGACTTTGCCCTGCTCAGCTCTGACCCATCGGTGCCACGAAGGGGCACTTTGTTCCTCAGCTGTGTAGAGGCGGAAAACCAGGTGCTTTGAGGTCAAACACGTGGGTTCAAACCTTGACTCCAGCCCTAATTATCTGTGTGACTTTAGGCAGTTTATTAGACCTTTTTGTGTCTCAGTGTCTTTATTCATGTGAGGTGGGGATAATCTTACTTTACAGGGTTTCTGTGAGGACGGAATAAGGTAATGCATATGCCTTTCTTTTCTTTCCCTTTCCCTCTTGTCCCCGTCGCTTCAGTCCTACCCTGGACAGAGAGCCATTTCTGATGGCTCCTGGCACATGGACACGGTTAAATGTTTGGCTCTCCGAAGGTTTTACTGCCCCACCGCATGGAAGAGCCAAGACTACACTGTCCAATATGGTGGCCACTCACCATGTGCAACGATTAAAAGTAAAAAGTAATGGATTAAAACTAATAATTCAATTCCTCACTAGCTGCATGTGGCTGGTAGCTAATGTGTTGGACAGAGGAGCCAGAACATTCCCATCATTGTGGAATGTTCTGTTGGACAGCGCTTAGCTGGAGATGTGTTATACCACAGAATCTGGTAAGCAGAAGGAAATAAATTAATGAGGAGATAGGGCTCGAGTCAAACAATGGCCCTCTTCTCCTTAGAGTGTCTGCAGGGTTTGGACTCTGTGTGTGGCTCTCTTCTTCCATCAGTGGAGTGAGTCCAGAGCACAGTTAGGCCAACACTCAAATACCAGGACCTCTGAGTGAGCAGCCCAAGTCCGCCCTGTGCCCCCAGGGTTGGGTCACCTCCAGTCCTTGCAAACAGTTTGCCTTGTGTGCCACGTTGCCCACACAGGTGTGAGTTGTGGCTACTTAGCGCTTGGGGGGCACAACAGCCATAGGACTCTATCCCTACGCCTCTACTCGGGCCTTTCTTCCTACATAGCCTTGTGATGACACAGCCGCCTTCCAAGCATAGTCCTGCTTGTGCCTCTCAGTGTCTTCTTACTCTCTGCTTAGCTGCGGGGGCTGATCCCACCACTCAGCCGGGTCTGATCCCTGAGCCTCGGCAGGCTGCTGGGCTGTGCAATTAAGCTTTTGTGGCCAACAGCCTGGTGTGTGTGAGTCCTGGGCACCCCTGGACCTCAGCTGTTTGACTCCAGCTACACTTTTCCAGTTTACATGGTTTCTGAGGCCTGCTTTGCTTGCTGATACCCTGACTGGGCTCATTAGTGTCTCCTTACCTTTCTCGCTTTCCCCTCAGAGGGTCTGGTTTGGTTTCTGTGCTCCTAAGCTGTGGACTGGGATCCTGCTCTGAATATCCCCATCTCCTAAAACTCCAGTTTTGAAATCTGTCTACTTTGAGTATTAAACTGGCCT
Source organism: Suricata suricatta (assembly GCF_006229205.1). Lineage (NCBI taxonomy): Eukaryota > Metazoa > Chordata > Mammalia > Carnivora > Herpestidae > Suricata > Suricata suricatta. The sequence goes on from NC_043707.1 coordinate 115,851,041, forward strand.
AGAGACATCACCGTTGGGTTGGATCTTACCTTGGAGCAGTTCAACCTCCCTGTTCAGGTCCTAGCTTCCCATCCCTTCCCATCAGCCTGCACCAACAGTGGAGTCCCAGTGTGCGTGGCAACAGAGGCCATTGGTGTTGGCCCCATGGGCTTGCCTGCCTTGGCGGGGAACACAGATAATCTCGGCAGCTAGAGTTCAGAGGAGCTTGGCAGGTGCTAAGGTTAGGAGTGGGTCTGGGGTCACATGTGAGTCCGAGTTGGGAGAGATCAGCGTTCTCTACCTTAGAATATATTCTCCCATTGCATGTTTCACAGGTGGGGACCCTGGGGGAAAGAAAAGAGAAATGGCTGACTCAAGGCCACGTTGGAGGCCTAAGTAGAGATCAAACATCCATCTTTGTTTCTATTGATCAGAGGCCTCCCAGCCCTTTTCTCCACCCAGGCCTGGGGTCACTTTGGCCCTAGCACAGAACACGTTGTTCTCTTGTCCCCCATCTTACCTCTCCTCTTTCCCTCTCTGCCCTCGTGAAGTTGTAGCGAGAGAGGTGGTCCCCAGGCATCAGGTTTCTGAAGATACTAGAACTGCCCCTACCACCCATTCCTGCCTCTGCCTCACTTGGCTGCCAGCTGAGTTGTGGGGGTGTCTCAACCCAGAACGAATGCGCTGCCCATGCCATTGTTGAGAGAAGCCCATGGGACGTTCTGGCAAGTGCCCCCTCCCACTTTCCTTCTCCCTGGTGCTGCTGCTTTGTCCTGCCTCTCCTGGGAGGGAAAGGAAAGGGCATGAGGGGGCTGGACAGCACCTTAGGCAAGTGGCCGAAATCCAACTTACCGCTTTTCAGGCAAAAAGACCTTTTTCGTTTGTGAAGCAGCTTCAGCGGCAGCCATGAAGGCCACCAGTACTTTCTCTGTGCCTCTCACCTCCGTGTCTCTCTCTGCGCTGGCTCCAACCTCTTGTGCACACCTGTTTCTTGCATGTGGAGGAACACAGCTGCTGAGAGCTCCTAAGTCTGATACAAGGCAGGTTCTATCCCGGGACTGACTGCAGTCCTTGCTTTCCAAATCCAGAAATCCCAGACAGGAGACCCGCTGGCCCAGGTACCCATCCCTTGACTGACAGCTAGTGGCCAGGGAAGCGCAAGTGTTAGGTGAGAACGTGGCTGTTTCTGCAGTGGCCTGGGGAATGGGGCCAAAGTTCCCAGGGAAGGCAGGCAGTTTCTTAGGTGGCATGATCAGGGGAACAAGTGTGATGATGCCTCTTGGGCAGGGCAGTGGTTTGCAAGGTGGCCTCAGCCCTCTCTGCTGCTGTGATTGCTCAGCACAAGTACATTGGCTTTAGGAAGGTAGGCGGGCCGGGATAACTAAGAAGATTTCTGGGACATTGATGTGGGCATTAGGGGTGCTCACATAGACTAGTATACTGGAAGGATCATGGCTGTGGAGCCAGAGACCCAACATGACACTGGCTCTCCCACCTCTGCAAGGGACTTGGTTTCTTTTGAGCTCAACTGACATCCCTGAAAGTTCATGAGATGTGGCTTTGCCTGGCTTCAGCAACCTGTGGCTGCAAATGGAATCGCATTGACATTAAGACCCCACCTTTTCTGCCTCCTAGATTCTCATCTATAGGACCCCAGGCTTCTACTTGCTCAGAGAGTTTCCAGGATATGCCATGTGTTTGTAGCCTGCTGTCTCGTGAGTGGCCCTGGCCTGTGAGCCCCAGAAGGGCTACAGGGCCCCTCCTTCCAAGCCCAGTGATGTCCCAGTGACATCAAACCTGCAGGAAGGGTGCCAGATGACATCATATGTCCCTCAGCCCTTACTGAAATGGAGCCATGTGGAATTCTGTGATGAAGTAGGGAGAAGGTTCCTCTTGCTAAATCCACGTCATACTTGGTCACTGGGTCCCCAAACAGTGTGGCTTGTGAGCCTTCTCTCACTAATCCCCTGCCAGCAGATCCCCCTCACAGCTCCCTGGGAGCTGGCTGGGGGGAAAGCACATCTTGTTCTGATCTCTCTCCAGGAGCCCCTCTCCTGTGTACTCCCTGCATGTCCGACCCTCCTCTTGAGAGGGCACTGTCGTTTTCACGCTTCAGACACAACCTGACTCCAGATCCTGATTCAGCATCCTCTGGAAATCCCTTCTTCTCCAGAACAGCAATGACTTTCAGGAAGGATTTGTGTGTTAATTAAAGGAGATACATGACGAGTCCCCAGCAGATGGTAGCTCCCCTTCCTTAAGCCAGGAGTTCCTCTGGGAAGGCAGGGACCATGGCACCTCTTCTCTGCCGAGGGAGCAGGTGCATTGAGGCCCAGGAAGGCCTGGCCTGGCCAGATGAAGCTAGTGTATGTCCAGCCTGGCAGCTCTTCTGTGGTTTTTTTGGATGAGCTCCAAGGTCCCAATGTGGTGGAATCAAAGGTCTCAGCTGGTTGGTAGGTATGTTAGAGTTGAGCCAAAAGGTCATGGGAAGTAATCCTGGCTGAGAACTCAGACCTAGGAGGAGAATGAGGAACTACCTTGTTTCCCCTGGATGACCTCCTGTAGTTTGTGTAGCTGCCCAGCTGAAAACCAAAGCACTGCACCCCTACCTCCAGCCAGGCAGGAGTCCCCTCTGGAGCAGTCCTTCTGTGGCAGCCCAGCTGATGGCTACTCAGGCTCTGCTAGGATGTTTCTGAAAGCAGGGCCATCCGAGAGGAAAAATGTGTGCTCTACATTCAAAGACCTCTCCATGTGTTGCAATGATGAAAATCCAGTAGGGCAAGGGGTGCCTGGGTGGCTCTGTCCGCTAAACATCAGACTCTTGGTTTTAGCTCAAGCCGTGATCTTGTGGTTCGTGGGATCAGCTCGAGTCAGGCTCTGCCCTGATATCATGGAGCCTTCTTGGGATTCTCTCTCTCTTTCTCTCTGCCCCTCAGCTACTAATGTAGCTTTCTCTCTCCCTCTGTCTTTCTCTCTCCCTCTCTCTGTCCCTCCCCTGTTTGCACTCTTTCTCTCTCTTTCAAAAATAAGTAATAAATAACATTTAAAAAATCTAGCAGAGGTAGAGGGTAAAATAATACACTGCAAAAAGAATGGAAAGAGCTGATTTAAAGATAGTCTCAAAAATGGCCTTGCAGAAGGTAGGGACAGGGACTCAAGGAAAGTAAGGGAAGGGTCGAGGCTAAAGTCACTGGGAGATGTTTGGGATCCTCCTGAGAAGAGAGCTTTCACAACGAGGTGTTCTGAGATCTAGGCCCAACTGTTCCCCTCAGAGAAGGTTCTGGCTAGATCACTCATTCCCCAGCAAAAGTTGAGAACAGGTCACCGACCCCTGAATGGAGCACAGAGAGGTGGTACCCTCGGGGAGCAGGCAGGATAAAGAGTCAACTGGAAGCTGCTACTGGTACACTTGAGCTGCCAGCTTCCCAGGGGGGATGGCTTGTATACTCAGGAAGGCTCTCAGAGCTGCCTCTCACGCTGGGACATAACCTAGGGAGGTGTCCACCATGACTCGCTGTCTGTCCATCCAGCCTTCACTTTCCATGAAGAGACTTAGAGCCCCAGCATTAGCCATGTGCACGCATGGAAGTGCATCCCTCATGCCTCGGGCACCCTCATGCTCATACACATACATGGACCATGACAAATGCGTGTCACTTCCTTCCCGTCTTCAGCCACTCTTGTCCTGGAGAGTTGATCCAGACCCAGGACTTCTTGTCCCCTCCTCCTCTGCACTCACTGCCCCCCTCTCAGCCAGCCCCACCCCTGAGAAAGTACCGCTCAGGGGTCCCCAGGGCTGCACAGGAAATGCTTTGCACACTACGGGTCAGCCAGGCTATTTTCTGTCCCAGAACGGAGGGAGGCTGGGCTGGGAGCGGCCAGTCATGACACAGTCAGCTGTTTTCTGCCTCTTTCGCCGTGGCTTTTTATCTGCCTCTGTAATTTGCAGTGTTTCTCTGTCTCTCAGGTCTCTATCTTGTCTCTGTATTTCTCTTTGATGGCCCAGAGACTTTCTGACCCACTGCCCTTTGCTTCCTTTCACTTGATGATTCATACCTTTCAAAACTCAGCTCCGTGCCACCTCTTCCAGAAAGCTTTCCTGACTCCTCCTTTCCACTCGGGGCTCCCCTCCCCTTTGCTTCCAAGAGTTCAGAGCAGGATGCTTTCTGGGTGCTACACTTGGTGGATAAGAAGTGTCTTTGCCTCCTGTCCAGACTGTGAAACTTGTGAGCACAGGCTGTGAGGTGTGACAGGGCGAGCCTTTTGTCAAGGGATACATCCTTGCATAACAACAGATGGCCACTGAATTGCCTTTTAAGAAGGGTGGGGTGGGCAACTGCAGGGCTTTCATTTAGCTGGGTGAGCCCTGCAACTTTGAGCCAGAGCAGAATTACCGGGAGAGTCAGCGCGGTAAGGGGTTGATGTCAGCTGACAACCTTATTTCCATCTGTCACTTTAATCCACCAGGTAACCTAACATTTTCACAGGTTCTGGAGATCAGGATGTGGACATCTTGGCGAGGGTGGACATTATTCTGCTTACACCTTGGACTACTATTGTGGCAGGAGGGAGACTGGGAACAAGCACGTCTGATGAGTTTGGGGGGAGATCTTGTGGTGGGGTGTGCATGTCCTCTATATTTCTTACAAACTGTCCAGCCCTTGGACACTCTGCATATTTTCCTTGGGGTACATGTGAAGGCACGCAGACTCTGGCATCAAGGGTTGGCACAAGGAAAACCCCCGGGTTTCCCACTCCAGGAAGAGCTGAAGGCTGAGTCACACATTCACTCACTCAACCCATATGTGCTAGGTTAGGCCTCTGGGCTCACAGCCCTCAAGGCACTCACAGTCCACTGGGGGAGGTAGGTGTACAAACAGGCAAGTTCACTCTAGGGTGGGAAGATCGGTCATGAGGATCTGACAGACGGAGCACAGAGGAGGCCTCCACTTAGCCCGGAGAGAGGAGTGGCCAGGAAGACCTCATCTGAGTTTTGAGGGATGAATAGAAATTCACCAGGTGAAGATGGGAAAGTATATTCCAGGCATCCTGGGCTGTCAGAGTGAGGGCATGTGGATGAAGATACAAGCCAGCATGAGATTGTGTGTGTGTGTGTGTGTGTGTGTGTGTGTGTGTGTGTGTGTGTGTGTGTGTGTAAGTGTGAGCACAGCTCCTGGCACTTAGTGGCACTCAGGACATAACATCTGGAAGGAGTTCCTCAGTGCTAACACTGTGCTGTTTGTGTTTCTAGGCCCTTCCAAACATAAGCAGATACCTCCTTTTGCAGAAGTCCCCCCAGAGTTGCCGTGACTTACCTGAGAAGACTTTTTCAGGGTCTCTCATTAGGAAAAAGAGGAAAGTTATTTCCTATCTGATCCCCAATGTAAGAATAACTCTTCATCACTGAAGAAGAATGCCTTACACTTTTCCAAATCATTTGTAATGTCTCAACTGATGTTTTTTGTTTTTGTTTTTTTAGTGTGTTTCTCTGCTGAAGAAACCAGGGCTCAGAGAATTAATGGACATTTCCCAAGGGCCACGGCCGAGGTCCCACAGCTGGACTCCAGCACTCCTGCTTCTCAGCCAGGAACTGCTGGGGTGTCCTGTCCCCTTCCCTCTGGTGCTGAGGCAACCGGGAGCTGGGCCTGGGTGGACTGGTGCTGCCCAGGACTCATCTCCCCCTCTTCCTCCAAGGGGTTTCCTGAAGGTGGAAGTGGGTCCTGAAGCCCTAGAGGGTGCTGCACCTGGAGGGTGAGCTCATACCAGCAGGCAGAGCGGGGAAGGCAGTGCCAGACAGAGGAGGGCCTGAGCTGTTCCCTTGGCCCAGGTCCCTGCCTCCACCTTTGCCTCCTCTTCTTGGGAATGGGTCCTTTCCCTGGGTCCTGGGCTGGCAGTCAGGAGGCCAGGGACCTAGTGAGGCCTGGAAAGTCCCTCAGTTTCCCTGTCTGAAAATGAGGATTGAGTTAGATTGGGGTTTCCCTGTCTGCTGAATACTCTCCAAGGATAGGGTTGCATGGTCAAATGAGGGAAAAGCTTCTGCTCCTGGACTTTCACAATATTCAGTGGTGTCTTAAAGGCTCCAAGGAGTCCTGAAATGAAAACCCAAGTTATCCAAGGTCTGTCACTTGGCCTTTCTCATGCTCCTGTCCTCACTGTGTCCCACTGGGCGCACATTGGAAAATGCTGGCACAGATGGTCTCTAAGGTCCCTCCTCACCTCTACTTCCAAAATATAAGTTCCTTGAGGCAAAGGTGTATTGCTGACACTTGTCATATATTTTTGGGTATCCAGCACCCCAAACCCCCTCTTCGTTGTGAGGGGATCACCTATGAGTCTCGGAGGGAAGCAGAGCCCCGTCTCTCACTATAGAAGCCTCCCTTTGCAAGATATGTCCTCCTCGTCCTTTCTGGCAGCTTGAGTGGAGCATGTGATCTAGAATCAAGACCCAAATGTCAGGGCCAACTGTGGGCTCATTCAGAGAGGTTGAGAGAGACTGTAGGCGTGAGGGACAGTCCCCTGTAGCGGCATTCTGCATGGATTTTCTGCCCCAGTGTCCCCTCAGCTGGGCTCCTGCTGTCACACCTGCCTGGGTTCCCCTTGGTCCTCTGAGCCTCATCTTTTAGCCTTCCTCTTACTACTCTATATTTCTCCGATAATTTTTTCCACACGTGTTAGTCAGGATTGTTATTACTTCTGACAACCAGGAATCCTGTCTGAGCACATAGGAGATACTCCATAAATATTGGCCAAATGCATCTGTACAACCAACTTCTGACCCACAGTTGAACCCACATTTTCTGCAATCCAATCCAGCTTGGTCTGGTTCCGCAGCTCCTGAGTGCACACCCTCTGCGGGGTGATGCAGCCTGGGGAATTCGGAGATGGGTCAGACTCCATCTCTGTCTCCCAGGCCCCCTAAGTCTGCTGTGGGAGACTGATCCGTGCCAACACAGAGGGGCTGACAGGGTCTGTGGGAACACAGGAGAGTCTTGCGAGCTGAGGAGACTTCCCAGCTTGGTGCACCTGACCTGGGGCTTGAGGAATGGATAGGTCAGGACGCGAGAGAGAACATTCCAGGCTGAGGAAACAGCAGAAGCCAAGGGAGGCAGGCAAGCCTGGCGTGTGCAGGTCTGGTATGAGTAGCAACGGGCAAGGACAGAGAGTCCGTGCTAAAGAGACCGGCTCTTGTTCTGTTAGCTGCGGGGGTCACTGAAGGGTTGAGGAGGGCAGGGATGTGATGACAGAATCAGTTTCGTGCTCCTGGGAGAGCCTGGGTTTGGGGACCAACAGCTAGATGTTGCCACTTTAGGAGCTACTGTTCAGGCAAGTCACTTGGATTTTCTAGGCCTCAGTTTCTTCTTCTATAAAAAGGGACATGGTAAAACTCAGTAGAACCATAGTAAGGATTTGAAACATATGATTTAAAGTAGTTGGCATATAGTAAGTGATGCGGTTTTGGAGTGGTGTTGGGGGGGTCCTGAGCTGAGAAAGAATGGTGATTTTGTTAAAACAGGAGAAGGGACCTTAAGGCAGAATGAGCTGCACTGGGGCTATGAAAGAGTGACAGATTGTATTCTATGGAGTTGGGGGAGTCAAGGCAAAAGGGAGGTTCCTAACAGGACTTTCATATGCTAAAGAAGACTCTTAAGATACTGGAGGCCAAGTTATTGTCAAGCTAAGGTTGTTTTTTCCTCTAGTAAGGCATTAAGACAGTAGGGCGTTCCTGGAGGAAGGTTTTACTCTGCCCATCTCACATATTTGTCAATGGACTGCAGGCTATAAAGAAATTTAATTTTACCTGCCACTTCCTTCTTGCCTTTGTTCCCCACATTGCTATGGAGGGGGGCAGTGATGTTGGGGCTCCAGGAAACTGAGTCTATGGGTTTCTGGAGGTTAGACTATTAATAGGATTGTCTCTTTATTGTAATTTCCTAAGACATTTGTAAACTGATGGAGAGCCATGCCCTGCAGGGCTGTGATCTCTATCAGTTAACCATTGGTTTTTCCCTTTCCTTTGTTCTTGAGCAACCAGAAGTACCTGAGGAATGTCACACAGATCCCATGGGGCGGCTGTGTGTGTGTGTGTGTGTGTGTGTGTGTGTGTGTGAGGAGATTGTGGGATGTCAGCTTGCCTTTTACTCCCTCATCAATAGGCTCCCAATAAAAGATCACAGTATCATTATGGGATCTCTGTGTGAGAAAGATGAGCCCCTTCACTAGACAGACTCCTTGAGAGTAGATCTGCCTTTTATCTCATCATCCTTAGCGCAGTTCAGAGTAGATGCAAGGTAACATTGTTTGATGGAGAAGGATGGACCAAATACTGTGGCCTGTGTGGAGGAAGGAACCGTGGGGTGAGACTCCCTGTCCCCAGTTGAAGAGAGATGTGTGCCTCCTGGCTCTGTCACCCTTTCACGGCAGAGGGTGAGGAAGAGCAAGACTTCAGAGACCTGAGAGGGTCTTGCCCTGTGCAAAACAGAGAAAAGAGAAGCTTTTGATTTTGGACATGCTGACTTTGAAGCATCAAATGGATACAGGAGAGAGATTGGGCTGCTCTTGTGTGGATCTAGGAATTTGGCCCAAAGGTTAAAGTACACAGAGATAGGAGCACCTCTGTGCCTTAACCTTTGAATGTCCGTCTTTGGCTCAGTTCATGATCTCACAGTTCATGGTTCCAGCCCTGCATCAGGCTCTGTGCTGATAGTTCAGTGCCTGGAGCTTGCTTTCAGTTTCTGTGTCTCCCTCTTTCCCTGCCCTTCCCCTGCTCACTCTCACTCTCTCAAAAATGATTAAACATTAAAAAAAATAAAGTACACAGAGATTTTAGCTCAAAATATGGATAGATTTTTGCGAATAGGTTGCTGTTGAAAGTGATCAGAGCCCCGTTGATGGAGGTATATGAGAAGAAGCTGAACGGTCCTTGGTGGAAAGGCTCGACCGCAATCCAACACCTGGGTTGTATAGTGTATCGGTGTGGTTCGGCAACTGTTCCATGAGTCTCTCATCCTCCCGCAGGCTAGCCCAGGCATGCTGTCTTGGCTATGGTGGAGATGCAAGAGAGCAGATGTAAACGTGCAGTCTGCAAGTCCTCTGGGGGCCCAGGCTCAGAGCTGGCACATAGTCACTTCTGTTACATTTTGTTGGTCAAAGCAGGCCAAGAGGCCAGCCCAGATCCAGGGGTTTGGGGGTTGGGTGGGGTGGACTCCATCTCCTTAGTGAGAAAAGCTACAAAGCTACAAAGTCATCTACAAAGGCTGTGGGGTCTTTGTAAAGGGGTAAAGTATTAGAGTCATGAATCAATGTGAAATGGGTGGGGATTAGCCCATTGTTTTAAACTCTGAGTTCTTTGTAAAGCTATATTTTGAACATTTTCTTCAGAGATCTTTGTAAGGCTTGGGGGAGGGTGAATGGGTTGGCATTTTTCCTCTGGATTGTTATAAAAGCCTCTTAACTCAGTATTAATAATGCATTATTAACTTGGCATTAGTGACAGTAAACACTATTGGGTTCTCACGACACATCTGGTGTATTTTAGCTCCCTTGTTAATCCCTGTGAGATGGGCATTATTACTTTACCGTTTTGTTGGGGAAAAGACACCAGACCTTAAAGAGGACGAGCAATCAGCCTGTCTGATTTCAGGGTCCTGGCTCTTAAACAGGGAGCTGGCAGGAGAGAGGGAGGGGTGGCAGAAGATACAGTCGGGGGGGAGAAGGGCTGGTGTGCTCTGAGAGGGCTCAGAGTTTGGGATCCTGGAGGCAGAGCCATACTGGGGGTTGAGGCTACCGCAGGTGGGTCTGGCCCTCTGTGGCCAATGTGTGGGCTGAGGAAAATGAATTACTTCTTTCAATGACGAGCTGCTGAGTGCTGCTGTCATCCCAGTCACTGCTCTAGGTACTGGAGACACAGCAGGGGAAGAAGATAGACAGATGTCTGCTTTCTTGAAACTTATTTTTCAATGGAGGGAGACACTAAACCTATAAGCAAATCATAATAAAACTTCAGCCAGTGACAGGCACTAAGGGCCAGGCCTCCCTTCAGGGGATTTCCCAGAGTTTCAAGTTTGTGTTGATGACATAATGCACCAAGAAGTCACCTTCCGTGCTCCCTGTGGGTCTGTGCTGCAGGACCATTGGGAGATCGCAGCCCCAGGTAGAATGGCTGGAAACCAAGTTTTTTTTTGGATTGAATTCTCAGGCCAGGGCTCTGGGAACCCTGGGGGCAGGAAGCAAGTATGAAGTTGGACAAGAGTATGGCAAAAAATAGCCCTGAGAACAGTGAGGGAAGATTAGTGAGGATTGTGACATCAGACGGGTAAGGGTGGGTTATGTGCAAGAGGGTGGGGTGCAGGCTGGACCCCTAGGCTTAGAGAACAGCCTGTGGACCATTTCTTGAACAGGGTCTGGGCTAAGAAGCGTAAGCTCCCAGGGGTCAGTTCTGATGCCAGCTCAGAATATGGTTGCTGAGAGTCACGTGTGGAGGATGGGTTTTGTAGCAGCATCTCCCTTCAGTGGAAAAGAACATTGATTGAATCAAAATGTCTGTTGGGGATACAGAGGAGTAGCTCAGTGCTGTGAAGGATGGGGGGTTGGGGGAGTGGGAGCAGCCCACCTGGGTGGGGGGGCTATTTTGTCACTAATATTCTCGAAAATTGCCAGTGCTTGGTGATAAGAAGTCAATAATAAAATTAGTTTTATTACTTAAACATTTGCTATAGAGAGTGGACCCCTTTATTGTCCACACCTGGAGTAGATCCCCCGCCCTCGCCGGCATCCCTCTGAGCACATACAAATGAGGGGACAGAAGCAGAGCAGAGCACCCCATTTCTAGCATCTGCTACAAATCCTCAGTGACTGGATGCGTACTCCCTCTTTTCCAAACACTTGGAATCAGAAGATCCCTGGCTATGATCAAGCTGGACAAATCACTTGAATTTTCGAGCTTTTCCTCATCTGTGCAGTGAGGTGCCCAGGGTGCGATCACTTGTGCACCTGCATTGGGCACTTTGGCATTGAGTGATTGGGCCACCAGAAGTGGTTTGTACACGAGCCCCTGGGCACAGTGAGAGAAGTGGTGAAGGGTGTTTGGGGATTATATATGGCTCCTGGAAAGGAGGAAATAAATCCTGCTCTCTAAGGGGATGGAAGATGGGTGGAGGGGGGGGTTCAAGGACACAGCTCTCTCTGGACAGAGGCAGAATGGGTGAGAATGGTGAGGCTTAGAATCTCAGGGTGGGGTTCACACCCTGGGGGTTTGGCTGCAGGGGCTGTGACCCTTGGTGAGAGGTCACTTACCTAGAGCTGAAGGCAGGCCCATGGGGTCTGAGTCTCAGAAAGCCCAGGTGTGGGCATGGGGTGGCCTGGGGGGACATTTTGTAGTTATATCTACAAAAATAGGGGTGATTTATCTGTTTACTAACTGTGACAGAGGCTCTCAGGGCCCCACTCATGCCCCTTTGGCACTGACAGTTCCTGCACAGGCTGTTCACTTGTATCCCTTCCCTGAGGACTTTCTCTGGCCACAGGACATTCTCAGCCCCTCGTAGTGCAGTCTCAGAGAGCTGAGAGGTGCCCAGGAGCCGCCTTCCACCAAAGATGGGTGGCAGATGGGGGATTATGTCAGTTTCCTTGCATCTCTGGGGGACAATTCTGTTCTGTGCTGGGCCCCCAGCGTGACTGAATCCCAGTTGCCCACAGCTATCTTGGACCACTGGTGTGCCTAATGGGAACTTCCTAGGATCAGTTCCTGGATTAACTACCCTGCACTCAAATCCTTACCTCAGGGTCTGCTTTGGGGGGGATCCCAAACTAAGACTTTAACCTAACAGGCCTGTTGTGAGCTTCCTTATAAAAACTGAGGGGTAATAAGGTATGGCAGGTCGATAGTAGCCCCACAGCAGCCCCAGTAAATGAATACAGTGGGGCACGATGAAAACATCATGGGCTTTGTGGTCTGGCAGAGGGGGATTCACATCCCAAGAGCTGTGTGGCCTTGGACAAGTCACTTTGCTTCTCAGTCACCTCGTTTGAAAAAGGTAATGGGGAGCAATTCTTGTATCTTATTGCCTCTCTAGTATTGCAAATGGTGGTGCTGGTAAGGGGGCTGCCCCAGAGACTAACCGAAGAGCAAGTGGATGTGTGCACTCAAACGTTAGCATGCGGTGCTTCTGAGGTCAGTGATGGTATTTGCGGTCTGGGAGCCCCTGTCTTCTCTTTTCAGTGAAGGCACACTTGGAGTTGAGTGCTTTATCCCTGGCGAGGCCGGGAGCTCACTGTCCCCACCCTGACTCTGAACCTGGCATTTTGGCCTGAGTGCCCTCCAGGGTGGGACCGGCCCCGCCCCTGCAGCCCTCGCTGGCCGCCTAGCAGCCAGGCCTGTCCGTGCTTATCAGCTCCTGTGTTTACTCAGGATGGGTACCGGCCTCCTCCTCCCCCTCGGAAAACAAGAAAACATGTTTTGCCAGTGGTGGGGTGGAGTGGCCTCTCTGGCTTCCAGCCCACCCCCCAGCAAGGCCGCCAGTGGGCAGCAGCCTGTTGTTATTGGAGGGATAGCCGGCTCTCCGGCCGCCTGTTTCCTCCAGCTGTCCAAGCATGGCTGGCTGGGGAGGAAGCCCCCAGTCTGCGGGGCCCTAGCAGAGCCCCCTATCACAACAAGCGAACAATGGCCTGGATGGGCTGGTGGGTGGGTGGGAGGGCAGCCTCCTCTGTTCTCTGCTCCCACCAGCGAAAGGGACAGTTTGTTGGGAGGTCGCCTCCGGCTCGCCTCCCCCACCCTGTCTTGTTTTCCATGCTGTTGGGCATACTGTCTCCCATCACGGGGCCAAGGAAAACAGCGGCCTCAGGAAATGTCTCTGGGCTGTTGCTGGGGTTCAGCAGCTCTGGGAGGCTGCAGAGGTGGGGAAGGGAACCAAAGAGGGAGAGGTGTTGCTCAGGCTCCATTCTGCCTGGGACTGTAGGTAGGGAGTCACGATCTGTTTTCCCAGAGCACCTTGAGGACTTTGTCTCCCTGCATCTTGTGTCCTCAGGCCCAGCACATCGTCTGGCACAGAGCAGATGGCAGAAATGATTTGTTGACTAAATCAGTGAAAGAGCAAATGTATGAATAAGTTCAGTTTCTAGCTCTGCTACCTGCTGGCTATGTGACTTTCAACAGGTTATTTAATCTCTCTGAACTGTACTTTCCTTATCTTTAGGAAAATGCTTCATAGAATTGTTGTAAAAATGAAATATACTTAATAGCATTTTGATTTTCTCCTGGGGAATCTATGATGCAATAAGCCCAAGAGATTGTAACGAGTGTTAGTACATGATAGTTGTCATTGCTGTTGTCCTCAGTGTGTGATTTGGAGGAGATTGCCACAACATTTGCAGTTAAGAGGTCTATGGTATTATCTCCATGGGTACTGGAAGTGGTGCTGAGCAGAGGCTGTCTCTCCCAGGATAGGGAATGCCTCTCCCCACACATTCACAGCCCTCTACATTTTAGGTGGGCTCTTGGGAGCCTGGTGAGTCTTGGTAGCCCTTGGGGATGAGGCAAGTAGTTTGGGATTCATTCCAGGACTCAAGTGTATCAGAAGCTGTGAGGGCCCCTATCGTCTGTTATCTAGTTTAATCTTCCCAAGAACTCCATGAAGAAGATATTATTATCATCATCTTACAGATGGGGACACTGAGGCTTAGTGAGAAAAATCACATGGCCAAGGCCACATGACTGATAATTTACAGAGAGATTTGGATCTAGGTCTTAGGAACACTGAGTATTGTTCATTCTTTTGTGCCACAGTGCCTAGAGATAAAGATGTGTTACTTAGATGTGGGATTTGGTCTATCGGTGACTTTAGACTCAGGATTGTAGCAGGAAGTAAAGATGGCGGTTTGAGCATGGAGCCAGGAGTGGAAACTGAAGAGTGGGAAGCTGAGCCCAGCACGAACTAGGGCTTTAGAGGATTTGTGTTCAGAGTAGGAAGGACAAGGATAGTGTGATACTGTGTATGGGTGTGTGTGTATATTTATGAATGAATCAGGGAGGCTAATGGTATAACAACAACAATAAAACCTAATTCGTCATGGCTTAATACAGTAAAGGTTTAGTTTTTACTTACTTCACAGCCTGGCACAGTACATGGGGAGTCAGTGGGGAAGGGAGCTCTGCTCCATGTGGTCATTCAGGGACCCAGTCTCCCTCCATGCTGTGATTCCATCATTTTCTAGGGTCTCAGAGTCCTCCGTGAGACCCTCTCCATTCTCCAGGAAACAAAGAGAACATGGAGAAGGCAACGCACTTTTAATTGCCTTGTCTAGAGGTGACTCATATCCCATTCATCTGTATTCTATTAGCAAGAACTGGTTGCGTAGTCCTACTTGGCTGCAAGGAGGTTAAAGATGGGATCTAGCAGTGTGTTCAGGAAGAAGAGACAACATGTGGGTGAGCCCCGTAGGCTCTGCCACAAAAATATCAGTGATTTCTTTATTTCTTTGTACCAGTTATCTGTCTGTCTACCTGACAGTTATTGAACTCTTTCTATGTGTGAGATACTGTGCTAAGCTTTGGTCCACTGGGTACAGGCAAGGCACTCGGGGCTTGGGCAGTTGCTCTCAGGACTGATGCTTGCTTCATTCAAGTTACTGGATCTGAACTTGTACATAAGTATGTAGGTGAAGAGGCTCTAATGGTTTGTGAGCTTTTTGAAATGGCCAGAACAAAAAAAAGCCTGCCTATCTTTGATGAAGTTGATGCTATTGGAAGGGCTTATTTTAATGATGGTGCTGGAGGAGACAATAAAGTGCAGAGATCAATGCTGGAACTGATCAATCAGCTGGATGGTTTTGATCACCGAGGTAACATGGAAGTACTGATGGCTGCTAAAAGATCTGACGCTTTGGATCCAGCACTGAGAGGGCCAGGGAGATTGGATAGAAAGGTTGAATTTAGCCTACCTGATCTAGAGGTTGGACTCACATTAAAAAAAAAATTTTTTTTTTACATTTACTTATTTTTGAGAGACAGAGACAGAGTGTGAAAAGGGGAGAGGCAGAGAGACAAGGAGACACAGAATCTGAAGCAGGCTTCAGGCTCTTAGCTGTCAGCACAGAGCCTGACATGGGGCTCGAACCCACAAACCATGAGATCATGACCTGAGCTGAAGTCGGATGTCCAAGTGACTGAGCCACCCAGGTGCCTCAGACTCACATTTTTAAGGTTCATGCTCATTCCATGAATGTTGAAAGAGATATCAGATCTAATTGTTAGTACGACCATGTCCCAACAGAACTGGTGCTTAGATTAGAATTGCCTGTGTAGAAGCTAGTATCTTTGCCATAAGATCAGGTGAAAAATTGCTACTTCTTGAAGGCTGTAAATAAGGTCATTAAGTCTTATGCCAAATTCAGTATTCCCTGCTATCTGACTTACAACTGAGCCCTGAAGGCTTTCATGGAAACACTTCTTTTAAATGGAATTCTAACCTTATTATAGACTTGTTAATAGCCATTACACACAAAATATGAAAGGGTTTCAAAATTATATGGCTTTTTTCAGATGTCTTTTCTCAGTAGTACAATAAAAGATGATATTTGATATCATTAGGCAGAAAAGTTTATTACGATGTATGTTGACTGTTTTTTTGATCCACTACCATTTACAGATCCCATATCATAAAGTGCTTGCTTAGACCATGTGTGTTCTAGGCATATGCTGGCTGGATGATGATTGTATCTTCCCATTTGCCCAGTGAGGTGGATCTAATGCATCTTGATCTAATGCATGCCAAAACTTTGGTACCTAATTTACTTGGAGAAGAGCTGGGATTCAAGTCCAAGTTTGTCAGCTCTATCACCTATGTTCCTCACCTTCATACTCTTCTGTTCCTCATCAAAATAGCCCATTTTGGCACACCACATGTGTTTCAATGTTTGTTTATTTTTCCCCCACCATGTTGAGTAATAAAGCTTTGGCCATTAAAAAAAAAGTAGAAGAAGTATCTGTTGTATTAGGTTTTGCTTTGCTATTTGAGTTGGGTTCAGGTTAATCAAGAAGACTTAGTGATTTTAATGACCAGTGATATAGTAAAGAAGAAAAAAATATACATATAATCATCTAATTTAGAAAATCCAGGTTGGTTTCATACAGAGAAGTACTTATTTTCATTTTATAAATTAATGGTTTAAAATTTTGGTAAAGGTCCTAGACTTCTGGTATACAGTGAGCTATTTTCTAAAAATAAAGTTGTCTTAGGAGCATCTGGTTGGCTCAGTCGGTTGGTTGAGTGTCCAACTTAAGCTCAGGTCATGATCTCACGGTTTGTGGGTTTGAGTCCTGCATCAGGCTCTGTGCTGACAGCTCAGAGCTTGGAGCCTGTTTCAGATTCTGTGTCATTCTCTCTCTGCCCCTCCCCCATTTATACTCTCTCTCTCTCTCTCTCTCTCTCTCTAGCTCTCTCTCTCTCAAAAGTAAAATAAACATTTAAAAATTTTAAATAAACTTTTATTAAGATCCTAAAAAACAAAAACAGAAACAAAAAAGATATTGTTCTAAGTTCTCAATGGAGGTCATCTCATTTAATCCTTGCAATAACCCTGGTTGGTTAGCACTAAGGAAGAGCACTTTTTACAATGTAGAAAACTACCAACCATTGATCTGCTTTCTCTCACTGAAATTTTATCTTCTCTAGAATTTCAGATAAATAGAATCAGATAGTATATCATCTTTTATGTTTTTTTTTTTTTTTACTTGAGCCTTTCTGGTGGGTTTTGTAGTGGTATTTTTTTTATGGTTTTGGTTTGTATTTCCTTAATTTCCAAAATGTTATTGAGCATCTCTTCATTTATTTCAGTTATTGCCCTTAATGAAGTCCCATTTGTCACTTTTTTATTCTGTGGTTTGTGTTTTTTATGTTCTAAGAAATGTTTATCTAACTGATGAAGTTATCTTTATCTGTAGAAGTTTTATATTATTAGCTTTCATGTTTAGGGTTTTGACCTATTTTCAGTTAATTTTTGTGTATGGTGTGAGCTGAGGGCTCAGGTTCCTTCCCTCCCACCCCATCCAGTTGTTCCAGCATGGTTTGATGATAAAACTATCCTTTCCCCACTTACTTACCTTAGCATTTTTGTGAAAACTCAGTGTACCATGTATGCATGCATCTATTTCTGGACTTTCTATTCTGTTTTATTGATCTATATGTCTATCCTTATGCCAATACTATACTTGTCGATTATAATAATTTTGTAGTAAGTCTTGAAAACAGATAGCATATGTCCTCCAACCTAGTTTTTTCTAGGTATATTTCATTTTTATGTAAGTTTAGAATCAGCTTGTCAATTTCTACCCAAAAAGCCTGCTGGAATTTTGATTGAGATTGTATTAATCTATATTATATTTAACTTATCTTGTACTTAATTTAGAAATCAGTTTCAGGGAAATTGACATACTTTTTAAAATGTTTGTTTATTTTTGAGAGAGAGAGAGAGACAGGCTGCAAGCAGGGGAGGGGCAGAGGGAGAGGGAGACAATCTGAAGCAGGCTCCAGGCTCCAAGCTGTCAGCACAGTGCCTGACATGGGGCTTGAACTCATTAAGTGTGAGATCATGACCTGAGCTGAAGTTGGACACTTAACCAACTGAGCCACCTAGGTGCCCCTGGGGGAATTGATGTCTTAAAAACAGAGTCTTGTTATTCATGAACATGGTATATGTCTCACTTATTTTTACCTTCTTTACTTTCAGGGTACAGTTTTTGCACATTATGTTAAACTGGTCCCTAGGTTTCATATATTTGATGTTACTGCTAATGGAATTTAAAAATCCCAATTCTAGTTATTTTTTGTGGTATATAAAAATGAAGTTGAGTTTTATATATTGACCTTGTAAGTTGAGATCTTACTAAACTCCCTTGTTAGTTCTAGTATCTCTTCTTTTATAGATTCCTCAGGATTTTTAAATGATCATGTCATCTGAGAATAAAGGCGATTTGACTTTTTTCTTTACAAAGCTGTATGCCTTTTATTTTTTTTTCTTGCCTCATTGTATTGATCAGCATAATGATGACTAGAAGTAGTGAGATTGGACATCCTTGCCATTTCACCATTAAGTATGATAAAAGTTGTAGAGTTTTTGTAGACAATCCTTATAAATTGAGGAAATTCTCTTCTATTCCTAGATTACTGAAAATTTTAAATCATGAATACATATTTAATTTTATTAAATGCTTTTTTTGCATCTATTGAAATAATCATGTGGTTTTGGTTTTCTAATGTTACACTACTTGCATTTCTGGAATCAAGCTCACCCATAATGTATTATTTTATACATATATCGCTAAACTCTTGTTAGGGACTTTTGTTGTCTATATTCATGAGGGGAATTGAACTGTAATTCCTTCCTTCCTTTCTTACTTCTTTATTTCCTCCTTCCTCTCCTTTTTCTTGGAATGTCTTTATCTACTGTTTTTATCAGAGTAACACTTGCTTCATTAACTGAGCTGGGATATAGTCCCCCTTTGTCTATTTCCTGTAAGAGTTTGTATAGAATTGTTAAGATTTTTTCCTTATATGTTTGGTAGAATTCACCAATGATGTCATCTGGGACCTGGAGGCATGTGTGTGTGTGTGTGTGTGTGTGTGTGTGTGTGTGTGTGTGTAAGGTTTTAAACTACCAATTATATTTCCTTAATAGATATAGGGCTGTTCCTGTTATTTGTTTTTTTCTTGAGTGTGCTTTGGTTGTTTGTGTCTTTCAAGAAACTTGCCCATTTTATCTAAATTGTTGAATTTGTTTGCATGAAGTTGTTCATAAAATCTTCTTATCATTCTTTTTTTAATGTTTTTTTAAAAATTTATTTTTGAGAGACAGAGACAGTGTGAGCAGGAGAGGGAAACACAGAATCTGAAGCAGACTCCAGGCTCTGAGCTAGCTATCAGCACAGAGCCCAATGCAGGACTCAAACCCACGAACCGTTAGATCATGACCTGAAATGAAGCTGGGCACTTAACCAACTGAGCCACCCAGGCGCCCCTGAAGTGAATGTTTAGATTACTGCTTTTAGAACTTTTCTGCTAGAAGCATTTAAAGCTCTCCATTTCCATTTAAGCACTGCTGAGCTTCATTGCAAAATTTTATGTTGTATTTTCATTTTCATTCAATTTAAAATATTTTCTAATTGTTCTTGTGACTTTTTTTTTCCTCCTGTGGCTTATTTATGTTATTTTCCAAATATTTTTTCCAGGTATCTTTCTATTGTTGATTTTAAGTTTAATTCCATTGTGGTCAAAGAACATATTTTGGATGATTTCAATCCTTTAAAATTAATTCAGATTGGTTTTTTTAAGTTTATTTATATATTTATTTTGAGAGATATTGAGAGAGCCTATGTGTGCTCACACACAGAGGAGGGGCAGAGAGAGAGAGAGAGAGAGGGAGGGAGGGGAGGAGAGAGAGAGAGAGAGAGAGGGAGGGAGGGGAGGAGAGAGAGAGAGAGAGAGAGAGAGAGAGAGAGAGAGAGAGAGAGAGAGAGAGAGAGAATCCTAAGCAGGCTTCATGACGTCAGCATGGAGCTTGACACGGGTTGAACGCACAAACTGTGAGATTGTAACCTGAGCCCAAACCAAGAGTAGGACGCTTAACTGACTGAATCATCCAGATGCCCCAGTTCAAATTTGGTTTTATAGCCTTAAATATGATCTGTCTTAGTGATGTTTCATGTGAACTCAGAACAAATATATATTCTGTTCTCGTTAGGCGGAAAGTTGTATATACATCAATTGGGTCAAGTTGGTCATTACAGTATATAACAACTACACAGTATATAGTATTCTTAAAGGCTTTTATATCCTTAATAAATTTTTGATCTATTTGTTCTGTCAAATTTGCTGAAAGAAAAGGATTGAAATCCTTAGCTATAATTAAAAATTTATCTATTTCTTCCTTCAGTTCTATCAATTTTCCTTCATGTGTTTCAAGACTCTTACTAAGTGCATGCATAAGATTTATCAATCTTAACATAGAACTTTCAAATCTGGGTAAATACCAAGGAGCACAATTGCAGGCTGTAATAAGAGTGTATTTAGTTTTATAAGAAGTGACCACTGTCTTCCAAGGTGGCTGTACCATTTTGCATTTTCACCAGCAATGAATGAGAGTCCTTGTTACTTCCTATTCTCACCAACATCTGGTGGTTAGTGTTCTGGACTTTGGAGATTGCAATAGGTATGTAGTGGTATCTTGTTTTAATTTCCATAAGACCTCTGATGTGGCATTTCTTTTCATATGTTTATTTGCCATCTGTATATCTTCTTTGGTGAGATATCTGGTAAGGTCTTTGGCCAGTTTTTTAAATTGAGTTATTTCTTTCTTATTATTGAATTTTAAGAGTTCTTTGTATATTTTAGATAGCAGTTCTTTATCAGGTGTCTTTTGCAAATAATTTGTCTCTCTCCAGGGCTTGTCTTTTCATTCTCTTGACAGTATCTTTCAGAGGAGAAATTGTTAAATTAAAAAAAAAACTTTTTAAAAATATTTATTTATTTTTGAGAGAGACAGAGAGACAGAGTGTGAGTCGGGGAGGGGCAGAGGGCGAGGGAGACACAGAATCTAAAGCAGGCTTTAGGCTCTGAGCTGTCAGCACAGAGCCCAACACAGGGCTCAAATGCACGAATGGTGAGATCATGACCTGAGCTGAAGTCATACTTGACTGAGCCACCCAGGTATCCCGAAATTGTTAATTTTAATAAAGTATAGCTTTTCAATTACTTCTTTTATGGATTGTGCCTTTCTTTGGTGTTTATTTAAGAAGTCATTGCCACACTCAGTATCATCCAGAGTTTCTCCTGTGTTATTTTTAAAGGAGTCTTATAGTTTTGTATCTTATATTTAAATCCATGAACCATTTTGAGCTAATTTTTCTGAAGAGTTTAAGATCTGTGTCTGGATGTTTTTTTTTTTTAATGTGGATGTCCAGCTGCTCCATCAATATTGGTTGAAATGACGATCCTTTCTCCATTGTGTTGCCTTTTCTCCCTTTTCAAAGATTGACCATATTTATGTGGGTCCATTTCTGGGCTCCCTACTCTGTTTCACTGATCTACACTGCTATTCTTTACTAATACCACATTGTCTTGATTCCTAGAGTTCTATAGGAAGTCTTTTTTTTTTTTAATAGGAAGTCTTGAAGTTGGGTAGTATCAATCTTCCAGCTTTATTCTTCTCTTTCAATATTATGTCGGCTATTCTGAGTATTTTTGCTTCTAATTATACCGTTATGATTGGTTTGTTGATATCCATAAAATAATTTGTTAGGATTTTGATTTTGATTATATTTAATCTATAGATCAAGTTGGGAAGAACTGACATCTTCATACCATTTAGTTTTCCTGTCCTTGAACATGGAATATCTCTCCATTTATTTACTTCTTTGATTTCTTTAATCAGCATTTCGTAGTTTTCTTCATATAGATCATGCACATATTTTTTTAGATTTATACCTAAATATATACCTTTGGGGGGAGAGTGCTAATATAAATGGTAGTGTGTTTTTTAAAAAATGATTTTCTTTTTACATTTAAAAAAATATTTATTTATTTTGAGAGAGAGATAGAGAGCAAGCAGGGGAGGGGCGGAAAGAGGGAGACAGAGAATCCCATGCAGGCTCCACACTATCAGCATGGAGCCCAATGTGGGCTCATACATACATACATACATACATACATACATACATACACACACACACCATATATATATATATTTAAAATTTATTTCTTTTGAGCAGGAAAAGGCAGAGGGAATCCCAAGAAGGCTCCATGCTGTCAGCACAGAGCCTGATGCGGGGGCTTGAACACTTGAACCCTAAGATCATGACCTGAGCTGAAATCAAGAGTCACATTGCTTAACTCACTGAGCCACCCAGGCACCCCTGATTTTTGTATATTACCAGACCAGTGCTCTAACCCCTGAGCTATGGAGTCAACCACATGATATTTGTAAATTAAACTTGTATCCTGGCAGCCTTGCTACATTGCTTATTAGTTCCAGGAGTTTCTTTGGTTGATTCTTTGGGTTTTTCTACACAGATAATCATGTCATCTGTGAACAAAGACTGTTTTATTCTTTTCCTATAAATATCAGCTGATCCAAATCCACTTTCTAATGATACTATACCATTTCACGGGTAGTGTGAGTAGCTTATGATAACAAAATAATCCTAGTTCTTTCCTACTTTCCATTTCACTTATAATAGTCACACACGAATAGATATTAGTTATTTTTGTCTTATTTATTTATATTTCAATGTTTATTTGTTTATTTTTGAAGAGAGAGAGAGAGAGAGAGAGAGAGAGAGAGAGAGAGAGAGAGATCATTAGCAGGGGAGGAACAGAGAGAGAGGAAGACAGAGAATCCCAAGCAGGCTCTGCACTGTGAGGGCAGAGCCCCACACAGGGCTTGAACCCATAAACTGTGAGATAGATCATGACCCGAACCAAAATCAACAGTTGGACACTCAAATGGCTGAGCCACCCAGGCGCCCCAGCTGTTCTTGTTTTTGAACAAACTTGTTAGATCAAATAAAATTTTTAATTTTACCTTCATTTATTCCCTCTCCAGTTTCTTCCTTTGTTTATGAGTTTCTGACGTATATAATTTCCCTTCTTTCTAAAGAATTCTTTCAACATTTCTTCATGGCAGGTATACTGACAACCAATTTTCTCAGTTTTTGTTTGTCCAAGAAAGTCTTTATTTCTCCTTTATTTTTGGTTGGTGACTTTTTCCTCTCAATTCTTTATTTTACCCCACTCTCTTCTTTTTGAGAAGAAGTTGGATATAATTCTTAGTTTGCTCCTCAGTAGGTAAGGTGTTTGTGTTTGTTTGTTTTGTTTTTTGTTTGTTTTTTACTCTAACTTCTTTCAGGAAGCTTTCTTTAGTTTTTGATTTCTTGCAATTTGAATATGGTATGTATAGGTGTTAGTATTTTTTTGTTTTGTTTTGTTTTTGGAGAGACATTTTTACCTTGCTTGGTGTTCTCTGAGCCTCCTAGATCTGTGGTTTGGTGTCTGACATTAATTTGGGGGAAATTCTGAGTCTTTATTTCTTCATCTATTTCTTCTGTTTCTTTCTCTCTTCTTCTGGTATTCCTATTATGTATGGGTTATATGTTTTGCAGTTGTCGTGCTGTTATTGGATATTCTTTTGTATTTTTTAGTCTATTTTCATTTTGCTTTCAGTTTTGCAAGTTTCTGTTGAGATATCTTCAAGCTCAGAGATCTTTCTTCAGCTGTGTCCAGTCTACTAATAAGCCCATCAATGGCATTTTTCATTTCTGTTACGGTGTTTTTGATCTCTACTGTTTCTTTTTGCCTCTTTCTTAGAATTGCCATCTATCTCTCTGCTTCCATCGCCCACCTATTCTTGTATCCTGCTTTATCCATTAGAGTCCTTAGCATATTGGTCGTAATTGTTTTAAATTCCCAGGCTGACAAATCCTGTCATATCCATGTCTGGTTCTGATGTTTGCTCTGTCTCCTCAAACTGTGTTTTTGCCTTTTAGTGTGCTTTGTGATTTTTTTCTTGATAGCTGGTCATGATGTAGTGGGTAAAAGGAACTGCCATAAATAAGACTTTGGTAATATGGTGGTAAGGTGTGGAGGTGGAGGAAGTGTTCAGTAGTCTTATGATTAGTCTCAGTCTTTTAATGAGCCTGTGGTTCTTGACTGTGAACTTGACAAGTACTTCTCAGCTATGCCTAAGTCTTCCCTCCTCCCCATTAATTGGGACAAGTTGGCTAGAGTGGGCTGGAATTGAGTCTTTTTCTTCCTTCAAGTCAATTATTCTCCCATAAAATGCCAGCAGATTAGGTTCTGGTTCAATAGTTTCTCCTGAGGGCAGACTTTGTTCAAAAGAACAGGACTCTTTGGTGTGTTTAAAAATGGCTACTCTCCCGCCCCCCCCCCCCCCACTGCTGTGGAAGGCCAAGGGGATTTTTCTCTGATATTCACTGTGACAACCTAGTTGAGATTTTGAAGGTAAAACTCACAGAAGCGTGGGGATCTCCCCACACCAACTTCCCTCTGGAATTTTGGACTCAGACTTGTCCACACTGAGTTTCTAGGAATTTGCCAATTACCATGTAGGTTTTCCTACCCTGGCACTGGTTCTGTCAGAGGTCTCAGCCTGTGGGTCTGGTCTGTTGTGATTTTCTATATTCACTTCTTGGTCTTTTCTTTTTGGGGGGCAGCAGTTTGCCTTGTGATCTCAATTCTCTCATAGATCCAAGGAAAGTTGTTGGTTCTTCAGTTTGTTTAGCTTTATTACTTGTTAGGATGATATGGTGACTTCTAAACTCCTAACATGCTGGACTGGAAACTGGAAGACTCACTTTCATTTTCAAAATCTATTTTCCCTGGATTTAGAGTTCTAGATTGATAGTTCTTTTGTTATTATTGTTTTGTTCTTATTTATTATTTATCACTCTTTATTAGAAAATATTTCAAACCTTCAGAAATATATAGGATAATAGAGTTCCCAGGAATCCATCCCCAGTATTTAACAAATGTTAATATTTATGTACTGTAGATCATTTAAATACACACACACACACACACACACACACACACACACACACACACACATATAATGATTTATTGAAGTGCCTGGGTGGCTCACTCAGTTGAGCATCTGACTCTTGATTTCGGGTCAGGCCATGATCTCATGGGTTTTTTAGTTTAGCTCTGCATCAGGCTCTGCACTGACTGTGGGAAGCCTCTTTGGGATTTTCTCGCCCTCCTCTCTCTGCTCCTCCCCCACTTGTATGAGTGCTCTTTATTTCTCTCTCTCAAAATAAACCAATAAACATTTTAAAAATATGTAACAATTTCTTGATTCAGCTGAAATGGACTGCACACCTTCTCAAAACCAATTCCCTTATCTTGTTTTTGTTTTTGTTTTTTTTCCATCATGATAAGTACATTCCTTAATGGGTCAAATAGATGATGAGGACTAAGGAGCACACTGATAGTTCTTTAAAAAATTTTTTTTTGTTTTAATGTTTATTTATTTTTCAAGAGGGAGAGGCTGTGAGTGGGGAAGGGACAGAGAGAGAGAGGGAGACACAGAATCCTAAGCAGGCTCCAGTCTCTGAGCTGTCAGCACAGAGCCTGACACAGGGCTTGAACTCACAGACCACGAGATTGTGGCCTGACCCAAAGTCAGATCCTCAACCAACTAAGCCACCAAAGCATCCCTGGATAGTTCTTTTTTAACTTTAAAAATATTGTCCCATTTTTCTTTGGCTTGTTTAGTTTTTAATGCAAAGTTTTCTCTCATTCTTTGTTCTTTTATATGTAATGCTTTTAAAAAAATTGTGGATGCTATTAAGATTTTTTCTGTATCTCCGGTTCTCAACTACTTGATTATGATGTGCCTTGGTGTGATTATAATTATATTTATTCTGTTGGTGTTTCATTGTGCTTTTTCACTGAGATGTTTATGGCTTTCATCAAATTTAATTTTTTCAGTCATTTCTTTCTTTAAATATTTTTTTATGTCTTTTCTTTTTCCTTTTCTATTTCTATATATTCCCACTTCTTTGTTAGACTACTTGATATTGTCCCATAGGTGATGGGACTCTGCTCATTTTTTTTTTTTTTTAGTTTTCTCTTTTGCACTATATTTGAGCTGTTTCTCTTGGTATATCTCCAGCTTTACTCATAATTTTTTACTTCAATGTCTAATCTGATGTAAATCTCATCCAGTGTATTGAAAATTTTCAGATATTCCATCTTTTTCTATATAAGTTCCATTTTAGTCTTTAAAAATACTTTCCATTGTTGTCTTCAGTATGTTTATGTTTTCCTTTATATACTTGAGCATAGCTTTTGATATATATAAAATAACTCCTGTAACTCACTTTTTGGTAATTCCTTCATCTGTATAATTATCGAGTCTATATCTATTTATTAATTTTTTTTGGTTATTGATCACATTTTATGCTTCTTTGTGTCTGATACTTCTTATACAGTTGTATTCCTTTTTTAAAAAGTTCAAATTATTCTAGCATACAATTAAGTTACTCAGCATTAGTTAGAGCCTCGCTTTTAGGTTCTGTTAGGATGGGTTCAGAGAATGCTTTATTGTGTGCTTATTTACCTCCACTACTATGCAGTATCTTCTTTGGGACTTTTTTCCATGCCTCATGAGTTATGTGGTCTCTCCAGTCCAGCAGATGCAAACATGAACCATTTCCATACCTGGAAAGGGTTCTAGGATTTGTTCAGCTTATAGTTTTCCAGTGACTCTTGACCTGTCTTCAGAGAGTTTCACTGTGCACTTGAGGGACCCTTCTGAAGATCTCTGGAGTTCTTTTTCGTGAGGCTCCATCTTTTTGGTATTCTTCCCAGGAAAGTCTAGCTGTCTGGGCCTCCCTTAAATCTGATCTCTTTCTCTTTGATTCAGCAAAATTGCTGGTCTCTATTTCACCTGCTTCTCTGCTCTGAAGCCTGAAAGCTGTTTCCACACAGTTAACAGGACAAGTGTAATACCCACCTTGTTCATTTCCCTTCTCTCAGTGATGATAGTCCTTTGCTGCCTCTTGCCCAGTGTCTAAAGGAGTTGGTTCATATTATTTCATCTCAGTTTTCCAGTTGTTTCTAATGGGAAGGGATTTTTCATAACAGTTGATTCTTTGTGAGTAGAAGCACAATTCTCCATTAGTTTTAAATTTTAATAACTTCTAAAACCTATCTGTAAGTTTGATTTAGTTCTCTAAAACGTATGGACTTTAATTTCTTAACAATATCTTTTTTATCTTTTTTTATTCTTTTCAAATCATTGAAACAATTTTTTTAATGTTTTATTTTTGAGAGAGAGAGAGACAGAGTAGGAGTGGGGGGTGGGCCAGAGAGAGAAGGAGACACAGACTCTGAAGCAGGCTTTAGGCTCTGAGCTGTCAACACAGGCATGGGGCTTGAACCCATAAACTGTGAAATCATGACCTGGGCCAAAGTCGAAGGCTTAACCAACTGAGCCAGCCAGGCACCCCTGTTGTTTTTTTTTTTATGAATCATTTTAAACATATTTATTTGCATAACTTACCTATTTTCATACTAATATTGTGTAAGTTATTACCCCAAAACTTAGAGGCCTAAAACGAAAACCACTTATTCTTATGCATCTGTTGATTGACTGGGGCACGTCTGCAGAGTGAGGCTAGGCTCAACTGGGAACCTCTGCTTAGCATGGTGGCAGCTGGGATGGCTCCACTTCTCACTATAGATCTGTGGGCAGCCGGGACAGCTCTGCTTCTAGAGTGTTTTTTCAGGGCCCTAGCTGAAAGGGCAACAACCACTCAGGGGAAGATCTTCTCATGATGATTGAAGAGTCACAGAAGAACAAACAGAAATATATGAGGCTTCCTAAGGCTTAGTCTGGGAATGGATCCGTGGTCACTTCCTCCACATGCCACTGGTCAAAACAAGGCATCTACTTAAGTTCTAAGTTAAGAGGTGTAAAAGTACACTCTGCCTTTGATGAGGCCATTGCAAGGGTGCAGATGCAAAGAGAAACAGGGTTTTGGGGCAGTAATAATTCAGTCTGTCACAATTCAATCTATTGAACCTATCCAGTGGTTCAATGATCTGAAGTTGTGGGGAGGTCAAATTGTTTCGTATGTTGTTTTGCTTACTCTAATTCATAGTGTGTTATTTTCTTGTGTGTTTGTGGTTTTTTTTTTTAACTATTTATTTTTGAGAGAGAGAGAGAGTGGGGGAGGTGCAGAGAGGGAGAGGGGGACAGAGGATCCAAAGCAGGCTCTGTGCTGACGATGGAGAGCCTGATGTGGGGCTCGAACTCATGAACCATGAGATCATGACCTGAGCTGAAGTTAGACACTCAACCGACTGAGCTCTCCAGGCACCCCAGTGTTTTGTAATTTTGGATTGTGTGTTCATATATGGTGGGGCTTCTTCTATGGGACTTCCATGTGGCCTTGCTTGAGGAAACATTCATCAAGAGTGACTTTCTTCCACATCTCCTGAGGCTCATATTGGTTAAAGACTACTTATTATGTTAATTTATGACCTTGGGATATCTGGCTGTCACAAAGAGCAGAAATTGAACTCCATAATTGTGTAAGAACATGTCTGTGGTTACTAAGTCTCAAGGGAGGCATTTCGTAACCAACACCAATGGCTTTTATGCAGGAGTCTCAGTTCCAACTCTGCCACAACAGGGCCCAGAGGCTTGTCTCCTATTTCAATATCATCATTAAAGTCTAGGCTGGTACTCTGACCTCTGACTCCAGCCTCTAGAACTGTGAGAAAAAGATGTGTGTTGTTTAAGCCACCCAGTTGATGGTATTTTTGTTATAGTGGCCCAAACCAACTAAGACACTATCCTATCACTGGGCTCTACCTGCCTTGTATCTTGGCAGCACTTCTGGGATGAACCTGGGCAGAAACATCTTGACTGAACTTAAAGCATGATCCCAAGCCCTGTATGCTGGGTTCCAGGGGAAAGGTGCTTTCTCCTCACTTCAGCTTCCATGATGGGAGGTAGACCCTGCCTTCAGTTTCTTTTAAGACTTTCTCCTCATCGGGAAGGGTGTGGATGCCTGTTCAGAGGCAGCTGAACTTCTCTTATCTTCCTGGGTCTCTGTTTGCCCCATTTCCCCCTACCTCTGCCACCACGCTCCAGGGACACGGCTTCCTTTCCCTTCCTTTTGTGATGCTTACCTGCCTTCATGCAATATTTTGGAGTTTTCGTCTCCCAAATTGGCCATAAATCTCTTACTCTCTACTTCATATTGTGCAGGTAAGCTCATGGACTTTGCTCTTTGTAAAAACAATTTTTTTAATGTTTTATTTATTTTTGAAAGAGAGAGAGAGTCAGCATGAGCAGGGGAGGTCAGAGAGAGAGGGAGACAGAATCTGAAGCAGGCTCCAGGCTCTGAACTAGCTGTCAGCACAGAGCCCGATATGAGGCTTGAACCCACGAACTGTGAGATCATGACCTGAGCCAAAGCCAGATGCTCAATCGACTGAGCCACCCAGGCACCCCTGGACTTTGCTCTTTTGAAGGTGTTCCTTCTGAGCCCTGTCAGAATCTCTGAGTTCAGTTCAACTAAATTCTATAAACCTTAATGACTCCATTTTTCTGATTCAGAAAATCATTACTTTTTGAGGGAATTTCCTGATTTTCAGTTTTTGGGAATGCATAGTCTTGGCCTTCAGGTATCTCATGGTCTAGTGGAGGAGACCTAGAAATTTTGACTATTAAAATCCTTAGTCCAGGTTTCTCTTTTCAAAGCCTTTCTGGTGTTGAAAAGCCTAGGCCACTTTTACTTCTTGAGGCTTTTGCTATATTAAATAGTAAGTAATTGCATGTAAAAATTGTGGTATGTTTCAAAGGTGTAAAATTTTTTAAAAGTTTATTTATTTTTGAGACAGACAGAACGTAAGTGGGGGAGGGGCAGAGAGAGAGAGAATCCTAAGCAGGCTCCACACTGACAGTGCAGAACTCGAAATCATACTGTGGGATCATGACCTGAGCCGAAATCAAGACGTGGTTGCTTAATCAACTGAGCCACCCAGGCATCCCTCAAAGATGTAAATTTTGAAGGCTTTTTACATATATGCTCAAGTGTAATGGTATGTACGATCTCATACATATTTGGAAATATCTCATACTATTTGGAAATAGTGTCAAAACTTCCACTGATGTTACTGCTGGGTCGGTGTTCTCAGTCTTGGCCTGTCCCCTCACTGTCTACTCAGATACACCCTGCTGTCATCTCCTCAGTCCCTCTGGAGGCTTCTCTTAAGCAGTCCTGGGAAGGCATCTGGGCTCCCAGCCATACTGTGTTCTGTGTTGCAAAAGAAAATAATTTTTGAAGATGTTATGTGATTAAGAATCTTGAAATGGTGAAATTATTCTGGATCATCCAGAAAATGCCCCAAGTACAGTGACATGTATTATTATAAAAGGAAGGTAGGAGATTTCTCTCTCTCTCTCTCTCTCTCTCTCTCTCTCTCTCTCTCTCTCTCACACACACACACCACACACACACACACACACACACACACACACACACATACACAGAAAGTGAGGAATGGGGAGAAGAAGGAAAAGGAGGCAATGTGTTCTCTACAGGGCGGACTGCTGTAGGCTGGGAATTGTTCTTCCCAGCTTCCCTAAAGCTTGGCTTAGGCACCTGTGGTCCTAATCTAATGCCTGGGCATCTGATCTTGAGAAGCTATTGGGTCCTGTGCTGAGCTTGGCTTCCCATGTTTGTCCCTCATTCCCCCTTACAAGAATCTATCTTCTCCACCCCCCTCTGCCTTGCGTTTCTGTTTCTGCTTTTAGAGATCCTCTGGATCACAGCTGAGCTGGGCCGATTGAGGTTTTCTGAGCTCAGGACACAGCCTAGGTAGTCAAGTCCCTCACATCCTCAGGTTCTTTGTGATACTTTGCTTTGCTGCCCCCCTTCTTGGAGTGGGTAAAAGGGGTATATCTTTTAGAAATAGTATTTTGCACTTAACAAAGGCTTCAGATATACAAACCCAGGAATAAATGTAGATTCTACCAGGGAAAGCCACTTAATTGTATTAAACTCTAAGACTTATCGGATGCAGGTTAAATCCGATTTATCAAGGCTAGGAGTTGCTAATACTCTGGGTGAGTGTCCATATTTAAGAGGGTGGTTCTTGTCAATTAGCATAATGGACTG
Source organism: Suricata suricatta (assembly GCF_006229205.1). Classification (NCBI taxonomy): domain Eukaryota; kingdom Metazoa; phylum Chordata; class Mammalia; order Carnivora; family Herpestidae; genus Suricata; species Suricata suricatta. The sequence continues at coordinate 115,881,723 of NC_043707.1, forward strand.
AAGTGGACACGATGACATTTTGCTGTTGCAGATGTCACACATGTGTCACTTTTATTACCCAAATTCCCAATTACATAAGCTCATATTAGTAATAATTAGTGGCAGCTCACCTAACTAGTATAACTCTAACACAAAATGTCTCACATGGAACACAGAGAAGCCACAGAACAGTTTTATTTAGGGCTTTTAGTTGAAGTGTAAGCAAAGTGAGAATAGATGGTGTGATTACCTAAGGCTGCCCAAACACCTGATTCAAATAGCATTTTGTGTGTGTGTGTGAAATATAAATTTTCTTCATGAAGAAGAAAATCTGAGTAGACAAATAGTTGCTGGAGACTGTGAAAAGTTTTTGCAGAGTGACATAAAAAAGGCATCGAGAGAAGAGTTAATATCTATTCTTCTCCAAATATTCAAAAAATAGAAGAGGAAGGAAAAATTCCAAATCCTTTCTATCAGGCCAGTATCACCCTGATACCAAAACCAGATAAAGACACAAAAAAGGGAACTATAGGCCAATATCTCTGATGAACATGGATGCAAAAAACCTTAAGTAAACACTAGCAAACTGAATCTAACAATACATGAAAAAAGAATCATTCACCATGATCAAGTGGGATCTATTCCTGGGGTGCAAGGGTGGTTCAATATTTGCAAATCAATCATGTGATACATCACATCAATGCAAGAAAGGATAAAAACCATATAATCTTTTCAATAGATGCACAAAAAGCAGTTGGCGACGTACAATAGCCATTCATGATAAGAATCCTCAACAAAGTAGGTTTAGAGAGAACATACCTCGACATAATAAAGGCCATATAAAACCCCACAGCTAACATCATACTCAATGGGTAAAAACTGAGAGCTTTCCCCCTAGGACAGGAACAAGACAAGAACGACCACTCTTACTACTTTTATTCCACACAGTACTGGAAGTCCTAGCCATATCAGTTGGACAACAAAAAGAAAGAAAAAGCACCAAACTTGTAAGGAAGAAGTAAAACGTTCACTATTTGCAGATGACATAACTGTATATAGAAAACCCAAAAGACTACACCAAAATTCTGTTAGAACTGATAAATGAATTCAATAAAGTTGCAGCTATAAGACCAATGTTCAGAAATCTGTTGCCTTTATATACACTCATAATGAAGTATCAGAAAGAGAAATAAAGAAAACAATCCCATTTACAGTTGTAACAAAAATAATAAGGTACCTAGGAATAAAGTTAACTAAAGAAGTGAAAGACCTGTACTACAAGAACTATAAAACATTGGTGAGAGAAATTGAAGATGACACAAAGAAATGGAAATATATTCCATGCTCATGGGTTGGAAGAACAAATATTGTTGAAATGTCTCTACTACCTAAAATAATCTATAGATTTAACGCAATCCCTATCAAAATACAATAGCACTTTTCACAGAACTAGAACAAACAATCCTAAAATTTGTATGTAACAAGAAAAGACCCCAAATAGCCAAAGCAATCTTGAAAAAGCAAAGCTGGAAGTATCATACTTCCACACCTAAATTATATTACAAAACTGTAGTAATCAAAACAGTATGGTAGGGCACAAAAATAGATATCAATCAATGGAACAGAATAGAAAACCCAGAAATAAACCCACAGTTATATGGCCAATTAAGCTTCAACAAAGCAGGAAATAATAGCCAATGGGAAAAAGATAGTTTCTTCAACAAATGGTGTTGGGAAAACTGGACAGCAATATCCAAAAGAATGAAACTGCACCACTTTCTTACACCATACACAAAAATAAACTCAAAATAGGTTAAAGACCTAAATGTGAGACCTGAAACCATAAAAATCCTAGAAGAGAGAACAGGCAGTAATTTCTCTGACATAGGCTCTTGCAACATTTTTCTAGATTTATCTTCTGAGGCAAGAAAAATAAAAGCAAAAATAAACTACTGGGACTACAACAAAATGAAAGCGTCTGCACAGCGAAGGAAACAGTCAACAATGCTAAAAGACAGCCTACTGAATGGGGGAAGATATTTGCAAATGACATATTTGATAAGCATTAGTATCCAAAATCTATAAAGAACTTAAGCAACTCAATACTAAAAAAAAAAAAAAAAAAAAAGAATCAAATAATCCAATTGAAAAATGGGCAGAAGACATGAACAGACATTTCTCCAAGGAAGACATACTGATGGCCAACAGACACATAAAAATATATTTAATATCACTCATCATCAGGGAAATGCAAATTAAAACTACAATGAGTTATAACCACATACTAAAGACAAAATAAATAAGTGTTGGAAAGGATGTGGAGAAACAGGAACCCTCTTGCACTATTGGTGGAAATGCAAACTGGTACAGTCACTGTGGAAAACTGTATGGAGGTTCCTCAAAAGTTAAAAATAGAACCACCCCATGATTCAGTAATTGCACTACTGGGTATTTACCCAAAAAGTACAAAAACACGAATTCAAAGGTATATATGTACTCCTATGCTTATTGCCACATTATTTACAATAGCCAAATTATGGAAGTAGCCCAAGCATCCATTAATAGATGAATGGATAAAGAAGTGAATATAATGGATTATTACTAAGCCATGAAAAAGAATGAAGTCTTGCCATTTGCAACAACATGGATGGGGCTAGGGAGTATAATGCTAAGAAAAATAAGTCAAATAGAGTAAGACCATATGATTTCACGAATATGTGGAATTTAAGAAAACAAATGAGCAAAGGGGGAAAAAAGAGAGGGAGATAGAAATTAAGAAACAGACTCAACTACAGAGAACAAACTTAATGGTTAACAGAGGGGAGGTGGTGGTGGGCATGGGTGAAATAGGCGGTGGGGATGAAGCAGTGCACTTGTGAAGAACACTGGGTGATGTACAGAACTGTTGAATCACTATATTGTACACCTGAAACTCATATAGCACTGTGTTAACTATTCTGGAATTAAAAAAATGCTAAATGAAGGCAAAAAAAAAAAAAAGGTATCAAGTCCAATTGGTTTTACAGACAACTTTGTTCAAACCTGGGGCACCTGGGTGGCTCAGTTGGTTAAGTGTCTGACTTTGGTTCAGGTCATGACCTCATGGTTTGTGAATTTGACCCCATGATGGGATCTCTGCCATCAGCACAGAGCCTGCTTCAGATCCTCTGCCCAGCTCTCTCTCAGCCCCTCCCCTGCTTGCGTGCATTCTCTCTTTCTCAAAAATAAACATTAAATTAAAAAATGTTTATTCAAACCTTCAAAGGATCATGTTATTAAAACAATTGCAGGGGCGCCTGGGTGGGTGAGTCGATTAAGCAGCTGACTTCAGCTCAGGTCATGATCTCATGGTTCATGGGTTTGAGCTCTGCGTCAGGCTCTGTGCTGACAGCTCAGAGCCTGGAGCCTGCTTCTGATTTTCTGTCTTCCTCTCTCTCTGACCCTCCCTGCTCACACTGTGTGTGTCTCTCTCTCAAAATAAATTTTTAAAAAGTTTAAAAAATTTAAAAGAAAAATTATATTAAAAAAATAAAACAATTGCAGAGTGTAGAGTTTACTTTAATTGGTTCTTGGCCTGAGTATAGAATTCCAGGTTGAAAATCCATTTTCTCAGAATTTTGAAGGCATTGATCCATTGTCCTGTAGCTTCCAGTATTGTTGCAAAGTGTGGTGCTATTTTGATTCTTGAGACCACGTATGGAACTATGTTCTCTCTGCAGTCTTGTAGGCTCATCTCTTTGTTTTCTGTGTTCTGAAAATTTTGAGTAGTGTGGACGTATATTGTTCATTGGGCCGGGCACTCGGTGGTTTGTTTCAGACTCTTTCATGTAAGATGCTTTCCTCAAATGCCTGGCTTCCTTGGCTGTGTGCTCATATTTAAGAAAGGGGCACTAAAATACTGGGATGCTCAGAGTGAATGGGTCGGGCTTTGTGACTGATCTTCATTGCATGGCCATAGAGTGGCTTTATTTCCTTAAGGAGCCCTTAGTGGCCACATCTTTAGGACTTTCCTTTTGGGTCTGTCAGATTCCACTGAGAAGACTCTTCCAAACACCTGCCTAGAGAATATATATGGGGTTTTCAGGATTCTGAAGAGGAGTAGAAAAATAAAAGGAGGATATATTCTATCAGATTTTATTTTCTTTTTTAAAGATTGAAAATATGTTTATTTTTGAGAAAGAGAGAGGGCCATAGGGGAGAGGCAGAGAGAGGGAGGCAGAGGATCTAAAGTGGGTTGGGCACTGATGGCAGAGAGTTGGATGCAGAGCTCGAAGTGGGACTCGAACTCACAAACTGAGATCATGACCTGAGCCAAAGTATGATGCTTAACCAACTGGGCCACCCAGGCGCCCCTCTGCTAGATTTTAGAATGTGTTACAAAGCTACACTATTGCAGAGAGTGGTAGTATCATATAAATTAATAGATCAATCAAATGGCATTTTAGATAGTCCATAAATGGGTTGTTTTATGTATAAAAATGTATCACGAATTAGTATAGGAAGGATCATTCAATAAGTGCTGTTGGAATCATTAGTCCATGGAGGGGGATGGAAATTAACACCTCACCTTATATGCTAAGTTAATTGATTTGTTCATTATTTTATTCAACGATTATTTATTTGCCTACAATGTTCAAGACAGGTTAAAGTATTAAACATTATAAGTTGAAAAATAATCCTAGGGAGGGGGAAATAGCATAAACATAAAATTACTGTAAAGAAAAATTGATAAATTTGACTGCATAGAGAGTAAAAAGGGCAAAATAATACACTGAGGACATTTTTATAACAAATATGTCCTGTGACGAGTTGATATCTTCTCTCTGTAAAGAGCTTAAACAAACTGATCAGAAAACACCAAAACCCAAGAGAAGAATGGGCAAAGCAAATCCACAGAAGAAGCAGAAGTGCTAATGAAGTAGATGTTAAACAGTCAGCCTCACCAGGAATCAGGGCTTATGCATTGAAAGGTGGCTATCATATTTTTTGCTTCTTGTTAATAATTAACAAAGGAATTTAAAAAATTTAATGTTTATTTTTGAGAGAGAGAGGGAGACAGGGAGGGAGACAGAGGATCTGAAGCAGGCTCTGTGCAGACAGCTGAGAGCCAGATGTGGGACTTGAACTCATGAACTATGAGATCCTGACCTAAGCTGAAGTTTGATGCTTAACCGAGTGAACCACCCAGGTGCCTCTGAAAAAATTTAAAAAATAATGTTAGCATGGGTACCTTGAAATGAAATGAGAACTTAAAAAAAGATTTTTTAAAATGGTTATTTCTTTTGGAAGGAGAGAGAGAGACACAGAGCATGAGTGGGGGAGGGGCAGAGAGAGAGGGAGACACAGAATCTGAAGTAGGCTCCAGGCTCTGAGCTGTCAGCACAGAGGCTGCCTCGGGGCTTGAACTCCCAGACCATGAGATCACGTCCTGAGCTGAAGTCAGACGCTTACCTGACTAAGCCATCCAGGCACTCCAAAATGGGCATATTCATACAATACTATTGAACATATAAATATTTTTTTCTGGAAAGGAACTTGCAGGTCATACAGAAAAAAGTCCTGAACAATAAATAACATATCAAGCCCCCTTCTTCAGAGCCTTAGAGACTGCTGTTCGCTCTGCCTGAGATGCAGTCCCCATCTCTTCCCTGGAGCGTCCCCCTCACCTTTTAAGTGCTGATGCTCACTTCCTCAGGGCAGCCTTACCCAGGGCCAGAGCCGGGGCTGGAAGTCTAGATCAGATTCTCTTTTTGTGCCTCATCTAGAAGCAGCATTGGGGAGCCAGCTGGGGAGGAGGGGGTGGAGGGCGGGGAGGGAGGAGGCTGAGGGTCTCACCATTAGGTATGAAAACTTCCGTTCAATTGCCCTCTGTTCTTTTTTTTAATTTATTTTATTTTTTAATGTCTTTTATTTATTTTTGAGAGACAGAGAGAGACAGCGCGAGCAGGGGAGGGTCAGAGAGAGAGGGAGACACAGAATCTGAAGATAGGCTCCAGGCTCTGAGCTAGCTGTCAGCACAGAGCCTGACGCAGAGTTCGAACCCACTAACTGTGAGATCACGACCTGAGCTGAAGCCGGATGCTCAACCGACTGAGCCACCCAGGCGCCCCGCCCTCTGTTCTTTATGCTGCTCTCACCCTGTACTCTCTGTGATGTCTCCCCCTCCTTCTCTGCTTTGTCCTCTCTTGAGAGTAAGCTCCCATCCCTGTAGGGTGGGCAAGGGGGTCGTCAGTGTCCAGTGCCTTCAGTCAGCTCTTCTGTTTCCAGCTCTACCTTCTCTCCCATAATTAGAGGTGGCTGGTGTCTTCACTTCTTAGAAGTTGTGCATTTCTGCATTTCTGAATGAATAATCGACAATGGATTACTTCCACAATCAGAAAAAAGCCCCTAACTTTTTAAAATGAAAAATGTCATACCTTTGACCCAGTAATTTCACTGCTTGGAATGTCTTTCTTTTAAGGAAATAGGCAATTTGGAAAACTCTTACGTACAGGCATCTACATCATGGTACAATTTATAATAGAGGATAATTAATTACAAACAACCTAAAAATCCAATATCACGGTCATGGTTAAGTAGAGAATAATAAAGCTGTGTGATAAAGCCATTAAGTGGTATTTCCAGCTTGATGACATGGGGAAAAGCCTTATGACTTATGTAAAATTAAAAAAGGATACAAAACTGTAGGTCCAACTTCAATCAAATTTTATTTAAAAAATATGCATGGAAGGGGCACCTGGGTGGCTCAGTCGGTTAAGTATCAGACTTCAGCCCCGGTCATCACCTTGAGCTTGTGAGTTGGAGTCCTGCGTTAGGCTCCGTGCTGACAGCTTGGAGCCTGGAGCCTGCTTAGAGTTCTATGTCTCCCTCTCTCTCTGCTCTTCCCCTGCTTGCATTCTGTCTCTCTCAAAAATAAGTAAACATTAAAAAAAATTTTTTTTAAATATGTGTAGAAGAGCCTAAAAGGAATTACTTCTGAATATTAATAGTATGCCTGGATGGTGGTATCTCATTATCTACAATGATCATGCATGACCTTTATAATCTGAAAAAAATTTCTATAAATGGAAAAGAGAAGAAAATAGAACAGTTAATATAATCCTACGTTGCATTAATAGAGGTAGAAGTCTTGAGTCAAGAGAGGTTGATAATTTGGATTCTGACCACTTTAACTCCAGAGAGGAGAGAGGCTATCAGCACCAAGGGGAGTGAGGCACATGTTAAGAGGAAAGTAGACAACTTGCTGGTTGGCCAGAGAGTTCTGGAAATGAGTCAGCTGGAAAAATAGGGTAACAGCAGACTCAGGACCAGCCTGGTGGCTATCTGCATGTGGCTACAGCTCTTGCTTGGGAAGGACAGAGAAACCGAGCCTTGTGTGGTACTTGTGGTCAGAGCCAGGGCCGGTGGGGGAAGCTGTAAGGTGGAGAAAGGAGTTCCGACAGTTCCATGATGGAGAGCCCTTCCTGCAAATGTCCGTGGGCGTGCTGAGGTTAACGTAGAAAGGAAGCAAGGGATCTGCACTCAAGGCCCTTGGGATTGGCCATAGAATCATGAGGTCAGCAACCCAGCGGCCAGTGAGCCAGCATGTTAGATTGGAAAAAAGTTTGGCATCACCCGGCCTGACAGCTCTGTTTATGCAAAGCTCCTGACATTCTCATGCTCCTCGGGTCCCAGATAAGATGACCTTGGGTTATGCACGATTCCCAGTGCGCTCCACTTAATCCTGTCCCTTTCTTTCCTACCCAGGAAGACGATGTGAATTCAAGTGACTGGAACTGATCTTATTATAGAAACAAACTTGAATCCATTCTGATTGATGAAAATAGCACATCACTCAGGAGCTTTAGACTGGTGATTAGTGACAGGTTGCTCCCTGCAATGCTCCTCATACCTAATTGACACATACCTGTTTCTCATTCAACCCTTTCATTTCACAGGGGGGATACTGAGGCCCAGAGAGGGACAAGGACTAGAGTCAAATGAGTGTGAGGAGAGGCATGAGTGAAGCCTCCAATGGCTTTGTGACCCAGAATTGCCTGTTGCCAACATAGATTTGGGTGGTGGTGAGGAATCGGCAGGTGGGAGGAAGAAGCGGCAGGTACTGTGTTCCATCCAGGACTGTATCTCCAAGGAGGTGCCTGAGACCAACACACACTTAATGTACTCCTTGGACCTGCCCCACTAGTGCTTAGTGATGAGGTGGGGCAGGCGGAGTGGTGGGGTGTGTCCCCCAAAGAGGCATGCTGAAGTCCTAACCCCCAGTACCTCAGAATGTGGCCATATTTGGAAACAGAGTCTTTACAGAGGTAATCAAGTTAAAATGAAGTCATTAGGATGAACTTAATCCAATGTGGCTGATGTGCTTATGAAAAAACATGAACACAGAGACAGACACACACAGAGGGAGAACCCCATGTGAAGATGAAAGCAGAGAGCGGGGCGATGCTTCTATAAGCCGAGGAACGTCAAAGACGGCTGGCAGCCCACCAAGCTGGGAGAGAGGCCTGGAACAGACTCCCTCACAGGCCCCAGAAGGAACTGACCCTGCAGATGTCTGAGGACTTCTAGAGTCTAGGAGTGTGAGAGAATGAATTTCTGTGGCTGAAGCCCCCCACCCCACATCTGTGATACTTTGTTAGGAAAGCCAAGTGGCATGGAGCTCATAGCCCCTCTGCGTTCATGTCTTCACCGCACTGCACTGGCCCACCCCACCCTGTGTGGCCCCATTCCCATGACGCTATTCTCATCCTCAGACCACACCCCATTTGCCCTTGTGGTTGTGTGGCCACCAGTCTAGGACCCAACCACAGCCTTGCCCAAAAGCCAGTTCCCTGGCCTGACCCCAGACCCAAGTCCAAGCTCAGAGTACGCAAAACTTGAGGGAGGGGAAGGATACCTTCTTCACTCACCTAGCCTCTCTTACCTTTTCAAGGGGGGACAGGTAGGAAATACCTACTGGAAGCACAGGCTTCTAGAGCCCTCAGGTGGGGCTAGCTCTCAGAGACTGACCTCTAAACCACAGATCTGGCCTCTCCCCTTGCTGGGGGAGAATTCCTTGGAAGAGGACCTCAACGTCCTGGATCATACCCTTCTTATGCATGAACTGCCTGCTTTCTGCCAAGTCTAATTCAGTCCCTCCTGTCATAGACAAAGTGAATGATGGGCTAGGACCGTGGGAAATAAAAGCGACTCACTGGGGAGATGGAACAGGCTCACACCTAGCAGCGGTTCAGTTTCCTGAGGTTGAGATCATCACTGGGGACTGGCTGGAGCAGTCAGGGAGGGCTTCCCAGAGGAAGAAGGACCTATGATAGCCTTACTGGAGACTGAGCTGAATTTTACTACATGAGTACTAGTAGCCAGGCAGATTTATATACTTTCTTTTATTTTTATTTCTTGTAACTTGCGAGGCAGGCAAATGCTATCTGCATATTACAGAGAGAACAGAGACTCACTTAGAAAGGGGAATGACTAACTTAAGAGCACATGGCTTTGTACATGTCAGAAACAGCATTTAAATTGAGGACCTCTGATGTCAAAGCTCATCTTTCTCTCCGCACTCAGGTACTGCCTTTTTCAGTGTAGTGTGGTTGGAAGTGGGGGGAAGATAAGCAAAGGAGCGAGGTGGGAACATACCCGGATGAGTCTGGGGAGCCGTGAGGAGGCTGGTTTGTCAGATCTCTGGGATTCAGAGGGAACAATCGGAGCTGGAGGAGTTATAGGGCTGTAGCTTTTCAGGCTGAGCATTCAGACTTGATGGGTAAGTCGTGAATAAGTTAGTTTTGGGGCGAGGGATACAGAGCTGGTGTTTGGAGAACTATCTCGATGGGAGCAGGAACGAGTTGCCAACAGGCTGTAAACCTCTCAAGGAGGGGCATGTGGCCACATGAGACGGACCCCAGGCCCGTCCAGCTCCAGATCTCCCCGACTAGGGGAAGACAGCTAGCTTGCCTCTGAGGACCTCTGATGACCACCTGCGTCACCTTTCATGAAGGGTCAACTCTGCCAATACTGGGTTCATCCTCACTTGTACCTCCACCATCCTGGATGGCTCACCAGGCTCTCAGCACCCTCAGGACCCCCTGGCCACTCCCCTTCTCTGTGCTTTTGCAAAAGCAATTTTCTCTGCCTGAATATTCAGTGTCCTCTTGCCCTTCCCAGTGAACTATTCACCTGTCAATATCCAGTTCCATTTTTTACTTCTTTTTATACAAACTTTGTGACTCAGAGGCAAGATTTTTCTGTCATCAGTGCATGGCGAGGAGATATGTTGGAGGCCTTTAGGGGGGCAGACTAGAAAGGGTCACGATAGTAGGGGCAAGTGATCTAAACCTGCCTCCCCAAATGCCAAGGGGTCCAGGACAAGGTGGGATAGGGTGGAGGGCTTGGCTGGGAGGCATGCTTGGTAGCAGAGGATCTACTGCACTCAGCATGGCCAGGGCCACTGGACGGCCATGGGGCAGCATGGGGACAGGTAGGGCTTTGGCTGTTGTGGGAGACTGGGTGGTAGAGGCATTTCAAAAGGTGAGTGTTTAGGACTCAGGGCTGCTAAGAGGCAGGATGTAGGGGTTTGAGGGTTTAAGATGCTGGGTGGAGTTGGGGTCGCAGAGGCCAAAGACAGATCATGTGGGACGGCCAAGAAAAGGAAGCCGGGCCAGGCACCTGCCCCCCAACCCCCAGGATGTACATCATGATAGCATCGGTACACACCTAGCTTGTGATCAAGTCTTGTTTATTTGAGAAGCATGAACAGTGGAACTAGGAAGGAGTGAGAACGAGACACCAGTCCCCTCGACAGGGCCAGATGCGGCACAGGGGTGGGGGTGGGGTGGGGTGGTGGTGTGTGTGTGTGTGTGTGTGTGTGTGTGAGATCGAGGCTGACCCAGCAGCCTCAACCAGCCTTTTCCTGTGAGGACAATGTGGGCAGAGGTGAATCTTCCATGAGGGAGGGGCAGATTGGCTCCTGGTTGCTCTGAACCAGGTGAAAAAGTCCAGCGGCCCCATAACGCCCTTGGTCTAGAGCACCCCAAGCTGGCTCTGTCTGTGCCTACGGCAGAGTCATGTTCTGGAGGGGGACTCCATGGTGCCCGTCTGGTCAGCAGGAAGGCCCCAGGTGTTCAAACACAACCTGCAACAAGGCCTCCTGGCCAGCAAACACCTGCTTCCGTTTCTCCCCTCATCCCTTCAGTTTTCAGGGAGAAGGCATCCGAGGCAGCCAGGCTTCCCTGAGCCCCCCGGTTGGGTGACATAAGCCCTAGGCCCCTACACATACTGCTTCTTGGAAGCAGAGCTGCTGGGGCGACTGGGGGACTTCTGGCCACTCTCAGGAGGTGGGTCCAGAAAGGCGGGGGCCCTGGAAGAGGCCAGCTTCTCCTCTGTAGTCAGGTTGGCCCAGTTCTGCTCACTGGATGAGAGCCCATTGTAGGTAGGGCAAGGTGGGGACGAGGGGCCCCCCCTGGGGGGGAGGTAGAAGAAGGCCTGGTCAGGGGAGGGCTCCGAGGAGGTGCGCTGGGCCAGGGGCACAGCCAGGCGCCGCCGGGCCTTCGCCCCCTGGATAAAGTAGCGGCTCAGCAGGTATCCCAGCTCCAGCATGTTGAGCACCAGGGAGATGAGTCCAACCACTAGCATGAAGATGATGAAGATGGTCTTCTCCGTGGGACGGGAGACGAAGCAGTCTACGAGGTAGGGGCAGGGGGCGCGCTGGCACACAAACACCGGCTCCATGGTCCAGCCGTAGAGACGCCACTGGCCGTACAGGAATCCTGCCTCCAGCACGCTTTTGCAGAGCACGCTGGCCACATAGGTGCCCATGAGCGCCCCACGGATCCGCAGGCGGCCGTCCTCTCCCACTGAGATCTTGGCTATCTCATGCTCTATGGCTGCCAGTGCCCGCTCCACGCGTGGGTCCTTGGCCCGCAACGCCCGCAGCTCCCCCTCCTTCTGCCGCAGCCGCTCCTCCCGCCGGGACAGGTAAATGACGTGGCCCAGGTAGACCAGGGTGGGCGTGCTGACGAAGAGGAACTGCAGCACCCAGTAGCGGATGTGGGAGATTGGGAAGGCCTGGTCATAGCAGACATTGATGCAGCCCGGCTGGGCCGTGTTACACTCAAAACCTGACTGCTCGTCGCCCCACACCGACTCGCCTGCCAGGCCCAGGATGAGGATGCGGAAGATGAAAAGCACTGTCAGCCAGATCTTGCCCACCACAGTCGAGTGCTCCTGGACTTGGTCTAGCAGCCTCTCCAGGAAGCCCCAGTCGCCCATGGCTATCCAGCCTCCAGCTATAGGGAGACAGAGGACACAGTCAGCATGACATCCTTCTCAACAAGTTTGCAGGGAGGTTGGCCACGCCCATTTTACCTACTGGGACACTGAGGCTCAAGGAGGGGAAGGGACTGGCCTGGGGGCTCACAACCAGCAGGGTGGTTGGGACTAAAAACTCATCTTTGGATGATGGCTACTAGGTCCTTATCTTGTCATATGTCTGTGTCCCTCTTGTTCCCAGCCTGAGTCCCCAGAAGACACAGCTCAAGCTTTGGATCAGATTGAAGCTCCTGAGCTTATGGGAACAGAATCTGAGGAACTTACCCCAGGTCATGTGGCTGTTCTATGCCCCTCCTGCCTTTTGCCCATGACAGGTTGGCTGATCCCCGGATTGTGGGCAGTGGTGGTGCTATTTTCAGCTCCTTAGGTGGCCCAAAACCTCAGGTCCCTACCCCCCTGCCCATGGTAAGTCACCCAGCTGACCTCACTCAGGTGGGAAGGGTGTTAGACGCTAAAGGCAATATCCTGCGTTAGTTCCACCTGTCAGCAATAGTGACCACCTGCCACTTAAGTATGGACACTGATCCTACATTCTCCCAGAGCCCCCAAGCTGTAGTTGACAAATTCTATACTCTTAAAAGAACTGTCATAGCAGGTGGAGGCACAGGCCACAAAGTTCCCAGAACATGGGGTATGGGAGGGCGAGGAGCCAGGGGAAGAAATGTAGGGAAGTGGGCAGGAGAGGCGCTTTGTCCTCAGAGCAAAGCTGTTTGGAGCCAGGCTCTGGAATCAGACTTTGGTCCTGGCTCCCTTTTGCTAATTAACCCTGGGTAAGTGTCAACCTTAGCACCTCAGTCTCCTCTCCTGTAAAATGGAAATACTACTCCTACCTCCAAGGGTTACACAGATACGAAAGAAGGCAGGAACGTGGCTTAGCAGAAAGCCTGGCCACAGGAAGGCTGGGTGAGCTCAGCTGTCTTGCCTCCCCTACCCCCAGCAACCCTCAACCCGGCCGCAGGCAGACGCGTTCCCGCTCGCTGGCAGGTGGCGTCCTGGCCCTCCCCATCCCCAAGCCCAACTCACAGCCTGCCCGCCTGCCTGCGCGGCGGCTCAGGAGGCAGCGGGTTAGAGCGGCGGAGCGGCGCCCGCGGGAGCCCTGCTGGACGGCGCCGGACGGCGGGGACGCCTTAAATAGCGCGGAGGGGCGGGGTGGGGGCAGGAAACGCCACGGGAGAGCGGCTGGGCGCTCCTCGGGGCAGGGGGCGGGGACGAGGATGTGCAGACTCCCTGTAGCGACGTTTAAGAAGGGGCCCCGGGGCTGGCACTGGGAATTAGGAGGTGCAGGGGGCTTGAGGGGCCTCTGGCTCCTTTCTTTGCCCCTTGCAAGGTGTTCCGTCCGGAGCCCTCCCGGCCCCAGTTTCTTTGGCTCTGGAACAGGAGTTCTCCGGGGCCAAACCTTTCCTGGGTGGCTCCGTTTGAAAGGATCACAGCAAGAACTTTCTGATCCTACAACTGACCTGAGGGCTGTGAAGGATGGGCAGATGGGGATGAGCGTGTGGGAGCCTCCAGGGAAAGGCCTTTCCTTGACTGTGGGGGGCCTCTTGCTCTTGGTCAGAAGAAAGGAGGGAGAAGCCACTCAGTTTTTAGGGGGGGCCACTGTGTGCCCTGCACTGTGCCGGGACTTGGCAGTCAAGGCTCATCAGGACGTGGGAGACCACATCGGGAGAGAGGGGTTGTATCTGACCTCCGTAGAGTCCGTGGTGGAGCTGGGCGCTCAACGCAGCCTGAATTCTTGTGGAATTCTCAAACATCCCCACTCCTGGGCAGGAGATCAGAGCAACTCCCATAGATCACTGGAGACCGAAGAGGAAGAGCGCTCCACCTTTAGCTTGGATCCCATTCTCATGCCTCTAAATGGGGAGGGGGCTCCCAAAGGAATGAAAGGGGGGCAGAACCTACCGTCCTCTGTTCAGGCATGGCCCTGCCAATGAACGTTAATGAGGGTCTGCTGTACCGGAAGCATTCTAAGTGGAGCTGGGGATTGGCCCATAAACCAGCCAGGTGTGGTCTCTGGTCTCCTGCTCTCCTCACGGGCTGCTGTACAAGAGGCCGCAATTGAGCATACCAGCCCTTGGGTAAGAGTAAAGTTGCAAATCTGGAAGGTTCTCCTGAGGACTATAGAGTGACTCGGAGGGGACTTGGTTAGGGACGGTTCCTGGAGAAGACTGAATTAGCCAGTTGAAGGGGGTGCAAAGGGGAGCATTCTAGGAAGAAGGAACAGGGTAAGCAAGAGCCTGGGCTGCAAGGTCTCAAGACCTTGGCCGTTGCCCCTAGGGTACTGGGACTTTGTCGGATGGAGGCCAAAAAGCCTAGAAGTTGAGGCTTTGCTGTTGATTCCTGTGCCTTTAGGCAAGTTGTTTAAACCCTGTGTTTCTTCTGTAGAATGGGGGATGGTGATGGTTCCTACTGTGCACAGTTGATAAGAGATCCAATCAGCACATAGCATAATGGTACACAGGAAGTTTTCGAGGGAGCAGGGGCTAGAAACAGTTGTGACAAAAAGAGTCTGTGGGTTGGTCTTGATGGGAGCAGAGAGGGCTGAGGGGAAGGAGGCTCAGGGTGGAGTGGTGGGGGGCAGGGCAGCTTAGGAAAGGAAATGTGACAGGTGGGGGCTGAGGCCTGGGGCCGGTGGTGGAAAGGGCCTGGTTTTTCCACAGCAGGATTCAGTCCTCAGCCTCCCAGTGCCCCAGGCCTGGGTCCCTGAGGACTCTGCCCTCAGCCCTGGCAAGGGGACTTCTGGGGCAGCTAGTGTGGTGAGCAGTGCTCAGACCACAAAACTTCAGGATCAGGCGGAGCTGGCTTCCCCTTCCAGGCCCGTCCCTCAGGGCCAGGCTAAGCAGAGCCTCCTCCCCGATTTCCAAAGCTGACAGCTTCACCCACTTAGTTCTGACCCCTGAGGGCATGAGAACGGAGGTCCCTGGAGGCGGGTTCTTACCACGCCCCCAAGACAGCTTTGGTCTGAATTCCTCTCGAACTGCTGGGCCCAGGCTCTCCCAAGCCTTTCTGATCCCCTATACTGGAGGGAGGAGCAGGTGGAGGGGACAGGGTATTCCTGGAACCCCACACCTCCTCCTCTTCCCGCTGCCTGGACCCTGTGTGGGTCATTGTCTCTGTGGCCCCCTAGTCTCCTGACCTCCAGCCTCCACACTTCCCCAGAGATCTGCCTGCATACTGCCCTGCTTAAAACCCTTCTGTGGCTCCCCATGGCCTTCTCCTGCCTCATCCCTCTCCAGATTTCAAAACGTGATTGAGCCATACTTCATTACTGTAGTTCTCTGAACATTCTACCTGTGTCCATGCTCTTCCCTTTGCCTGGGATGCTCTTACATGCCTAATCTACGAATCTTTCTATGTTCTATGTCACCTTCTCCCAGAAGTCCCCTCGCTGCCTCCCCTGGGTTACTTGAGTCTTAGTGCCCTCAGTGGCTCCTGTACTGCCCCTGGGGGCATTGTTTTATTTTGTTTTTGTTGACGTTGTTGCTGTTTAAAAATTTTTTAATTTTTAATTGTAGCAAAAAAATACATAAAATTTACCATCTGAACCATTAAAAATGTACCATTTAGTAGTAGTGTTAAGTATATTGACATTGTTGAGCAACAGAGCTCCAGAACTTTTTCATCTTGCAAAACTGAAACGCTGTACCTATTAAACGACCCCCCATTTCCCCTCCTCCCACTCTGGGTGCATCATTTAGACCTGGGCCCCTCGAGGGCAGACAGTGGGGTCTTGTTCCCATCCCCAGCACTAGCAGGGCACCAGGCCCATATATGAATTTATTAATTCAACATAGTTTTACTGAGCACCCCCTGGTGCTGTGGCACTGTCTTAGACACTGGAGGCAAACCGGGGACTGACAAGAGTCCCTGTCCTTGTAGATTTTACACTCTAGCTGTGGGGAGACAGAACACAGAAACTACTAGATGGTGATAAAGCTACATGGAAAGCAGGGAAGGGAGGGTTGAACATGCAGAGGGTACAGTTTTGATACTGAGTAGAAGAATGGAGACATTCTCACTAAGCAGCTGACGTTTGGTGCACATTCTGAAGGAAGGGAGGGAGGGAAAGAGCCTTCTGGACCGAGGGAAAAGAGAGTGCAAAGGCCCTGAGGCAGGAACATGCCTGGTGCTTCCTGCTTGAGGGCAGCAAGGAGGTCAGTGTGGCTGGAGTGAGGTGAGCAAGGAGAAGAGGAGCATTCTGGGAGAGAACAGATGAGATGTGGCGGGGGGGGGGGGGGGGGGGGGGGGGGGGAAGATCTCAGAGGCCCTTCAAGGCCTGTGTGAAATGTCTCCGGAGGTGCGGGCAGCTGAGTGACACGCCTGACCTGAGTTTTACAGATCTCAGGGGCTGCGGTGCTGACAACAGACTGTGGGGGAGAGCGGTGGATACGGACCTCCCCCTTTGGGATAGGACTTGTTGCCTGGCTGTGGGAGTCTGGGCAGCTGCCAGCCTCCAGCTGTTAGCACTTTCAGGTCCGCCCCAGCTGTCCAGGTGGCCAAGCTCTGTGGGCTGGCCCCAGGCAGTGGCTGAGCCAAGCCTTGGTCAAGCGCCCAGCCAACTTCATGCCTCTAACCAACAATCTTTGTCTGATGGACACAGCACAACAGGTCTTGTCGCTCAGTCCTGCGTCCTTCCCTCTCCATTCTTCTGCTTCCGGAGCCAGGGCAGGAAGCAGGGACGTTGTTGTAGTAATCCAGGTGCGAGATGATGTGGTTGTCTCCGCCCAAGCTGCTGTAACAGAATACCACACAGCAGCGGCCCTAAACAATGGAAATTTGTTTCTCACGGTTCTGGAGGCTAGAAGTCCAAGAAGGTTCTTGGTGAAGACACTCTTCCTAGTTTACACAGGGCTGTCTTCTCATTGTGTCCTCACGTGGTGAAGGTAGAAAGGTCATCCCTCTTCTGTGTCTTCTTCTAAGGGTACAAATCCCATTCTTGGGGGCTCACCTCCCAAGGGCTCCACTTCCTAATACCATTACACTGGAAGTTAGTATTTCAATGTATGAATTTTGGGGGGACACGGACATTCAATCCATAATAGGAAGCTTGGACCAGGTGATGAACACAGGATAATCTCCTGTTTACCGTGGGCTGCGTGGTGGCTGTTATTTCATGCAGTAGGTGTGGCTGTGCAGGCTGTGTGTGCATGAAATCTAAATCTGTCTTATACATGATCGAAGGAGGCTTGCCCTGAATGCCCCTGTGCTGGGGAAGGAGATAGAAATGTGTTCTCTGAGAAGAGAAGGCCAGGGGACAGGAGAGCCACCTTGTGGTGACAGCGTTGTGTGCTGGGGACTCTGGATGGTGAACAGTAGCTCCATGTGTCCTAGATGGGGAGAGTGAGGTGCACGGCTCAGAACAGCTCTCAGGGCAGGGCTGGGACATTCTGTCAACCCTATCCTCACCCACAGCCTGGAGAAGTGGGGCTGGGGCTGAAGGCTCCGTCTGTGCTGGGATAGCCAATGATGTCCTCCAGTTGCTCTGACCTCCAAACCACTCTTGGCCAGGCAGCGGAAACCACCCTGGAAGATGCTTTAATGTGTGGCAGCAAGTAGGAGAGATCACCCTTCCCTGAGACCTTTGCAATCATCCAGGCCAAGCCGGGACTGGCCTGTGACGTGGCGTAGGCAGCAGGCAAGCTCCTGCCTGGATATTTACTGGCCGTATTAGCACCGTACTTCTGTGTAACCTTCAGTGTCTCCTGTCATCTCTACAACAATCCAGGAGCAGGTACTGCTCTGAGTGCTGGGATGAATACACTCCCTTTGTCCCTCAGATCAACTCTCCACCCTGCTCTGTGGCCAGGGAGGGGGGTGGCGGTCTGAGCCTCCTTTGGCTCCCTTGCCGTCTGGATTCTGGTTGGGTTGGGTCAGTGGCAGTCACTGGTAGGCCAGCAGAAGATGGGAGAGTGAAGTTGGGTCGCTGGGGTGGAATGTGTCCTTGCTGCTCCAGTCTGTGGCTACCCTGGCACAGGCCCCAGGGCATTGCAGTGGCCTTTGTGGTTTCCTGGAGCACACGCATACTTTTTAAAACAGATTGGCTCAGTTGGCTAAGCCTCTGACTCTTGTTTTCAGCTCAGGTCACGGTATCATGGTCCTGATATCAGGCCTGCATGGGGGTCTGTGCTGAACTTGGAGCCTGCTTGGATTTCTCTCTCTCCCTCTCTCTCTCTGTGCCCCTCCCCAACTTGTGTGCGTGTGTATACTCTCTCTCGCCCTCTCTCAAAATAAATAAACATTAAAAAGTATCCCTCAAGGAAACTCTTGAAAGTTACTGGGTTTGAATGTGCCATCTGGTTTTTGTTGGGACCCTGAATGGTGCGACTTACACTGTAATTATGACAAGACTGCCTTTGAAAGTCTTCTCGAGGTGCAGGTGGTGACTGTGGTCACAAAGTGGCTAACTATGGTTCAGACCTCGGGGGGTGGGTGTCAGCCCAACCCTGGCCCCTTTAAACTTGGCCGCTTACCCGCCCCACCAGTGGCCACATGTAAGAACAAAGCTGAACCACACAGCCTGTTCTGTGGACACAGTGATCTCTGGGCCCGCATTGGCTCTTAGTTCACTGCTCCTAGATTTCTGGGTCCTGGCTTTGGCTTTGATGGTCACTAAATGTGTCTCTGGATTAGTAGAGCCTTGCACCCCCCTTTTGCTTGCTTGGACATTGGTGTTCCCTAAATTGTAGGTCAGCATACAGTGCTGGGGGGTGAGGTCATGAACCGCCTCAGCCGTTGGTTACTGCAGGAGACAGGTGTGTTTCTGTCTCCCCCAGACTCAGAGCTGTTTGAGTTCTGCTCCCATCCCCCTATGCAGTCTCCGCATCCTGCCAGGGCCCTGGTGTGCTAACAATGCTCAGGGCAAATAGAAGGAGCTGAATAATGCTTGAGTGAGTCTGGGACTCCTATCTTTAGAGGAGACAGCCATCCTGTTGTGGCATATTATAAGGAGTGAGAGTATGAATAACAGAGATTTGTGTACACAGGGTGGGGATGTGGGTAGTTGGTGGCGGTGACTGGGTTATAAAAGAGGAGGGCGTGTGGTTTGTCTATGGGGAGGACTGTGCGTGCTCAGAGCAGGTTCTCACTGGAAATGCTGGAAGCGCACTGTTGCAGCGGGAGCACAGCGCCCTCTTGTGACCACACTCACAATCACAACATCTATATCAGAAGTTTCCACCCACCTGGATCCACCCCAACCCCAGTCGGCCTTGGCTCTCTCCCTTCCTGAGGGCTACCTTCCCTGCCCTCGGGGTCTTGTGGGTGGGAGTACAGAACAGCGGACGGAGCCCACCTGTATAAAACACAGCCTTTATTGATTTCAAGGAATATCTACCTTGAGTCTCTGGCAGCATGGTCCGAGAGGCTGGCACTAGGTTGAGCACATCTGTGGTGAGAAGATGGTGGAAAAGCTGTCTGAACCTGGGCGGAGCAGGATTGGGTGAAAGGGGGCTTCCCCTGAGGACAGCTTGGAGGAACCTGGAGGACCCCTCAGGGGACCTGGAGGACCCCTGAGTATCTCAAGCAGTAGCTGGTATCACCAGAGCCACCTTCTCCTCCCCTTCACAAGCTCACCCTCAGGCCTTTGGACCTCCCCCTGCTTAGAGACTACTTCCGTTCCAGCCCAGGAACCTGGGTGCTTCTCCCAAGGGAATGAAGATTCCCTTTGATCTGGTGCATCCAAACCAGGGCAAGCATCTCACAGCACCTGCCGTTTTCTAGAAAGCCCTTCTCCCCTCTCTCAAACATTACTTTCTCAGGGAAGTCTCGCCTGATCACCCCCTCCTGGGTTAGGTGGAAGCCCTCCCGGGAGCCTCCTGGGGGTCCCCTCTCATGCACTCAGTCTTTGATTTGCTTGTTTCAATGTCTGTCTTCCTCAAGGGCTGGTGCTGGTTCTGGGGGGTGTGACTTATATCTGGGTAGACAGCACAGTGCCCAGTGCTCAAAAAATCTGCCAAAACTGAAATGGGATAGATGAGTGAATTCAAGGTGGGGGCACCCAGCACCTGTAGGACCCTTCCCCCCGTGCAGCACTGCCCCACGTGTCCCCACCGGCAGCTCCGGTGTCGCTCCCCAGCCCGCGGTCAGATGGGGGTCATGGTGGGTGCTGACGCATGTCTCTTGTCATCGCCAGAATCAGAGCCCAGCTCCCCAGCCTCCACCAGCTTGTGGTGGCAGCGGCAAGTGGAGGCCCGGCTGGTGGAGGACGGGAGGCTGTGGCCCTTTGGGGGCTTGTTCCTGGTTATGCCTCGCAGGACCCTGTGGAAGATGAGGTAGCAGATCTCGCAGATGGTGAGCACGATGCAGACGGCAGAGGCACCCACCATGAAGTAGGTGAAGACCTTCTTCTCGGTGGGCCGGGCGATGTAGCAGTCTACGACATTGGGGCAGGGTGCCACGTTGGCACACTGCACCAGGCGTGGCATGCCAAAGCCATGCCAGAGAGTGTGCAGCACGTAGAGGAAGAGGAATTCGATGAGGAGCTTGAAGATGAGGCTGAACAAGTAGGTCCACCACAGGCCGCCGTGCTTCTTGCCCGCGTTGTCGTACAGCTTGGCGCACTGGTCCCCGTGCTTCTGGCGGTGCCGGCGCTCGCGCTCCTCCCGGTAGGCCACGTGCAGGATGACCAGCAGCGAGGGGCACGTGACGAAGATGAGCTGCAGGGCCCAGAGGCGGATGTTCGAAATGGGGAAGAAGTTGTCATAGCACACGTTGGTGCAGCCCGGCTGCTTGGTGTTGCAGTCAAAGTCCTTCTGCTCGTCCCCCCACACGCGCTCCGCGGCCACCACGTACACCAGCACGCGGAAGACAAACACCACCGACAGCCAGATGCGCCCAAAAGCCGTGGAGTACTTGTTCACGCCGCTCAGGAGGGCCTGCAGCGTCTTCCAGTCCATGGTGCCTGGTGGGGGTGCCGCAGGCTGTGCGCACCTGCTGGAATACGCGGGAAAGTCCAATGGTTAATGAATGCGTGACAGCCAGAAGTTTCTATTATTTTTACTTTTTAATTACACACACACATATATATATATTTTTTAATTTTTTAATTTTTATTTTTGAGATTGCAAGCGGGTGAGGGGCAGAGAGAGGGGGACGGAGGATCCAAAGCGGGTTCTGTGCTGACAGGCTGACAGGAGCAAGCCCGATGGGGGGTGTGAACCCACAAACTTTGAGATCATGACCTGAGCTGAAGTTGGACACTCAACCAACTGAGTTACCCAGGCGCTCCGAATAGGTGACATTTGATGAGCATTTACTGTATATCAGGCACTGTTCTGAGGTCTTTATGTGAATAGATGTGTTTGATCATCTAATGACCCTTTGAGATCAGGACTATTATTCCTCCCACGCTACAGGCAAGAAACAGGCCTAGAGAGGCTAAGTAACCTGCCAAAAGTCACAGAGCTTGTATGCATGAAGGAAGGGAATGTGCATGTGCTGATAATAACAAGGGCCATTTATTGAGCATTTACTATGAGCCATCAGAGGAAATGCTGTGCAACACTATCTCCTTTAGTCCTTTTAAGGACACCATGAGGTAGACGATTATGCTCCTCATTTACAGATAAAGATTAACAGTTGCAAAGCACTTGACATATAGTAAGTGCCCAATAAATGCTGGCCACTCATTGTGAAATCTAGAGAGGCCAAGTCATTTATTTACAACTACAGTTGGATTCCAGGCCTGGCTGTCAGTGTGGGGGTGGGGTGGGTGGGTGAGGGTAGGGGATAGGATAGGGGAGAGGGGCTGTGCTCTCTACCACCTCATCCCCCTTCTCTGCTGGATGCCTGTCCCAGACCAGATTCTTGCAACTTACTTCACTGATGCCTTGCTACAATCTTATGAGGGTGGAGTCATGAGCCTGCAGGGGCCCCAAGATAGGCCACTTTGGCATGAAGATGATTTTGAGTTAAAAGCAATCAAAACCCATCAGATTCAGGAAAAGCTCTTTATCTCTCCTTCAACTGCCTAAAAGTATTCCGATAGAGGACCTGCTCCAGAAAGAGACTTTCACCACAGATAACTACATTGTTATATGAACTAGGGAGGGTAGACTTAGAGAAGCCTAGCAAGGCCTGTTTGGTCAAAGTCTTCTGCGTCCCATTGTTTCTGAGTGGTCCACCAAACATTTGTTTACCAAATATTTACTCATTTTAATCTTCGGTGAATTGTATTTCTTTCCTTTGAACTCCCAGACCCCTATTCCCTTTCCTTTCATTCAGGAGGATATATATACCTCCTTTTACCTGTCTTTGGAATTTCCAATTCCGTGTACACTCCCCATACACACGAAATTAAATTAGATTTTCTCCTGTTACTCTGTCTCATGTCAATTTCATTCTTAGTCCAGCTCGCAGGACCTGAGTCCTGATAGAAGGGCAGATGCTCTCCTTGCTCCCCAACAAGCCCCATTCAATGGAGGGGAAACTGAGGTTCAGAGAGGAGGAATAACTTCCTCAAGGTCTCCCAGTCAGTAGGCGGTGAAGTTGGGAGAACCATTTAGGTTGGGGGTGAATGGGGGACGGTAGTGGTTTGGCTCCTGGCACAGCAGATCCAGGGAAAATCTGGAGACAGCCCCTCTCCCTCTGCCAGAGCCCGGGGGAGCCCCAACCACCCCAGCCATGTTGGATGCCAGTGCTCTGCGGTGGGGAGACATATTTGTTCAGGCCCCAGAATCACACATCTTCCTTCCAGTCCTGGGATGACTCAGAGGGTGTGGACTGAGTATTTCTAGTGTCTGCTGCCACCATGGGTGTGGGAACACGTGTCTCTCCATGTGCATGTGTGGGCCTGTGTGCACATGTGGGCACTCCTGGAGCACACGATGCCCCTCTGAGCACGCATGGTGCCTGTGGGTCCAACCCCGCATGACCGCTTCTCCTGTCTCTACTGCCACCACCCTGCTCCAAGCCACCATCACGCTCGCTGGTGCTGCCAGGGCCTCTGTGCTGGCCTTTCAGCATCTGTTCCTGGGTCCCTAGACTCCATTAAATTGGATCATGTCACTCCCTAGTTTAACACTTTATACCAGCTTCATGTTATGCTTAGAATGAAACCCCAGATTTTACATTCTTGCCCTCCTCTCCTGTATTCTCACCCTGCCTCTCCCTGCTCTGGCCACATGGGGAGAGTTGGGGACTCTGCAATTATTCCTGCTGCTGGGAATGCTCCTTCTCCAGAACTTGCATGGCTGGGTCTTTCTCATCGCTGAGGGCTCCGCAGATTACCCCAGACCTGAGAGCCCCTGCCCTTCCAGTCACTCTGCTCCTGTCTCCTTTATTTTCCTCCTCAAATTTAAACACCATTTGAAATTAAAGTATTTGTTATTTTTTTGGTTCTTATTTATTGTTTGTCTCCCCTCCTAGAATATCAGCGCTGTCTTGCTCACTGCTTTATATCTAGTGCCTAGTGCTTGGCACACAGTAGGTACTCAGTAAGTGCCGGGTGATAAAGAAATGCATGCTGACCTCCCAGAGAGGCAGGTTGGAGGGAAGGGCTGTGAGGTGGGGGCAGGCAGCCTACGGAACAGTCTGGACAAGGTAGCTTGGGGGAAGGACTTCTGGCTCTGGCCAGAGAAAGGCACAGCTGCTTCTCAGCACCTCAGCTCCTGTGATGCCTTTTTTTTTTTTAAGTTTAGAGTTCTTTTATTTATTTACTTTTTTAATAATAGTTTCCTGTCACAGTGGTTTCCATATAACAGCCAGTGCTTCTCCCCACAAGTGCCCCCCTCCATGACCATCACCCCTTTCCCCCCTCCCCCTCCCCCTTCAGCCCTTGGTTTGTTTTCAGTATTCAATAGTCTCTCATGATTTGTGTCCCTCTCTCTCCCCCAACTCTTTCCCCCTTCCCTTCCCCCATAGTCCTCTGTTAGGTTTCTCCTGTTCTTCTGTTAGACCTATGAGTGCAAACATATGGTATCTGTCCTCCGCCTCTCATCCTGTGATGCCTCTTGACTGGGAATCTCCTACCGCATGGTGTGACTGAAGAAGCCCCCATCCCTGCAGACCCTCTTCTCCCCCACTTGCTCCTGAGGCCTAGCCTTCTGGGGTCGAGCGGTGGAATGTGCACCAAGCATGGAGTTGCCTCTGGATCCAGCCTCAGCTCTGCCACTTACTAGCCAGGTGACTTCCAAAAATCCCTTGATAGTTTTGACCTCCATTCCTTATCTCGAAAGGGAAACAATTCCTACTTTCTTGAGCTGTGGGGAGAATCTTAAGAGCATTCCCTCCCCAGCCTGCCACTCACCTGGTGGGAGCTGAAAAGGACGGAAGTGGTGGTTGGAGCCCAGTCTGCCAGCCTTCCCGAGGAGAGGGGCCCTGTCACCGGACACCCATCTGGTGCAGCCCCCTTCAGGATTCCCACCTTCCACCTTCCAGTCCTGTCGGTCCAGTCCCGCCCGCCTGACACACCCCAGGGACTCCACTCATCTGCAAAGAATTTCCCTCCAAGCTCAGAACTGCGACTGGTGAAGCCAGTTCTGCTCCCTCCAGCCAGCCCCCAATACCACCCCCGAGCCATCCTCTTTTTCCCAGCCCGGGGACCAAGCTTTGCCTAGCTGTCGCCACACTCTTCAGTGCCACCGCCGTCTCTCCCCTCTCCCCCCGACCCAGTTTCCCTCCATCCGGGGCAGCTTGGGAGCTTGTGGACGTGGGAACGGGGTGTCTCAGAACCTTCCAGCCCCTGGGACCCCCACCCAGCCCAGAATCGAGGGGCGATAAGGCGCTGGGGGTGTTGGGGGAGACCCTTCTCCACCTCCTTCCTCTCGTCACCCCTCCCCCCTCCTCAGACTGACCTCGCAGCTGGGGGTCGCCCGGGAGCGCTCGGGTCCCGCCCCCCTACCCGCACACTCACCGGGAGCCCGCGTCCGGGAGCCCCGCGCGGCGGCGGGGAGCCGGGAGCCGCGCTTTGCAGTGGAGGCTGGGCGTGCGGCGGCGGGCTCAGCCAGGCGGGCTGCGCGGAGGAGGGAGGGAATGGGAGGAGCCTGGGAGCCCGCCCGGCCGCGAAGGGTAGGCGTCTAGTCCCGCTGCCACCCGCTGCCGGGGCGGCCTTCCGAGGGGCTCGTCGCTGCTCCGAGCCTCGGTTTCTTCATGTGGGAAATGGGGGTATCGGTGGCCATGGGCAGGGCAGTGGCAAAGGCTCCAATGAGATCAGGGGTGGGAGGCACTCTAAACTGTTAAGTGCCGTGGCCCGGGACAGCCTGCAATCAGGACGCCCACACGCGTTGTCACGGCGACTGTGCCCGCGCCCTGCCGGTCACTGTTCCCGCCCGGCGCCCGGCCGGGACCCTGCTTGGAGGCACTCTGGGGGTCTGCCCTCTTGACACGATGACCGTCCACATTGGTGCCTGGCTCAGGCTCTGTGGCCTCCAAGGTGGGGAGCAGACTCGGCATCCACATTGGAAGGGACACAGCGAGTCCTGTGCCTCGAAAGGAGATGGGATCCTTTGTCCAAGGGTGAGGGCAGGATGGGCAGAGGTGGTTGCCTGGAGTTAGGACAAGGCGCAGATCCTGTGGGAAGGGGTCGGATATTAGGGGGAGATCGCCCTAGCCCTAGAGACTGCGGAAAAAGGCGGGGCCTGCAGCTGGGCTGGGCTCTGGGGACAAAGACGCTTTGTCTTATTTACTAGTGTGCCTTCCCCGCCCAGTTGGAGAAACCCCTGCGTGTCTGGCCTCCGTGGGAGTCCTGGGATCTTAGTCACCTTGGGGCTGAGCCCTCACTGTCTCCATAGAGATGATGTGTTAACACAAGGGTGACTGTACCTGGCATTTCCCCAGGACTGTGTGGGTTTACCACCTGTGGCACAATATAATTCACATCACCTCCTCACTCTCAAAATGCCCCCAAACCTGGGAAGATCTATTACACGGTCACTACTTACTACTCATTTGATAGAAACTAACCCTGCATTGGGTGCTCAGAGACATCTTCGTGTCAGACACTGGCCGGCAGACTTTATTTCGTCCTCACAGAGTGGAGGAAGGTATGCCTTTCCCACTGAGGAACAGAGAGGTTAGGTGACTTACCCAGGGTCATACAGATGCTGACTAGCAGAGCCGGCTCTGGAGGTCTCAGCCATGTGGTTTCTGGATGGGGCAAAGCCACAGGGCAGAGACTGTGTTTTACTCACTGGGTCATGGCCCCTGAAAATCATCGCTGAGACTCAGGACCGGGTGGTCTCGGTGCTTCTGTGTCGGGGGATGTGTGAACATGACAGCGTCCTGTGAGGGTCCATGACTCTGCGTCTGCTCTCTATGGCCTGTCGCTCTCCAACATTTCAGAGCAAACCTGCGCCCCACGTCCTTACCTCCTAGTCGCTCTTCAACCCATTTGAAGAACGTTTCCATTCCTACACTGTGTCACAAAGGAGGCCCTCTCAGGACCACCGTGGATTTCCATGATGTTAAATCCAACAGCCACGTCTCCGCCCTCCCGCTCCTGGACCCACAGAAGCACCTGACACAGCAGTTGACCACTGCCCCCTTCTTGGAACACTTTCTTCCTTTGGTTTCCTTGACACCACACTCCCAGTTTCTTTGCACCTTGGAAGCCATATGCTGGTGTCCAGGGTGGGCATGTCCCAGGGTCTAACCTCTTCTCTCCTGGGTGAACTCATCCAGTCTGGGGGCTTTTGATACTAGCCAGCACTGAGGAGTCTCACATTTGTGGTGCTATTCCTGACTTGTCTCCGAACACCGGATTATGTGATCAGGGCCACCCACCTGACCACCAGGTGTCCAGTGGCTTGTTTCTCCTTCCTGAGATCAGCTATGCATCTTTGACTATATAGATATTCTTCTTTTGACATTTACCTGACGGGGGTATGCTTTGCACATGGTTCTGTACTTCGCGATTTTTATCTAACAAAATATAGGACATTTTCCTCTATTGGTAGATATAGAGCTATCTCATTTTCCCCATAGAACAACTGACTAATATTCCATTTCCCGCTATCAGTAGATACAGAGCTGTCTCTTAAACAAATACCTAAATAGTATATAGACTATCATATATTTAATACTGATGAAACTTAAGGCTGCTTCCAATCATATATTTCCTTCTTTCTACTATAAACACCATTGCAATAACTATCCTTGGACAAACATCATTTAACACATTTGAAAATTATAGATCTATAGGATACATCCCTACATTCCTAGAAGTGGAATTTTTGGGTTAAAGTTGTATGCTCATTTATAATTTTTATAGATAATGCCAAATCCTCTCCATTGTATCAGTTTATGCTGCCATCAGACATAAGTGTTTGCTTTCCTATATCATTGCTAACGGAGAGCATTATCAAACTCTATGATCTTTGCCAGTGGTATCTCGTTATACTTCTATTTTGCATTTCCCTTATGATTGAGGATGTGCATCTTTTGATATTCTTAAAATCCATTTTGTTTGTTTTTCTGTGAACTGTCCTTTGCTTTTGCCCATTTTTCTTTTTTTAAATGTTTATTTATTTTGAGAGAGAGAAAGACAGAGAGAGAGAGACAGAGACAGAGACAGAGAATGAGCACGGAAGGTGCAGAGCGAGAGGGAGAGAGAGAATCCCAAGTTGGCTTACCCTGTCAGCACAGAACTCAACGTGAGTCTTGATCTCACGAAATGTGAGATCATGGTCTGAGCCAAAATCAAGAGTCTGCACTTAACCGACTGAGCCACCCAGGCACTCCTGCCTTTGCCCATTTTCCCAGTGAATGGTTGCCTTTTAAATTATTGATTTCTTAGGAGTTCTTTATATATTAAAGCAATAATCCCCCTGTCTATGATACAAATAAAATAAAGATACCGCTCCAGTTACATGCTTGTAATTTTGACTCTGTATATGGAATTTTTGCCATATAGAATTAAAGTATTTTTTATGTAGTCACATGTATCCATCTTATCTTTTTTGGTTTCTGGGTTTGGTCATAATTACAAATGCCTTCCCTACTCTGAGAACTGAAAAGGTTTTCCTCCCATGGTTTCTCCTAGCTAAAGTAGTGCTTTACTCATGTAAATCAGAACATGTCACTTGCCTATTAAAACCTCGCAGTGACTTATCATTATTTTAGACTAACACCCACTCTCTTGACATTGGACTAACAAAGCACCAAACGACCTGGTCCTGCTTTGCCTCCTATCACACGCCCCCTTGGTCACTTTTCTCTGGTCACACTGGCTTTCATTTTGCTCCACAAACACACCACGTTCAGTCCAGACGTTTGGCCTTTGCATGGACTGCTGGCCCTCTGCCTGGACTGCTTTTCACTCTTCACCTTCTGAGAGAGGTATTCCCCAGGCACCCCATCTGAAGTCACCTGGTCCACTTGCTCGGCAGTGTCTAAGAGACGTTCTAAGAGAGCAGCGGGCTTGCCTGTTGCGCTCCTGCTGCGTCTCCAGAATGCAGATACTCCGTTACTATTTGCAAAGTAAATGCTGGGCACACAGAAAGTTACGTGTGGGGACTGTCTGTCTGGTATGTGCGATTGGGTAGTTGTGAGTTACGAGGGTGGTGTGGGGTATATGGGCGTATTGTTGGTGTGTGTGTGGTTGTGAACGGTATGATTGCAGAGGTGGTTGGAAAGCTTTTGGGAGGTTGTGTGCATGTGCGGTTGTGTGTGAGGTGGCAGCGTGTGGCGGTGTCTCTGTGTGTGGTTGAGTTATTCTGCTCTGGGGACAAGTGATTTGATTGCCTGGACCTTGCTAGGTGCTGCCCCCTCACTCCTGATGTCAGGCAGTGTCTCCAACAACTGGCCTCTGCTTTTTCTGGAGAGATCAGGACGAGTCCCATTCCAGAAAGAGGCTGTGAGGTTCTGCTGTCCCACTTCCAAGTCCTGTTCCCTGAGCAGTGGAGTGTGTGGGAGGCCAGGTAGGCCAGCCCCCTGCCTCAGGGCAAGGTTGTGTTGCAGCAGGGCTTGGAAGCTGCCCCAGCCACCCACACTCCCCGCAGGGGCTACACCTGTTCTCTGAGGGTGGCGGGCCCTACGCCTGGCACTGTACTTCCTGTTTTGTTTTGTTCCCAGGCTTCCCTCCATGTCGGAAACTCTGCCCAGGACTCAGGTAGGGGCTTCCCTCTCTGGCTGAGATGTTCCTTGTATTTGCATACGTGCGGCAGGGGCCCTCTCTTCCCATGAGCAGAGTGCGGCAGGCAGAACCGACTGGGAAGCAGGTCAGGTGGAAGAATGGGGGCTTTCCAGCTGTGCCCCAGCACGTCTGGGGCTGTGGGGAGGAAGGAAGAGATGTCCCAGGATCCAGGCTAGAATGTTGCTTTCCTTCCAACACACTGCGAGTTAGTTGGAACTTCTGCCCACACAGCTTCATCATCAAATGGAGGTAACCCATGGCTTGTCTGAGTTGCCATCAAGCTTCAAGATTCTACATGTGCCCTGAATCCCACTCCTTCTCACCCACCCCAGACCCCCCTCCTCCTCGCTTTCTCCTCCATCTTCTCCCTTCTGCTCTTTACTGCATCTTTCCCTCTACAATTAATGTGCTGGTACTTCCCTGTCTTAAAAAACAAACAGACCTCCCTCACCCCACTTCTTCCGACTGCCTCATTTCTTTCCATTCCTTTGTAGTAAAACTCCTCAAAAGAGTTGTCTTGATGCATCACTTCCTTTTGTTCCCTCCATCCCCTCTTGAACTCACTCTAATCAGTTCCTGGCTTGGGCACCTGGATGGCTCAGGCCGTTGAGCATCTGACTTCGGCACAGGTCATGATCTCACAGTTTGTGGGTTCGAGTCCCGCATCAGGCTCTGTGCTGACCACTAGCTCAGACCCTGGACCCTGCTTCGGATTCTGTGTCTCTTTCTCTTTCTGCCCCCGCCTTGTTCATGCTCTTTCTCTCTCTGTCTCTCAAAAATAAATAAAATGTAAAAAAAAAAAAAAAAAAAAGCCAGTCCCTGGCTTATCACATGCCATCTGCACCCTCTTGCCGAGCTTCCCACAGCTATGTCTCTGCACTCCCTGCAGGAATTTGGTCCCTAGGATGTCACACTCTGCTGACTTTTTCCCCTGGTTTTTCTTTCTCTGTCTCTTTTGCTGGATCCTCCAAATCTCCAGGACATTGAAGTATTGAGGTGCCCCGAGGCCCAGACCTGGGCTCCTTCTCTTCTCTGGCCCCGCTCACTCTCTTGACAATGTCATTCAGTCTCAGGGCTTAAAATATCAGAATTAGGCTGACAGCTCCTAAATACTTCCTTATCTCCAGCCAGACCAGCCCCCTGCACTCTGGGCTCATGTGCGCAGTGGCCGGTCCACCTCTCCTTTGGGTGTCTAGTAGGTATCGCAAAGTCACCATGTCCCAAATCCAACTCCTTCCTTTAGTAAGATTGTCAGATTTAGGGACAGAGCAAACAAGTAAAGGCCTCCCTCCCTCGCTCCCAAATAAAACAATACCCTGAATCACGTGTTCAGTTAAATTTGAATTTTAGATAGTACACGGGACTTCCTTCTACTAAAAAAAAACCTTATCTATTCTTTTTTTGAAATTAAAATTTAGCTGGGTGCCCTGTATTTTACCTGGCAACCCGCTCCTTACATCCCTCTCCATTCTTCTTACTCTTTGAGTAAATGGCAGTGTTACTCATCTACTGTGAAGGCCTTAAGCTTAAGAGTCAGTGTTGACTCTTTTTATTTATACCCCATGTTCAATGCCACTGAATCATTTTGGTTCTACTTACGAAATATTTTCAAAGTCTGGCTGCTTTTCACAGACTCTGTTAAGGTTATCTTGGTAACATCAAAGCCACGGATCATTTCTTTCCTGGATTATTGCAGTGGCCTTATAACGGATCGCCCTGCTTTGTCCTTGCCCCTATTGCTAATGCGGCCACCAAGGGGATCGTGCCTCCCTTTCGCCCCAAAGCGCTGCCCAGGTCTCCTGCTCACTCAGAGTGACAGCCAGGGGCATCAGGATGGCCTGTGTGAGATCGTCCTTCTGGGCCTCATCTGAGCCCTCTGGCCTTGTTTTCCATGGTCCACCACTCCCTTGCTGCCCCGCCTCATTGGCTTCTTTTCCAAGGGTCTGTATGGGGTCTTCCGCAGCCTCAGTGCCTGCGCGTTGGCTTTTCTCTGGGCCATGTGCTGCCTGCCTTCCCTGGCTTTTCCATCTAGAATTGACCTTTCCCTCCCCACACTCTCTCTCCTGCTTAATTTTTCTCCATAGTAACTATGATCACCTAACATACTTGTAGACAAAGTACTTGCCAAATGAGCAAACACATGCCCACGTAACCCCATCATGTAACAGCACAGAGCAGCTGTTTGGTCAGTTCCCTTCTCCAAAAAAATTTTTTTTAAGTAAGCTTCACACCCAGTGCAGAGTCCAATGCAGGGCCTGAACTCACGACTCTAAGATCATGACCTGAGCTGAGATCAAGAGTCAGACATCCAACCGACTGAGCCACCCAGGCGTCCCTCATCAGTTCCCTTTTAGTTTAGATCCCACCCACCTACCCTCTAGAAATCCCTCCCTGACCACCTGCCTCTGCCAGGAAGTTCTCATTGACTAAGCCTCATCTCTTTTCTCTCCTTTCTGCTACTAGGCCCAAACACCTGGTACTCAAGGGGTAGGAGGGTTGTCTGTCTGAGTTTGTCTGTCTTCACCCAGCCTCTGCTCTCCTTCTGGATGAGAAGAGAGTCTTTGCTTGGGCTGTCCTTTGAGGAGCAAGGGTGTGGGCATCAGGGAAGCTGGTGAAGCCAGCCTGGGGTGAGGCATGTGCCATATGCCTGAAATCACCCTTCCACCTGCAGTGTGGGAGCTTCTGGAGCCTTGATTCTGGGTTGAGGAGGTGATGGGCCCTGGGCCTCAGGGAGTAGAGCCTAGACTGGGCTTGGATGCAGGGCTGTGGTTCCTGAACTCCCTGTTCCTATAAATTGGGGAGGTCCTGATATATGCACTTGAGTAGATGGTTTGCCATTGGCTGAGCTGGGAAGCACAAGAAGGAAAGCAGGTTGGGAGAAGCAGGGAAAAACGATAGGGCCCTTGTATCTGGAGCTGGCTAGATGACATGTGTGTTTGTAAATGATATTCCAGTGTAGCCCTTTTGACAAGGACGTCAGAACATTCAGACATGACAAAGTTAGTCAGAGAAAGACAAATACCATATGGCTTCACTCATATGAGGACAAAACACATGAACATAAGGGAAGGGAAGCAAAAATAATATAAAAACAGGGAGGGAGACAAAAACATAAGAGAACGGTCAGAGGGTTACTGGAGGGATTGTGAAAGGGGGAGATGGGAAATCTACTCTTGAAATCATTGTTGCACTATACGCTAACTAATGTGTATGTAAATAAAAAAATTAAAAAATTTAAAAAAGGACATTCAGACACGATTTGTAAAACCCCTTTTTTATGATGCAGGTGAGCATCAGACAGTGTCACTCCATCCCTGAGCTTCACCCCTGCCCAACACAGCTTATCCCAGAGGCTTGGGGGTGGGGTGTGGCTCAGCGCTGGTTGTTTACACAACCAAATTTTCCTCTGCATCCAAATGCCTTGCTGGGGTGTCTGTGGAACACACACATGTGGGTGTGCAAGAGGTATCTGGATGCATGGGACAGGAAAGAGAAGAACAAGGGGAACCCTCGCACATTGGTGGTGCTGTGGGAGATGGGTTGGCAGTGTCTCCAAAAAAGTGCAGGAAGACCATATGACCCAGCAAGTCCACACCTAGCTATAGGCCAAGAAGAGCTGAAAAGAAGGACTCAGACTCAGATATGAATGGTCATAGCAGCACCAGTCACAATAGCCAAGACAAATGCTTGGAAACAACCCCAATGCCCATCAAAGGGAAGAATGGGTAAACAAAAAGATGGTATGTCCATACAACAGAGTATTTTTCAGCCATTCAAAGGAGTCATGTCTGATACATGCTGCAGTGTGGATGAATCTTGAAGACAATATGCCGACTGAAATAAGCCAGACACAAAAGCACAAATGTTGTATAATCTCTAGGATGTCTAGAATAGGTAAATTCGTAGAGACAGTGAATCATTAGAGGCTACCAAGGGCTGGGTGGAGAAGTGAGTGGGGGTTATTATTTTAGTGAGTACAGAGTTTTTGTTAGGGATAATTAACGTTTAGCTAATTAATTAATTATTTAGAGCATGCATGTACATGTAAGCAGAGGAGGGGCAGAGAGTGAGAGAGAGAGAGAGAGAGAGAGAGAGAGAGAGAGAATCCCAAGCAGGCTCCATGCTGTTGGCGCAGAGCCTGACACTGGGCTCAATCTCACAAATGGCGAGATCATGATCTGAGCTGAAATCAGGAGTCAGATGCCATCCGGGTGCCCCTGTTAGGGGTAATTAAAAAGTTCTGGAAATAGTGGTGATGGTTGTACATTATTAATGAAATTAACTCTACTGAATTGTGTGCTTAAAAATGGTTAAAATGGAAGTTTCATGTATACTTTATCACAATAGAAATATTAAGAAAAATTAAGAATATTAGGGAAAAATAGGAGATAAGGAAATAATCTGTAAGGCGATACGGTTTGGGAGTTGGCAGTGTCCAGATGGTAATGAAGGCCCTGGGAAAGGAGGGGCTCACTCAGGGAGGGGGTGGAGACCCAGGGGAGCAGACAGCTTGGGAAGAGCCCCGAGGACCACCCCAGTGGTGGGGGGTATTGAAGGAGATTGAGGGGGTGTGAGTGGAGCATCCGGGAAACTAGAAGAAGCTTGGGTATATTAGTCAGTGCTCTTGATTGTAAATGACAGAAATCCAACTTGAACTGGTCTGGGCACAGAGGGTAATTGATTGGCTTGAGAAACACGGGGAGGGGTGCCTTGGAACCCCAGAAGTACCTGGCTGGAGCCAGGTCTGGCTGCGTCTAGAACCTCTCCTGCTGGCCTCACCTCTGCTCCTCTCTGATTGTTGGCTTCTCTCCATGTGTTGACAGGCCTTTGCACATTGTTTTGGTCATGGTCACGGGCTCCGAGCTCACACCTTCCCAAGTTTCCCTTAGAAAAGACGCAAATGATCTGGGGAAGAACCTCGAGTGGCCCCACGTGGAGCACACATCCACCCCGAGGTTGAGGGGCCAGGTGGCATGCCTGGCAGTTGCCTTTAGCCCCCCCCCTCCTCCTTGGAGAAGGGCCCGGTGGGCAGAACATATAAGGTGTCTGTGATACAGGAAGAGGTACAAGAGGGAAGCCTGTTTACCCTGTTAAATGGCTGGTGGTTCAAGGACTGGTAGCGCTCAGTGGACTTGGTGACAAAGGAATCTTAGGTGCCCTTGTCAAGGGCAGGGTGGTTTGAGTGGGGTGATGGAGCAGAGACTGGATCATGGCTGGTGGGAAGGAGTGGGAGATGGGGAAGTCAGGACGGTGAGTGTAGACCTGATTCAGGAGGCGCAGCTGGGAAAGCCAAGAAAGAGATAAGGAGGTGCTTGTGGGAGACATGGGGTCAAGGAAGGGTTTTGTTTTGATTTTTGGATGGGAGAGGTGTGAGCCTGCTTAAGTGCTGGGAGAGCCAGGAGACAGCCAGAGGTTGAAGAAACAGAAAGGCAGGAGGGGGTGGGGGGAGAGGAGAGCCTCAGCATAGGATGTGGGGGTGGGGTGTTAAAGCATTAATGGGAGTGGGCTCACCCCTTTTACTGTGCTGCAGGAAAGGAGGCAGTCAACAGGAGAGCATTCTTGGATGGCTTTTGCTTTCTCTGAGACGTGGGATAAAGATAAGATAAAACTGGCTAGAAGGTTCGAGGAGAGTGGAGGAGGCCAAACACCACCATGAATGACAGCAGGGAGACCAAAGCAGGGAAGAATGAGGGCTGTCAGGTGGGGCTGGAGAACACAGGTTTGCAGTGACATCACTCTGGTTGCTGTTGGGCTCACTGGAGCAGAGCCCAGCACAGGGTGCAGCCACAGGAAAGCATGGTTGGACCTGGAGTCCTGCTACACAGGAGGGGCAGAGGGATGATGGGCAATTGGGTAGGACAGCAGTTCGTTCCAGTCATTACCTCATGATTACCCTTTTACTGTATCAGCAAATACTTGTTGCCCTTTTATTGTATACCAGGCATGGCGCACAGCCTGAGGATATGCTGGCAAACCAGATGGGTGCTGTTCTGGCCCTCAGAGAGACTGCGGTCCACAAGGGAGGACAGGCACCAGTCTAAGAGCTCTCATGTGAGGGTGGTGTGAGAGACTCTGGATCCCAAGGCTAGGCCAGAGTCAGAAGGAAGCCAGTGTAGGAGGGGCTGGCAGACTGGGAGAAAGTCATGAGGTCATGCCTCTGAGGTCCCCTGTCCATCTGTTGAATAAACATGAACAGATGTTGAGGGACAAGCTAAGTGAGAGGGCTGGGTGGGGGGTGGCTGTGGTCAGAGGTGGGGGTGACCTGCATCTGTCTCACCCCTCCCTCCTTCCCTCCTGTGACAGAAGCTGACCTGCCTCCATCTGGGCTCTGCATCCCATTCCTTCTGGCTCTGTGGGGACCTTGACCTCCTTTCCTGTCTACTGGATTCATTTCATCATTATTTAAATATTCCCAAGCCTCTTAAACTATATTAAAAAAAATGGACTGCTCTCATCCTTTTGCAACAAACACACTTTTATTTTCTTTTCTTCTCCCACCCACCATTTTCCAACCAGTTGTCCACAGTTGCTATCTCCATTTACTTGGCCCTCACTTCACTGGGACCTGGTATCTGCTCCCCGTTCTCTACTGATGGGTACCAGGTGGGCATCCCTTCTTCTACAGATGGGCTGATGCCATGGGTACCGGTGACCATCGATGTTAATTGAATGAACACTTCTCAGTCCTTTCTAGTTTGACCCAAGACAATGTTTGATCTTGATGATCACTTTCTCTTTCTCTAGAGACTCCTCTTCTAGAAAATCCGAGAAGTTCTACAAACTTCTTTAGAACATTCATTTCTTGGCTTCTGTGATATCATCTTCCTCCTCTGTGACATCATATTTCCTTGGTTTCTATGATATCAATTTACCCTGTGGTCCCCTTTGCTGGCTTTCCTCCATTCTCTTTGGCCTTTAAGCCTTCATCCTCGGGCATCTTCTCATTTCTCCCCCCACAATCTCTGTACAGTATTAGCCACCCTCACAGCTTGAGTTATCACCTACCATAGAAGCCCAGATATATGATGTCTCCAAGTAAAAAGCAACCCCCTAGGGGCCCCTGGGTGGCTCACTTGGTTAAATCTCTGACTCTTGGTTTCGGCTCAGGTTATGATCTCATTGTTTGTGGGACTGAGTCCCACGTTGGGCTCTGTGCTGACAAGGCAGAGCCTGCTTGGGATTCTCTCTGTCTCCCTCTCTCTCTGCCCCTTCTCTGCTTATGCTCTCTCTCTCTTTCCCAGACATTAAAAGAGAAAAAAGCAACCCCTATATTCCCAGTGAGAAGACCCTCTAAAAAGTTCCGGGGCTGATTTGAACATATAAACTTTTCAGTATGACTAAAATAATAATCTACTTAATTAACTTAGTTTGCTACCTATATATATTTTTTCTTTCCAAGTTTTCATTTAAATCCCAGTTACGTAACATACAGTGTGAATATAGTTTTAGGTATAGATTTTACTGATTCAACACTTTTGTGCAATACTTGGTGCTCATCACAAGTGCATTTCTTAATCCCCATCACTCATTTTCCCCATCCTCAGGCTCCCTCCCCTCTGGTAACCATCAATTTGTTCTCTGTAGTTAAGAGTCTGTTTCTTGATTTTCTCTTTCCCTACCCCCCAGCTATGTTCATTTGTTTTGTTTCTTAAGTTCCGCATATGAGTGAAGTCATAATAAAGACAATCTTTGTCTTTCTCTGATTGACTTATTTCACTTAGCATAATATTCTCTAGCGTTTGCAACCTATTTTTAAAATCACATTATGTAGAACAATGTAATAAACCTATTATTTTTTCTCCCCTGAATAGTTTATGAAGCAATTTTCTTTAAACTTTGAACATTTTTCTGTAATACCTGGGTTAATAATCATTAGAGTTTTGTTTGTTGTCATTAACCTTTTACAAAACATACAAACTTTATTTTTGTCCAAGTTATTTGTGAAATGGTGCTTTTTAAATCTGTGAATGATACCGAGAAATTTATTCTCTCCACGAAAGCCTGGTTGCATAATATTGGGTTGCATAACGTAAATAAAACATCATCTGGTAGGTGTGTATATGTCATCTCCTTAACATAACTACTTCCTTTAAGGTTCTTAATGTACTTTTTTTTTTTTAAAGGCTTGCCTAGGAAGACAATACTAGTAATTGTAAGGTCATACCACCGGGAGTAATGATTGAATCTGTGTGAAATGTCTTTTCCTCCATTTTTTCCTGATTCTACCCAGTGATCTCCATGGATATCCAAGACTTCATTGATTGGGGTTATTTCAGGCTAATGATGAATTTCCCACAAAGAGCATTCTGCTGTTCAAAATGCAGTAATTGAGAGCATGCTCCACAATGTGAGAGACTTGGTAAGGAATTGGATATAAAACAAATCCTTCCTACCTGGGGGATAATTTTGGAGTAAAATCTTTTTTTAAATGTTTATTTATTTACTTATTTTTGAGAGAGAGAGAGAGGGAGGGAGGGAGAGAAACCCAAGCACTCTACATGCTGTCAGTGCAGAGCCCAGTGTGGGGTTCAATCTCATGAACCTATGAGAACATGACCTGAGCTGAAATCAAGAGTTGGACACTTAAACGACTGAGCCACCCAAGCATGCCAGCACAAAAATCTTATCCTATATTCAGGAATTTTGCTGACAATTCCCAAATGGATATTTTCTAATCAGTCCTTTCTGTCCTGCCATCCAACAGCCTATTAGACACCTCCACCTGGGTACATTTTTACCAAGACCTACTATGTGTCAAGCATTTTTAGATGCTGGTGTATAAAGGGGTGGATATGACAGAGTCCCTGTTCTCAGGAGGACATCCTAGTAGGACATGTAAACCAATAACACTTCCTGTACCAGTAAATGCTGTGAAGAAGATAAAATGGGGTCACGTGGTAGAAGAGTGGCTATGTGTGGCATGTGTGCTTCATCTGAGGAGGGCAGGTCAGAAATGGCCTCCTGGAGGAGAGGAAACTTGAGTTGAGAAGTACATGAAACAAGTCATGTGAAGCTCTGGTTGGGGAGGAGGGCGGGGAAAGAACGTTGTCAACAGAAGCCAGTGCAAAGACTCTGAGATGGGAGAAGACCAGTGGTGGGTGTGCGAAAAGGGGAGAGCCAAAGAAGAGGAGTTTGGAGAGGCAGCTAAGGCCTCACCGTTCAGGCCATGGCAATCAATGAGTGTGGTTTCTTTCTTTCTTTTTTTAAAGTTTTTTTATTTATTTATTGAGAGAGAGAGAGAGAGAGAGAGAGAGAGAGAGAGAGAGAGAGAGAGAGAGAGAGGGAGAGAATTGCAAGCAGGCTCTGCACTGTCAGCATAGAGCCTGATGTGGGGCTCAAGTTCATGAGCCATGAGATCACGACCTGAGCCCAAGTCAGATGCTCAACTGACTGAGCCATCCAGGGACCTCAAGAGTGGTTAATTTTCATTTTTATGGCCATTATGGAAGCCAATTGGAGGGTTTTAAGCAAGGGAGTGACTTGACTGATCTTGGCTGAAATATCTCTCAGGCTGTCACATGCAGGAGGAACAGCAGAGGAGCAAGAGAGAAGAAGGCAGGGGGCCACCTGCAGCAGGTATCCAGATGTTCAGTGAGGTGGCTTGGCCTGGGATGGAAGCCCTTGGAGACAGTCTGAAGGGAATGGACTTTGAACCTGGAATTATCTCCAGTGTGACTTGCTAATGGTTTGAATATAATTGTGAAGAAAGAGGCATGTAGGTTTTTGAACTCAGCAGGTGGGTGGATGGGGATCTCTTCTGCCAAGGTGGAAAGACTGGGAGAGAGCATACATCTTTTCTCTGTTGGGAGGATCAGGAGTTCTGTTTTGGATGACTGAAAGGAAGTATTGGATATATGAGTCCAATACTCATGGGAGTGGTTAGGTCTGAACATATAAATGTGGGAGCCATCGGTTTATAGATGGTTTTATAGACAGTACTAGACAAGATCACAGAGGGGAAAAGAGGGCAGAGAACTGAGCCCTAGGGCACCCTGCATTTAGACACCAGCAAGAAAAAGAAGAGGCATTAGTGGAGATCAAGGAGGGCCCCTCAACATGGTGAGAGGAAAGCCAGGACAGGGTGCTGCCTGGAAGCCAAGGGAAGATGGTATTTGAGGAGGTAGCTCTCAGTGGCCATATGTTGCTGGGGGAGTAAGATGAGAATGAAGAACCGACCACTGGATTGGAAAGCTTGTAGGCCATTGGTGACCTTGAGAAGAACAGTCTTGAGTAGAATGGGTAAATGTGATGAAGAGGTGGAGACACAAGTGTAGACCACCTTTAGAGAGTTTTGTGTTTTGCAAAGGGGGTGGTACCTGGAGAAGGATGTGGTGTCAAGAGGGAAAGACAGAAAGAGAGAGGACAACATTATAGCATATTTACAGAATTTTGAGGCAACAGCTGTGGAGCTTAGTCCAGAGGGGGTGAGA
Organism: Suricata suricatta; assembly: GCF_006229205.1. Classification (NCBI taxonomy): domain Eukaryota; kingdom Metazoa; phylum Chordata; class Mammalia; order Carnivora; family Herpestidae; genus Suricata; species Suricata suricatta. Next base: position 115,921,521 of record NC_043707.1, read on the forward strand.
GGTGAAGGGTACAGTGTCCAAGAGAAGGGGGTGCCAGGAGCAGAGGCACTCATCGCTGTCACACGGGAGAAGGCAGAGTGAATGAGTGCATAATGTCTGCCTGTCAGCTGAGAAGATTTAGGTGAATGGGGGCAAGAGGAGAAGGTATGATATAGTCATCTCGGAGACTAGGGTTAAAGTTTTAGGAAAATGTAGAATTTGCTAGAGGTGTTGAGTGCACACCAGAGCTTTGCACTCGGAAGTTTCCACTGAAACCAGTCAGTACAGTTGTGTTATTCTCCAGGTGCTCTGGAATGGGTGTCCTATAAAGAGCTGGTTTTAACTGGCGTTTGTCTTGCCTGGTGAGTGACTATAGCAGCCGGCAATAGCAAAGGAGAGGAGGCACATCTGCAAGAGGCCCCTGGGGTCTAAGCAGGGACAAGAGGGAAGGGAGGGCACCAAGGGGCTGATGGGTGGTGAAACAGTGGAGGGTCAATAGTTGCAGCAGAAGGAGCGCTGGAGTGGGAAGCAGAGTGGGTGAGCGGGGTGGGTAGGAGACGATGCAGCTTTTGGTATAGACAAGACATATGTGGGTGAATAAAGATGGAGGGAAACAAGGAAGTTGAGGCATGGAGAGGTAGGTGCTAGATGTGGTCACCAGAAATGGCAATACATATCATATTAGAGAAAGAGAAGGCAATCCAGGGGCTGAGCTGGTCCGGGAAAGAGAGGAGATAACCAGGATATCTTATTTGTCTCTCCAACTCAACGTGTCTGCAACTGAAGTTATCAGTATGTCCCTCAAACCTGCTCCTCCACTGGGAAGATGGCACCACCACCCCGAGAAGAAACCTGGGCGTCACTTCGGTCCTTCTCTCCCTAATCGGCACATCCACTGAAATCACCAAATCGATCTGATTCTATCTGATAAATCTTTCTTAAATCCAGCAACTTCTTTACATCCTCAAGGCACACACCCTTGTTGAGGCCATTGTTGTTTGTCACTTCGACTATTGCATCAGTTTCCAAATAGGTAGCCCTACCTTGGCCCCTCTGCACATTAATTAGAGACACTGCACATGAGATCATGTCACTTCTGTGCTGGGTCTCTCCAGTGACTACTGATTGTCTTGATGATGAAGTCCAAAATCCTTAACCGGGTTTTACCGTGAAAGCTCTGCAAGATGTAACCACTGACTACTTCGGCCCGACTCTTACCACCAGTGCCCACACCTGGCTCCAGCCCTCCTGGGTTACTTCCTGTCCTGGTCATCCTGTCCATACATCTCTCTCCATGCTTTCTCATGCTGTCCCTCCACCTGGCATCCCCTCCTTTCTCTGCTTGCCAAAATCCTCTTCTTTCTCTAGGTGTGAACTTCGGAAGTCTTAGAGAAGCTTTTCCTGGATCCCTGGATGTTGGATCCCCTCCCTCCTCCCCCCAGCACCTTGTGCTCCCCAGGCTGCTAAGAGCTGTCCTCTTCATGGGATATAAACTCCATGAGATTAGGGACTGTGTGTGATCCTCAGCACCTAGCATGGGGCTTGTCACGTAGAAGTGAACAATAAGTATTTGTTGGCTTGAATCAAATGGGAAATCCTAGAGGTGGAGCAGTTCTGGGTGAAGACAAAATCTGGGGTGTGGTTCTGTGAGTGGGTAGCTAAATGGAACAGTGGAGGAGGTCATGAGAGATACTGAGGTTATGGAATGAAAGGACAGAGTGATGCTCAGATGTTTCAGGCAGCCCTGGGCCATGAGAGAATACCTGAAGACCCTGACCTGTGTCCTCAAGTCTTCAATGAGTGAGAAGCAATGAAGTGGCAGCAACGAGGGTGGGGCAGAAGCCATAAGAGAAAGATGGCAGGGGCCTGAGCTAAGTGAAGAGAGTTCAAGAATGGGGAGGTGGGAAGGTCTGAGAGTGGTAGTGAGGACTATGAGGGGGGCCTTAAGAGTGTGGGCAGGACTGAGATAAAAGTTCCATGGCTAGCTGCTCAGATGGTGTTCTACCACCATCTGGCTCACTGGCTCAGGGCTTGGGATCTCCGGGAAAAGCACCCACGAAGAGGGCTGCCACAGGGGTAGTCAGGTTCCAGGATGTACTCATCAAATGCTGGTGGAAACTGGGATGGGGAATGTGGAATCCCAGAGGGATATGGTTATGGCTGGTGTGGGCTCCCTTGGTCTGAGCAGCATAGGGCCCCTGGTTCTGAGCCTGCGTTCTGGGATTGAGTGGCCACAGCTCTGGTCTGGATTGGAGGTAGAGCCATCCTTATTTCCTGGGGGTAGGAGTTCAGTGGATGGTATTGGTGCCCTGCCCATGTTCCCTTTACTAGGGGACACCCATTCCCTGGCTGCTGTGAATATAGGGCACTTATGGCTTCTAGCTGCCCCTGGAGAATTGATCTTGATTGAATAGGAACCACCTACCCCTTCCTGTCAGCCCTGCTGTCCACGGGGTTGCCTGAAACCAATGAGTGACTGATATGGGAGTTCCAAAACTTGATGCCCTTTCTTCCAGTGGGGACAATTCAGTGGTGGGATTTATGATCCAAAGGCCACTCACCCCACAGGGACCAGGCCAAGGCTGTTTCCCTGAGCCCATACCCAGCTCAGTTTGGCCCCCTCACTAGCCTGCTTCTCTTGGTCCTTCCTCCACATGCACACAAATTCTGGCTGTTGGCTCTGTTTCCAGGGACCCTGACCTAAGAAGAAGTGATTCTTGATCTTGTCGCATAATTGGGGGTGGGGCACAGAGGCTCTTTTGTGGACCACTAGAGACACAGCCCATCTAAGTGGGCTTGGAAGGTCCCCTCCTCTATCTAAGTTAGTTTCCTTAACTTTAAACGCAATCTTTAGACTAGATTTAGTTAAAGCAACAACACTAATGGGACCTATAAACAACTGAGAGGACACTTATCTGGGCTCCCTGGGCTAGGTGTGGTAAAGGATATAAATAAACAAGACAGGTCCCTTCCATCGAGAAGTTCGTAGCCCATTTGCTCATTTACCAAATATTTATTAAAGGTAGCTGGGGGCCTGGGTCAGTTGGTGTCCTGCCTGTGAAGGGCTCACAGACTGATGGGGAGAATACAGAGGCAAAAGCTAGGTTTAAGGGTTCAAACCCTGGAGTCCAAGGAAGCGTCTCAGAGGAGGGTGGAAGGGCATTCCAGGCAGAAGGAACACATATGTGAAAGCATGAGGCGTGACACAGCATGATGTGTCTGGTTGGGGACCCATAGCCCTTTGGTATTGTTGGTGGGAACAGGGAAGGAGGAAACAGGGGTGACATTGGGGAGCTCAGCAGGGGCCAGGGTGAGGGCTATGGAGGGTAGTGGTGGTAGTGGAAGAATTTTTAAGGCAGGAGGAATGCACAGTCAGGTTTGTAATAGAAGGGCTACTCTGTCTTCAGGGTGTAAGGGTGGTCGGAGTGGAAGGGCAGACTCAGGAGGCATTTAGGGTTGGAATTCGTGGGATGTACTCCACTGGCACTGGCTTGTGGGGTGTGAGAGGCTGGGAGACGGGGAAGGCATGAGAGTGTCAGGCTAGTTCCTGACTGGGACAACTGGGTGGCTGACGTGCCATTCATGGTGAAGGAGTCAGTGACATGTGAGGAGGGCAGGTGTGGTCGGCATGGGAGCTGCTGACTGGAGGAGGTCTGGGGGCCTCCCGGAGGGTTGTCCCCCTGGGCAGTTGGTGGGTGGGACCTCTGGGACTGAGGCAGGTCCATACTGGAGGTGTGATTTTGGGAGAAGTGAAGGTCTGAGTGGAAGGAGTGGGGACTGGAGGACGAGGGAATGTGAAGAGCGGGAGTTCCTCAGGCTCAAGGCTCTGTGAGGGACCCTGTAGCTTTGATGTTCTCGGCAGGTCCCTGGCCTGATCTATCCCCGCAGACTCCCCATCCTGGGCTCGCTCTCAGCACCTTCCACTCCCTCGAGACCTTCCCCTGACACCCTTGGGGGAGCTCCCTCCCTGAGAAGTGTGATGGGCAGGGTGAGGGAGGCTGGAATGGGGGGAAGGGCGGAGGCCTCTGGAACCCCGTACTTTCACCGGAGGGATTCTCACTGAGAACTGACCTGTGCTGGGCCCAGGGTCTCCTGGGGTCCTGCTCCTCCTGCCTTGGCCAGCTGGTTGCAGAGTCCAGAGACCCCTGGAGCTACCCCTCGGCATTCCCACCACGTCCTGGGGGCGCACTCTGTGTGTGGATGCGTGGCGTATGTTGTGTGGTGCGTGTGTGAGTGTGTGTGATATGGTGGTGTGTGGATGTGTGATGGATGAGCTTGGATCTGAGGTTCCGAGGCTCCGGTGCCCACTGAGTGGTTGTGGCTCCTCTCTGAGGTCTGTGGCGAACCCCCCTGATGCTTCTACCTGCTGCTTCCCAGCTGGTCTACAAAATACTGGGAAAATCACATTTATTAAGGATTTTGACATACCCCATTGCCATATACAATATCCCCACCAGCCGCCAACCTCCTTCCCCTGGGGCTCAGGACCCAGAGGCCAAACTGCTCTCCAGCACTGGCCTGTGGTGGTGGTGGGGCTTCCTGAGCCCCACAACTGTCTTCCTCACCTGCCCTGCTGCAGAAAAGAGGCCACTGCTCTGCTGTGACTTCAGGGAATGGACCACTGACTTGGTGGTCTCAGCCGCCAACCTCACAGGTTATGGAAACCCACCTGCATCATTCGTGGCCGACCCGGCCTTCATTAGGACAGAGTTCCCATCTTGGGGGTGCTCTTTCTGGGAGAGGACATATGGGGGGCACGTATCGAGCAGGTGATCCCGGCGTGGAGACTGCTGGCGCTTTGGGCTGAAGGTCTCCAGGCACCTCTTGCCCACCAGGTAGCAGACCTCACTGAGGTTGAGAAGGATGCAGATCACAGCTGTAGCCACCATGAAGTAGGTGAAGACCTTCTTCTCCGTGGGTCGGGAGATGTAGCAGTCCACCGTGTGGGGGCAAGGAAACTCGGAGCAGGCCACCACCCGGGGCATGTCGTAGTTCTGGTAGAGGCGGTGGAAGATGTAGAGGAAGACAGAGTCGACAGCAGCCTTGAAAATGAGACTCAGCAAGTATGTCCACCAGAGCCCACCCCGCTTCTTGCTGGGGTTGTCGTACAGGGACGGGGCGTTGGGGCCGTGCTTCAGGCGGTGCTTCCGCTCCCGCTCCTGGCGGTAGGCCACGTGCATGACCACGAGCAGCGAGGGGCAGGTGACCAGGATGAGCTGCAGGGCCCAGAGGCGCACGTGGGACACGGGGAAGAACTCGTCGTAGCAGACGTTGGGGCAGCCGGGCTGCTTGGTGTTGCAGACGAAGTCCTTCTGCTCATCGTCCCACACCTCCTCCGCGGCCACCACGTACACCAGCACACGGAAGATGAACACCACCGACAGCCAGATGCGGCCCAGCGCCGTGGAGTACTTGTTGACCCCGCTCAGGAGGCCCTGCAGGGACGCCCAGTTCATGCCGACCGCGCGCTTGCTTCCTCACGTGGACGGTCTACACCTGCGAGTGCCCACTCCTGGTGTGGGGGCCACGAGGCCTGGGAGAGCCTGCAAATGGGTGTCCTTTATTAAAGGTGCAATTGGCAAAACCCTTTCAGAGCCACCGTGTCATTATGTCCTCACCTGCAATGACTTGGTGGGGGAGGGATGGCCATTATCCCCATTTCATGGGGGTGGGGAGGTGGTGGGTAAGCTAAGGCCCAGAGAGCCGCCTACCCAAGGCCTTCCCCTGCTGGAAGTGGCAGAGCTGGTCTTGAACTCCCATCTTCCAGCTCCAAAATCAGGGGATATTTTATTCTGTAGGGTAATGGATAAACGTGAAAGATAATCATCTTCCGTGGATGTGCCTACCAACTTCTTTGACCCCTAGTTTCAGGCCTGTGGATTTCATGACTTCTACAGAAACAAGAAGGTGCAGGTTGGATGATCTGCCCTCCTGCCAGCTGCCGGGGCTCAACAGGGGTGGGGGGGAGGGGGATGTGTGTCATTATCCTCCAGCTTCTACTGAGCACCAACATGAGCCAGGCCCTGTGCTGGGTGTGGGCATATCGGCCTCTTTGACGGACCCCTGCGTGATAACTCTCCTCACTGAGAGGCCCAGGGCATCCCCAGCCCTGACGTTTCCTCCCACACTAAGCAGGCTCTTTGGAACCGTGGCAGTTTGGCACCATGCACCTCCCCTCCCCTCCCCTGCACTGGTGCACAGCTTTGAGGGCTGACCATCCTGACCACAGTGGGTTCCTCTGGAATTCCAACCATTTCGGCTTTAGGGAGGGACTGGGAAAAAAAAACCAGGATTATCGCTCGGTCCTCCCCTGACCACTTTTTCTCAGGGACACCTGCCTTCTCTGTTTGTCAGCCAGGGCTCCCATTATTCCCGGTCAGGCCACTGTCCTGAGTGCTCTGTCCTCCACACCCCCTTATCTGGAGAGCCATCAGGTTCCCTCTCCTGCCTGGCCTCCGCCCTGTCCCTGACTCAGACCTCAGCATCTTCAGAGCTTGTGACCCTGGGACATTTTCCGAATACCCTCCTCTATCTCTCATGGCAGAATGGATCACTGGTACTCAAATCGTCTGTTTACCTGTCTCCTGTGCCACACTGTCAGCATCTGGAGGGCAGCTTCTACATCTCGATCATCTGTTCCCCCAGGCCTCCTCACCGATGTTTGCTGAACTGAGCAGAAACTCTCTCTTCCTGGCCCCTCCTTGTCTCTTCTCTGGTCCTCTGTCCTCCCTTTGGTCTGATAGGACATCCTCTCCCCTCCTTGGGGTTTCTCCAGGGATCCCCTGTCCCCTCTGCTCCTCCCAGGAGCCTGGCCTGCAGCCAGAGTTCCTGGGGCTCTCAGTCCACCCGCTCCCTGCTTCCTAGCCCCGTCTCCTGCCCCCTGCCTGGTTGGGTCCTCACCTTTCTTGGGTCTAGCAGCCACTCTCGGGTCCCTGGGCTTGTCTGTGTGCCCGAGGGCCTCCCGGAGGCAGCTTTTGTTCCTCACTCCTCTGCTGGGTGGAGCTTTCTGAGCCAATGAGCCAAGGGAGAGTGAGCTGGTGGGCAGGCGGGCGGCGGACTTCCCCGGGCACATATTCTGAGCAAACACCTGTGTGGTTCTTCTTCCCTGGCCCACGCCTTCTCTGCAGCCTGGATGGGCATGGCTGGGTCTGACTCCCCGGGCTGCCAGGTATGTAGGCGAAACTGTAGGGGGGTGGGGAGGCAGTGTAGGAGCCTGGTATTCTCATGTCATGGCCCCGGTCAGCCCCAACGCCGACCCCTGTCTGTTGCGCCTAGTCCCTTCCCGTTGCCTTATTGCCCCTGGTCCCTCTGTCTCCAAGCCTCTCTCCTGCCCTTTCTTCGAAAGCATGGTTCTGGGGTCCCCAGCAGCTGGTGTATGTGGAGAGAGGCAACCTTGATTTAGCCCAGGATTACACTGCACCCAGGTGGGGCATTTCCGGGGACTAGAGCTTGGGCTGCGGTAAGCTGCGTGGGGACGGGAGGGACGGATTCTGGTTTCTTGGACAAGGGTACCACTGCCCAGGTGGAGACAAGGAATGCAGGCTGGCAGCATGAGACGTCCCAGCTGGCATGGGGCCAGGCACAGCCTTGCTGTCCACCCATCCCCACAGACGTGGGTCCCTGGGGAAGGCCTGCAGGAAAGTCAGGGTCCTCCCTAGCGGGGGCTGCATCCTGGCTGTTCTGGTGGCTGGGATAGGGAGGGTTAATGTGCAGCCAGGGAGGGGCTCCTCTGCTTCATTTCCCACAAGCATTTATTGAGCACTTCCTAATACCAATGATTAACATTTATGTGGCCTTTTACAGCTGGCTTACCCCATCCACAGCCATGAGCTCATCGGGCCGCCCCGTCCCCTCCAGGCTCCATGTTATTAACCCACTTTGGAAAGGAGTTGAAGTCACTTTTAGAGTCCTGATGGAACATGGGTTCGAATGCATGTGTTTTGACTCAAAAGTTCACGAACTTTCCATTGCAACACACTCTTCCCCACATGCTAAGCCCCATATTGTTTGCAGATGGCCCTCAGGGCTATATTTGCAACTGGGGAGAAAGGCTTGTCTTGAGCTTGAGCAGGTGGCATGACCCCCAGGAGTGCTGGGGATCATTTTTCTGGAAAGGGGGTGGTTCAGAACCCTTGGCTGGTTCAAGTCCAGCCCTTTGCGGGGGCAAGAGAGGTTGATCCAGTGACCTGAGAGGGGTCGCAAAGGATGAAGGAATGAAGCACAGCACGAATCAAGTGGATGAGCTGACTTTTATTAACCCTTGACCCCGGGCACCCCCCACAGATGGCACTGGCACATCCATTCTCTAAATAAACCCCTTTACACAGAAGGAAACTGAGGTTCAGTGTGGAGGAGTAACCTGTCCGAGGCCCCGCAGTGGGGGCAGGTGCAGGTGCCCCCCCTCCTGCCTGCCCCGGTTTGCAGCTCGGCTCCCTGACCCCCAAAGCTGCCTCTGTGGGAGATGCTGGGCCCTTTCCAACCAGGCCTGGCCAGGCGGCTCTCACAGCATGGTCTTCTTCACATAGTCTTGCGGGCGCTCTGGTAAGAGAGGAGGGTGAGAGTCTGAGCCCAGATAGATGAGGTCGCCCGAGAGGAGGTCGTCTTCCTTATAGGAAGAGATGGGACAGTCCGGGCGATGGCCCCCCGCTGTGGCCCTGGCTTTCCTCGCTGCCAGGCCCTCATGGCACCTCTTGCACACCAGGTAGGCCAGCTCCATGAGGTTGAGCAGGATGCAAATGGCGGCCGTGACCACCATGAAGAGAGTGAAGATGTTCTTCTCTGAGGGCTTGGAGATGAAGCAATCCACTGTATTGGGACACGGAGCTGCGTGGCACTTGACCACATGAGGGAGGGTATATCTGGGGTAGAACGAGTGGAACACATAGAGGAAGGCAGCATCCACACCGGCCTTGAACACCAGGCTGCAGACATATGTCCACCAGAGCCCTCCCCGCTTCTTGCCGGGGTTCAGGTACAGGCGCCCACCATCCTCCCCCACTGCCTCTCGGTGCTTCTTCTCCCGAGCCTCCCGGTAGGCCACATGCATGACCACGAGCAGCGAGGGGCAGGTGACCAGGATGAGCTGCAGGGCCCAGAGGCGCACATGGGACACAGGGAAGAACTCGTCAAAGCAGACGTTGGAGCAGCCGGGCTGCTTGGTGTTGCAGTCAAAATCCTTGTGATCGTCACTCCACACTCGCTCGGCCGTCACCAGGTACACCAACACTCGGAAGATGAAGACCAGAGACAGCCAGATTCGCCCGAAGGCTGTGGAGTACTTGTTGACCCCGCTCAGGAGCCCCTCGAAGATCCCCCAGTTCATAGTGGACCCAGGCGTTGGCTGCTACTGCTGGGAAATGATAAGAATTCCCCACACTTATAGAATACCCACTCTGAGCACCTTACAGAAATACTGTATATCATCTGTATTTAATTCCCACAACCACAGAGGAGCTAGGTTCTGTTAACTGTCCCCATTTTATAGATGAAGGAAATTGAGGTTTGGAGGATATAGAGATAGCACAACTATTAGGTACAGAGCTGGGATTTGAGCCCAGCTAATTAAATCCAGAACCCAACTCGTAGCCATATAAGTGCATGCAGGTGGGTCCAGGCAGTCACTCCTTCCTCCCAGGGCCTGAGGCTCTGGTCTTGTGGTCCCTGCAGAGTGAAGGCTTAAGGAGGTGGGACACTCAGCCCTCTCCCTCTATCCCAACCCTGGCTCTCCTCCTCAGGGGGCTGAGCCTTGGGAAGACTCTCCTTCTGAGCACCGCTCTCTCCTCTTAGCCCCTCCTAAGGGGACCTTGCTCTTTGCACTTTCCTTGGCTTGGGGGATTGGGCTGGAGAGGCTGCTGGAACCTTGTCCCCAAACTGCTATCTGGTCTGACACTCAGCAAGTATCCAGGCAATGTCTTGCTCGAAAGCAGTTCACTTGAAGCAAGGCCAGTGGCAATCCAGCTGAAAGATCCAATCGCCTTCCTAGAGCAGCTTGGTATGCTGTAGTTTGGCTTCCCAAAGTGGGGTTCCATGGAATCCTGTCCATGGTTTGGCAACAGGAATAGTGAGGGAAAAAGATTCTGTGTTCAAGAAAGGTAGGCCAACACAGGTTCAGCAAAGTTAAATAGGTCCCTTCCACTTGACCATGCTAATACATTTACACTGTGAATCTCCCAACGGGGGACGAAATAGATAGCATTGCCCAAACTCCTTTGACCGCAGAAACTGTTTTTTTTTTTTTAATCATCTTATGCAACAGTCTTGTTAAGACAGCAATATAGGAAATTCTGTTCTGGTCGCTTTCACTGTGAGTTTGGTGTGATGAACACACAGGTGTCAGATTTAACTCCATTTAGGGACTATGACCGTCATTCATAGTACGGGATGCCCACTTGCTCTCTTGGACTCCTTCTGCCTGGTTTCTGGGCTGGGGGGTGGTTCCCTGAGACCCATGCCCTGTAGTCTCACCTGCTGGGATCCCCAAGGGCCTCAGGGAGACCGCACAGCCTTCTGCTCTACGTGTTTTCTTGGTGACCTTTCCAGCGCTGGTCTAAGTATGGGTCATTGCCTTGTCCTGACAGCCTGTGGGGTCTGCGAGAGATGGGCAGGGGAGTGATAAGAGCCAACATTTACTGGGTGTTTACACAACACCAGGCACTGTGCTGAGCACTCTGCATGAACCAATACAGTATGAAAGGGTATGCTATTTTTTATTCCCATTTTACAGATGAGTAAAGTGGAGCACAGAGAGGTTAATTAATCTGCGCATATTTGTGCAGCTGGGAAGCAGCAGAGCTGGGATTTGAATCACACTCTGGGGCCTGGACCCCTTTCCTTAAGGTGCAGGAAGCTGCTTGCCCATCTGCTCTGTGCCCACCCTCTCCTCCACCAGGTGGATGTCAGGTAAGGGAGGCTGAGGTGTCTCTGCTCCTTTCCTGTCTCCTACCCTGTCTCTCCACTCTTCAGCTGACCCACCTACCACTTGGTCGTGAATCATCAACTTATCTTTGCTCAGTCCTGTCTGAAGTGGGAGGATCTCCTGTCAGCCTGACAGGGAACAGCAAGGAGGCTCCAGCTCTCAGTGCCTAGAGGCTCTGGGCCCAGCCCACCCAGGGTGCGGCCGGGTGGGGCTTTGCAAGCCCAGGCAGAGCCACTCAGCTTGCTCAGCCTCTGGCCCCCCTGGGAGCCCCTCGCCCACTCAGCTGCTGGCTCCTGCCTCGCTTGGCTGGGGAAGAGCAGAAGGAACCCAGAGCAGAGGAGGGAGGAACCCTCAGTTCCTCTACCATCAGAACCCAGGGTGGCGGACATGTTCAGGCTGCCTCGCTTGCCCCTCCACCAGAGACTGTCTCCCTCTGCCAGGAATGCTGAGGGTCCATCTGGACACAAGTGACCTTACCCAAGTGGCTACTCCTCAAGGCTCCTGGCAGCTGGCAGTCGGAGGCAGCTGGAACTCATGTCAGAATCAGGGAGAGTGTTTGGGGCAGCGCCTTGCTGGGACGAAGCCTTCATGGGAGGGAGCCTTCCTGGGAGGGAGCCTGAAGAGTCCAGGGTGTGCCGCAGGCCTAGGAGGAGGCGGAGCTCTGCCTGGCAGCGCCATTGGCTGGGCCCCAGCCTCCCCAGACTGCCTCTGAGGAGCCCAGAAACTTAAGGGCTCATAGTTTACTCTTCTCAGGGGCGCTGAGCCCAGAATCCTGGCATCCTTTTAGGGGCGAGCCACAGGTCCACTCTACTCCTCGGCTTGTCCGCTCATCCTTGGCCTTGTGAGCGGAGGAGCTGAGGCCGGCCCGCCTTCTCATCCTTCCCCGGGAATGTCCCATGCTGCTCTGGCCCTCCACCCTTACGGCTTCAGTTACCTTCGGAAATGCTGTGACTCCCAAACTGCCTGCAGCCCAAATGTTTTGCCCCTTCCCTTGCCCACCCTTGGATGCCCTCCCCTCACTTTTCTCATCACCTGGCACTCCTCCAAGAAGCCTTCCTGACTATGCCATTCCAGGTGGCTTAGGGCCTCATTTCTGGGCTTCCACAGCCTGGAACTTCCCCATTACCATGACTGTATTGGAAGAGTGGATCTTAATTGAGCTTTTTCCACGTAGTAAAACAATCAATCCACACCAACAGATGTTTTTAGGGACCTGTGAGCAGGACATAAAGCAGACCAGCCTCTGACCCCCAAGAACTCTCCAACTTGGTCTTGATTGCCAGTTGATAAAACCTGCACCAGCTGCTATCCTGTGCCTGCTAGAATCTAGCTCAGCTGTAGTACCCCTACCCTGGGTGCATGAGGAATTGTGCAGAGAGCCACCCCCTCCCCAACACATACACGGAGCCCCCAACCCTCAACACTCCATGCACTAGCCTTTCCACCAACCCTTGTTTCATTATTTTGTTTTAAAGTTTATTCATTAATTTTAGACACAGAGCGAGCCCATGTGCATCTCCGGGCCTCACCCCTGCATCTGGAATCTCACACGCCTGTATCTGGAATCTGACACCCTCTGGATTTAATTCTTATTTCTGGTACTTTTATTTATTTTGTAGTTTTTAAAAACTTTAAAAAATGTTTATTTATTTTTGAGAGAGACAGAGAGAGAGAGAGAGACAGAGTGCAAGCAGGGGAGGGGCAGAGAGAGAGGGAGACACAGAATCTGAAGCAGGCTCCAGGCTCTAAGCTGTCGGCGCAGAGCCCAGTGTGGGGCCAAACTCACAGATCATGAGATCATGACCTGATCTGAAGTCAGACACTTAACTAACTGAGCTACCCAAGCACCCCAACCTCTGGTACTATTAGACCTGGGCAATTTCCCTATTTTCCAAAGTACAATGAGACATTGTTTTTTTGCCCATGAGAAGTGTCCTGTAGAGACAGTGAGCACAATGCAGTGCAATGACTGAATCCCATTTCTGCGTCTTCCTCTCTGTGTGATGCCTCAGTTTCTTATCTGCATATCGGGACAGAAACATTGCTTACTTGGTAGGGTTGGTGCGCTGATTACCCCAGCTAATTGAGGCAAGGTGCTAGAACAGTTCCGGCACAGAGAAAGCCCTCTTTAGGATGGCCACCGATGCGTGTGAATTGAACTCCCCCACATGCCTGGCACAGGGTGGGCACTCACAAAAAGTGACTTCCTTTCCTTGCTTGTCCTTATTCCAATGCCTTTTCTCCCCAAGATGTAGGGGAGGCAGAGAAGGGAGGCGGAGAAAGACATACTACAGAAAACCTCATGTGGATGAATGCGGTCTTTGCATTAAAAAAGCAAAACCCAGGGGCTCCAGGGTGGCTCAGTCAGCTAAGCATCCGACTTTGGCTCAGGTCGTGATCTTGCAGTTCAGGGGTTCAAGTCCCGCATGGGGCTCTGTGCTGACAGCTCAGATTCTGTGTGTGTGTGTGTGTGTGTGTGTGTGTGTGTGTGTGTCCCTCCCCTGCTTGTGCTCTTGCTCTCTCTCTCTCAAAAATAAATACATATTAAAAAAATAAAAATAAAGCAAAATCTGGCCTATGCAGTGGCTTTCAGAGAGGTGGGCTGGGTAGGCAGGGAGACGTAGTCTGCTGTCCCAATGAACTTCTAAGATGCCCTTTATCAGCAAGTGACACGGGGCCAGAATCCCATGCGCTGTGTATCCAGAAGCCACAACATAGCACAGGTCCACAGCAAGCACAGTGCAGCCCCACACATGCGCGCGTGCGCGCGCGCGCACACACACACACACACACACACACACACAGCGGCCACACTTATGGACACAGCGTCCCATGCATGGGGCAGCGCTTTGTTTTGTTTGCTGCTCTACCCCAGGTACCCAGAACGGTGCCTTGTACCAAGTTAGGCCTCGTTTATGTTTTTTGAATGAACGATGTCTGAAATTCATGCACCCTGCAAAAATTCACACACATCTGTCCCCCTCCATGTTCTTCCCCCTAAATGACGACCAAGTCCGGGAGAGGGGGAACACAGGGATGGATCAGGTGCAACACTGTGAGAAGTGCTATAAGGCACACACCAGAGAAGGGAGCATCACATTCTGCCAGAGGGAGATCCAGACACGGTAACATTTAAGTTGGGTCTTGAAGGATGTATAGGAGTTCACCAAGAGGAGTGGAGGAGGAGAGGCCTCTGAGGCAGAGGACCCAGAGTATGCAGAGGAACTCCGTGAAAGATGATAGGGGACCTGGATGGGGGTGGGGCGTGCCAGACCAGAAGATGCCTGGAAGGTTGGCAAGGACAGTCTAGAGCCTGAAAGACCCTGAGACACTGTGCCGAGAAGTTTGGATTTATATGTTCTGTGAAGTCACCACGAACACTGAAATAGCAAATACTGAAACTTTGTCGGTGGGGGAAATGCAGTGTCAGGTTCCGCCAGGTTCTGGCCACACTTTCATCAACTGATCAATACCTAACCTTGTTTTATGTGTGTTTCTTCTTCAAAACACCTTATTTAATATATATTGTTGAATCGTTACCATTAACCTCACGGTCAAGAACACCGTAACTCACGCCAGAACGAAGCCCATCGAACCACATGTGTTTTCCCCCTAAGGCTCATCACAGATGCCTGTGCTTAGGAATGTCCCAGCATCTCACTGCTACCCGAAGGGGCCAGTTTAAACAGCAAAATCACCAACAAAAAGCACAAAAAGGAGAAAACATGGCAATAAATCGCCCTCAAATAGGACGTTTATTTAACATCTCAGAGCGTTGTTTGTTCAGCCTCAGCTGGGGATGTGCACGTTGGGGACTCAAAGTTTTGGCTGCTCTGTGCACATCCACAAGTGACTGGAAAGCACCAGGCGTATTGATTTATGGGGGGGGGGTGTTAAACAAATACATTTTAGTGAATAGACGAACTCATAAATATGGAATCCATGAATAAAGATCGACTGTGTGTTTAGAAAGCTCCCTCTGTTTGAGAGAAGAGGCATGTGAGACTGGTAAGTTATCACAATTGATTTAGGTAAGGGAGGAGCCAGAGGGACGGATCTGGGAAGCGGTTGATGAGGACAGCCAGCACTGCCTGTGTAGGTTCAGACTGGATGCAGGAGGGCAGGTAGGAGGAAGACCTCAGTGGTTCCCAGGCTGCTAGTGTTGGTGACTGGGCAGGTGGTGGGTTTGCTGATGGAAGTAAGGAACACAGGAGGAAAAGCAGGCTGTCTTGGCCGGGGGTGGCGGGGGGAGGTGATACAGAGGTTCTTCCCAGATGATCAGGAGTTAGTGAGGTCAGTGCTTCACAGGGAGGACAGCCATGTGGACTGTCCACAGCTAGCAGTTGGCAGCGACGGCTGGGGAGCCCCAAGGGAGGGTGATGGGAGCTCCCGGAGGTGACCTTGGAGGGCGTGCTGGATGAAAAGAGAAGAGGGTCCAGGCAGAGCTCTGGGGAGCCCTGACATTTTAGGAAGCAGGCGAGAAACAGCGTTATCTGTGGAGGGCTGAGCCAGCGCGGGCAGAGGAGGGCCGAATGTCATGAAAGTGCAATACAGGAGACCCACCTGCAGAGAGGCCAGTCGAGGCCCCTGGTGACTTCTGGCAGAATATTCAGCAGAGCTGTGGGGGCAGAAGCCAGAGGGTAGTTGGTGGGGAAAGCAGAGATTGAACCTTTTTAGGAAGCTTGCACGGAAAAAAGGCAGGGCGAGGCATCAGGGATGAGGAAGGGTTTCCTTCTTTCCAAGGAGACAGGAACAGATGGAGGAGAGGACACTGGAGGGCCATCCGACCTGCAAATGTCTAATGTGTTTGTCTGTCATCCTTCTTTCTCTTCTCTTTCCTGGTTCTCTGGCCCTACTCCCATGTCTCCTGGTCCTCAGGGCATTCCTGACTCATCGTCTGGTATGTCCTTCTGGTCCAGACGGTTCCTTCCCTGAGCCCTAACTTCAGGAGACAGTCTTGGCCACCCTGTGGGATCAGCTCTGGCTGTTTCCTCTTTCCTCCCTGTTTTCCCTGTTAATGGGTGTGGGGTGGGTGGGAGCCGGACTCCCTTCTGGACACCAGCCACTCCCAGGCTCCCTTCTAAGTGCAGCAGGCAAAGGGCAGTATAGGCACCGCGGCCTGACACCCCATTGATGACTATGGAAATCCCTGTTCTCTTCTCAAAGCAGAGTACAGTTTTGGTCCTTTTGGTAAGGGAAGTCAGCCTGTGGGGCTGAGGTGGTGTCCATTCTCTGTACTCAAGAGAGGTGGAAAAGCTGGAAAATGGGATAGTAATGCCAGCTTCATTATTGAGCACCTCATCTGTACCAGAAACTAGGCCAAATGCTCTATGTGCACCAAACACGTAAATGCAAGTCATGTTTGAAAAAAATCTGTTCAAGACCTTTCACTGGCTCCCACTGTCTTGAAATAAAATCTCATATTGCTAATGGTCTGTAAAGCCCTGCACGATGAGGCCTCTGCCACCCTCTATTCTGAGCCTCTTCCCTTCTGTCTTCGTGCTCCAACCACATTGGCCTCTCACTTTCTATAACATAGGAATCTCTTTCCCACCTCAGGGCCTTTGCACATGCCTTAAAGCTCTTTCCTCATTTTCTCTGAGCTAGCATCACCTCAAGTTCCAGATCTTGACTGAAATGTCCCTCTCAGAAAAGCCTCCTATAACCCCTGAAAGTAGATCAGGTTCTCTGTCACGCATTCTTTTGGCGCGTGCTTCTCCTTTGTGACTGCGTCACAACTGCACTTGTAGCTGGCAGCTGCTTGTGTGTTTCATGTCCTCGCCTCCTTCTGACTGCCATCTTCAAAAGGACAGACCCAGAGATTGGGCCATGGGAATGGTGCTCACTCTTGTCTCTACCATCGGGCACAGCCCTTGGCCCATAGTAGCCGCCTAATGAATGACTGATAATGAAATGAATGAATGATTCTGTTTATCAGGAGGAAAGGGGCCAAGAGCATTGCTGAATCTTTGAGCAGGAGGGTGTTGTTGAGATGCTGTTTTAAGAGCATGGGCTCTGGAGCCTGGCGGCCCCAATACCCACCCCGGCTCTCCTGCTCACTGGCCTACAACCCTGGGCAATTTTCTTAGCCCGCCCTGGGCCTTACTCTCTTCATCTGGAACATGGGGACACCTGTAGTACCCATCTTGTAGAGGGTTAAATGAACAAAAATATGCAAAACATGTGTGCCTGGCACATCATAAACACCCAATAAATGCCGGCTGCTGTTATTCTCAGCGGGGATCCCTATCTGGGAGCAAGGCCGACTTGATGCTGGATTCTGATTTCTTTCCCTCATGGTCTTTGGAGGAGGCTGTCTCCACTTGCGGAGGGGGAAACGGGGGAGGTAAACGGCCACGTGGACCTGAGTGGTCCAATCCTTCACCATCACTGGAAGGATACAGGGGTGCACAGATCAGGTTCTTGTCCCCCATTTCTTATGATCTCAAGAGGAGTGGGGGGGACCTATTCCTGTAGGTTCTGCGGGAAGGGCAGGGCCCAGCCCTGGGAGACCTTCCTCTGCAGATGATCTGCGAAGATCTGGAGGCCTGGCTGGCTTAGCAGGAGAGCTTGCTCCTGTGCTGGAGAAGCTTTGCTTTCTCCTGAAAATGGAAAGATTGTGGCAAGACTTCCCAATTGTTCTTTTGTAGAAGGATGGGTGCTGTGGTATGGCAGGAGTCTAAAAAGGAGGTAGGGGTGCAAGGGTGGGAAGCAGGCAGGGCAGAGAAGAGGCAGAGCTGGGAAGTGGCGGAGGGCTGTGCGACAGACAGAGCCTGCACAGCCCTGGGTTCGAATCCCACTTCTGCTTCCTAGCCATACCCAGACCCACTCTCCTTTCCCAGCCTTCCCAGTCTCTGTTCTGTGTGTGTGTGTGTGTGTGTGTGTGTGTGTGTGTGTGTGTGAGTTGTTATGGGAGAGACAGCAGAACCTATGGAAAGCATAGGAATGATGTTGGGCATGCTCCCTACCCTTCTCTCCTTCCCTTCTCTGAAGGCTGTCGTTCTCTGGTTGGGAGGGTGGATGTCCTTGATTTACCTTCCTGGAGCTTCCGGTGGGCATGGCATTCATCTTCATGCTCTTCCCCGATGACCTACTTCTCCTGAGCCCCTGGAGCCACTCCACCAGTCTGCCTCTGTTCCCAGGCTCAGCATGGGGCTGGGGGAAAGGGTGAGGGCAGGGTTGGAGCTGGTCTTGCCCCTTGGTCTCTCTCTACTATCTCTGAGTGTCTCCGAGGCTCTGGGTGGGCTGGGTCACAGCAGCACTGAGGCCCCTGTCCTCCTCGCCATCCCTCCAGCCAGGCCGACAGTAACACTGGGGAGATGGTTCCCATCACCTAGGGCTCTCTGCCCACGAGCAGCCTGTCTCACTTCCCTGTGGGGCTTCTTCTTCTTGTTTTGTATTTATTTTTAAAGTTATTTATTTATTTATTTTTGAGAGAGAGAGAGAGAGAGAGAGAGAGAGAGAGAGAGAGCAAGCCAGGGAAGGACCAAGAGAGGGAGAGAATTCCAAGCAGGCTCTGCACTGGCAGTGTGGAGCCCAATATGGGGCTCAAACTGACAGCCCATGAGATCATGACCTGGGCTGAAACCAAGAGTCAGAGGCTCCACTGACTAAGCCACCCAGATGCCTGACCCCCCACCCCCCTCGCTCGAAGGCATCCCAGGGCCGGGGACCTTTCCTCAAGTAGTGAGTGTGTGTAGTGGGTGCTGTCAGTGCCCTCTGCGTGTCTCCTTGGCCTGCTCCATGTTGGTGATTGAGAGGACTATGCAAAGCTCAGTGATTTACAGTAGGCAGGCCAACGACCCATGGTCCCATGACCATCACCTGTTGCTCTGCCCAGCAATGTCTAAGCTTTTGGGGCCCCTGCCTGGGCATGGGGTGGGCTGGAAATACCCCCAAAATGACATTTCACCAGTGTAGCCCTCAACCGAAGACTGATTGAAGTTAGGGGATAAATCCTCCATCATCCACACCCTTTGGGTGAGGTAACTGTGAGGGTCAAGTCCTACTCTTTCCTGGTGGCCCCCAGTGGGATTAAGCTCACTTGTCTAAGGAGGCACCTTGCTCAATCACACGCCCTTCACCAGCTTCCTTTCCTTCTTGGCCTCACTTCCCATCCCCATGTTGATATTTCCTGGGATCACCTCCCCAATAGTCAACTTGCATGAAAATCCTCATCCACAGGCTTGGCTTTTGGGAGAGCGCTAAGTAAGACATCCCTTGTCTGTCCAGACAGCATTTCCTGGGGGGGTTCTCCCTTCTCCAACCAGCCACAATCTCCCCGCAGAGCTTGCTGTCTTGTTGAGCATTGGTTGGCCCAGGGCTGGGACTGGCTCGAGGTGAGCTATTCAGTTGTGTGTACCTTGCTTAGTTGATTGGTCCAATGTGACCACAGACCCACGCTGAGCTGCAAAGCCTCCTTCCCCAAGGCATTTGAAGAGAGGATGGGGCAGTGTCCGTCTGATGATAAACACAGAGAGGTTCCGGATCTGCTGGTGGAAGCAGCAACAAGAGAGCAGCAAGTGAGTGTGCGAAGGACCTTTGCATCCCGGTGGATCCTGGCTGCATTGTTTCCCTTCCTGCAGGCACAGAGTTCTACATAGTCCCTTTGCCTGAGCAGCTTTAATTAACTTAGTTTCTGTCACTGGCAATCAAGAATACTCTCTGTGACCTTGGGTTTGCCATTTAACAGAGCCTGACACATAGTAGGTGTGTACTAAGTATTTGTTGACTGGCTTATACCCTTTGAACCCCACTTCCCTCATTTGCGTGGTGGGGCTGATAATTACTGCTTTAGAGACCAGTCATAACTACTTACACATCTTGGTAGGTTGTTGGAAAGAGCAGTGAGAAAACGAAAGGGAGAGGGCGTGTGGATTGGGATGTGTCCAGGGAGGAGCCCAGTAGGCGAGGCACCTTGGTGGGGCACTGAGAGCCCTGCCAGGTCTGTGGATGGACAGGGCCTGGGGCCACTGGCCACTGGGGCTGCATGAAGATGATGAGGGTGAAGGCAGCATGGGAGGAATGGCTTGGGGAGACCATTGTTGAGAGAGTGATTAAGAAGGGCAGATTAGGGAATTAATGTGTATTGACTGTTCCATGCCAGCCCTGGGCTCAACCGCTTGCATACATCAAGGAGTACAAACTGGCGCCCTGGGGCACAGGTTTTGTTTGGTCTTCATGGTGCTAAAGAAACATTTCAATTACTTGCCAACATACACAAAACTGGAGGTTCCACATTGAAACATGGTTGGGAAATAGGAAGTCCTGGGGCGCCTGGGTGGCTCAGTCGGTTGAGCATCCGGCTTTGGCCCAGGTCATGATCTCACGGTTCGTGGGTTGGAGCCCTGCTTCGGGCTCTGTGCTGGCAGCTCAGAGCCTGGAGCCTGATTCAGATTCTGTGTCTCCCTCTCTCTCTGACCCTCCCCTGCTCACGCTGTCTCTCTCTGTCTCTCAAAAATAAATAAATGTTAAAAACAAAATAGGAAGTCCTGGTTACAGGAGGCCCATATCCCCTGTGGCTTCAACAGTCCCTTTGTCCAGCTGGCCACAGACCCCACCAGGCCTCTTCACTCACGTGTGTTACTTGCTTGGCTCTGTAGTCATTTGAGATTGTAGTTCTGGATACTCACCCCATCTTCCCAACAGCCCTGCCAGGTGGGTCCCCTTGGCCTCATTTCACAGGTGATAAAACCAAGGGCCAGAGGTGAAGTGACCTGCTCCAGGCCACACAGTCAGGGAATGATGGAGCTGGGATCATCGCTCAGTTCTTACTCACCCCGAAGTCGATTCTCCTGCCCCAGGATGGGGACTGTTGGGTTGTATGCAGTGGGAACAGGAGGAGGTGGGGAAGTTTGGTATCTGCGATTGGGAAGAGGGGTGTCACAGACAGAGGCAGGGGGATTGCAGGTGGGATGATATCATCAGACTTGGGACATTGCCGGTGTGCGGCTGTGTGGGCTGTTCGGGGGAAGGGGTCCACTCCCAAGGAAGTGTTAAGTCATGAAAGCTGGTCCTGCTGGTCCCAGGTAAACAGAGAAATGGATGGTTGTGGCACATGAGGTGAGGAGACAACGCCAGGTGTGTTGGTGTGAGCCTGGGAGACTGTGCTCCTGGAGATCAGGAGTGGGGTGTGGGAGGAGGAGGGAAAGGCTGGGGAAGGCAGGGCTGGGGGAAAGATGATGTGTTTGGGTTGGAAGTGTGGAGTTTGAGGACCCGTGGGATGCACACAGGGAGTGCCCCTGGGGAAAGTTGGCTGAACAAGGCGGGGACACAAGAGGGAGCTCCTCATTGGAGATAATGGTCTAGAGATTAAGCTGTGATGTCCAGGAAGGACAGAAGGGCCCAGGCTGGGGGTCAGGGCCTTGGCATTCCCTTTCTCTGACCTTGTCTGAGGTAGTGAGGATCCCCACCCCACCTCCCCCAAGGGGTCCCTCCATAATCCGCTTCCCTGGGGATGTGGGAGTGGAATAGATGAGCGCAAGGCAAGCAGGGAAGGAGTGTGGGAGAATGGTTTTCGCTTCCCCTCAGCTCCAAGTGGATAATTGCACAGCTCTCTGAGCCTCAGGACGGGGCCAGGCAGCAATCCTTACAGACAGCTTCTCAAATTAATAGGGCTCCAAGGGGCTGGGGATGGGAGGAGGGCCAAGGCTGAGAGAGACTGGAGAGATGAACGAGAGGCAGGAAGACACTGCATCTGATAGAGGACCTGAGAGGCAGAGTCTGAAACAGAGATGGAGAGAGATGCAGGGGAGGAGCAAGGACTCTGAAGCCCAGAAAAGTTGAGCCACCTGCTCAGAGTCGCAGTGCTGCAGCTCCGGTCAGCCCCTGTCTGTCTGCCTCCAGAGTGCCTGGTCTGGACTCACTCTGTGGTCCGGCCTTTGTCTTCCCTGAGAATTCACTGGGAAAAGGGCCCGTGGTAAGCCCTGGGCCAGTACCTTGGGAGGCCCATTGACTTCTGGAGACGGTGACAGAGGGGGGCAGAGTACTACTTGTCCTCCAGGGCTCGGCTCAGTCCAGGACCTGCATGTGCTGGAATGAAGGGCTTCGGCTCTGCGCCCCGCCAGCAAGATGGCCTTCCTCTCTCTGGTTCTCACCCCGGGGTAACCCTCACTTCCACACCTGCTCTCCCTGAGGCCGTGGCTCCTGGAGGGCAGGGCCGGGCCGAGACATCTCTGTCCTGGCACCAGATGCAGTGTTGAGCCAGTGTTGATCTCCTGGTTTTGGTTATGCAGGATTTGAACATTATAGGAAGCCAGGCAAAGGGCAGGTGGGACTTCTCTGAACTATTGTTTGTAATTTTGCATGATTCCCGAATAGTTTGTTAGAAGAACAACAACAGAGTGGATCTCAGCTATTGGCTGTGGGCAGGGGAGGACTGATGAGGGTTGGGCAGAGGCCATGTGCCCCCAGGGGACAGGGGGACGGGGGGCGTGGGGCACACGGGGTACCCCAACCAGCACAGTGCCACTCACTTAGGGCCCCAGTCAGAGTCTAAACTGGACTCACTCAGGATTTAGTTCACCAGGAGGGTGGGGTGGGAACACCAGAATACCCTGATGATCTCTGCCACTGCCTGTAGGCCTACTAGGTGCTAGGAGCCTCCTAGGATCCATTTGAATTCTTACAAAATTGCCTTTCATGGAGTGGTCTGAGGCTCAGAGAGGTTAGGTAGCTTGCCCAAGGCCACACAGTATGTTTGGGTCAGAGCTTTCCTGATAGCCAGGGTGGGCGACTTTTTCGAAGCCTCACCGTAAAGGAGACTTACTGTAGATGCAGGACAGGCTCCAGGTCTCTGGGGGGCCGGAGCCACTCAGCCACCAGGTCTCCAGCGGCCTGGAGCTTAGGAGCCGGCAGATTGAGGATGCCTCTAGGCCCGTCTTCTGGTGGCTTCTTGGTCATTTCATCTTTGCTTTAGTCAGAAGTGCTGCTCTGTCCTCTCTGACACCGCGCCCTGAAGGCTGTCCGGTTGCCTTTACTTTGCGGGGATGCTCAGTGTCTTTTGGTCTCGGTGCCCACTGCTCCCAGTCTGCTACAGGAGCAGCGGATTGGTCCATCCTCGGATCCAGGCAGCTGAGGCCTGGACGGACGGCACCATCTGCTCTCTGCTGACGATTGCTTGGGGTTGAATCCCCGCTTCCTCCTGTGTGACCTTGGGCAAGTTACTTCCTCTTTCTGTGCTCTCGTTCATCATTGGAGGTAATAATGGTACACTCCTCATGTGGTTGCTATAAAGGTCTCAGGACAGCGCCCGGAGCAGAGGAACCACCCTCCTCTACTGATCATCATTATTATTGTTATCACCAGTCTAGAATATGGTGCGTCTGCTTGGTGGGGGCCGAGAGTGTGGCCAGCGGGGACATCATGGGTACAACACCCAGCCAGTCAAAGGACTGTTGACTCCAACTCTCTCACCCGCAAACCTGTTTGTGATCCTACACGAAGGACTCTGCCCAAGGACAGGCAGAGTCCTCGGTGTACAGGAACCTGTGTGCGCGGGCATGCGCATGAGTATAAAGTAATTCCAGCCCTCCCCCTACCACTGTGGCTGAGACCTTGTGCTGTGGCCCTGCTTTGGGGTTCCTGCTGTCACAGCGGTGGAGGAAGGCTTCTCCCTGCCTCAACAGAGCACGGGTGGATGTGTGGGCAAATACATGGAGGGCTTCGGTGGAAAGTCGGGCTTTGTCTGAGAATCTGGAATCTTCTAGAATTGTAGGAGACTCTCACTGGGTCTAGGGGACTTAGCAAGCGGGTGATGGGAGAAGAAGGCAGGGATTTCAGGGGAGAGCTGCAAACTGGAAGTCTCATTCCCATCTGCGGAATACATTTTTCTCCGTGCTTGAAATCTGGTCTGGAAGCCTCTCTGGACCTCCAGCTGCTGGGCGTGTTGGTGGGATTGGGGGCAGAAGACCAAAGTGGCTGGCAGGAGGCTCAGGCCTTCAGGTATCAGGTCTAGACAGAAGAGAAAGAGAAGCCAAGAGGAGGCTGAGTAGCAAACAGAATGCTTACGTTGTGTCAGATACTATTAATTAATCCCAGGAGCAACCTGGTGAGGAGCTGTGATGATCATCACCCCCATTTTACAGATGAGAAAACTGAGGCTTCAGGAGGTTAAGTAACACTTTTTTTTTCTGTTCATTTTGAACATGCTAGGATTACTTCTACCCCAGGGCCTTTGCTTAGCTTTCCCCTGTCTGCAGTGCTCTGCCCTCGGATCTTTATAAGGCTGGGATTATTTGTGCTCTCTTGCCATGTAACAAATTACCCCAAAATTTAGCTTAAAGTAACAAGCATTTATTATCTCAAAGTTTCTGTGAGTCAGGAATTCAAGAGCAGCCTCAGCACCACATTAGGACTTTTATAGGACCTAGGTACTTTGGCCCTTACTGGCCCCTTCTTTCTTAAAAGAATATAAGAATTATATTTTATGATTGTGCTAGTATAAAGATGGAGATATTAATATTATATATAAAAACATATGCTTTGATGTAAGATGTCTTTTTAAAAAATTCTGGTTTTTACAGCAATATGCAGAGCTAATTAAATTTGGGGAAATAATTCCCTTTAATTCATCGCAGGCACATACAAATTCCCTTTACTTTTTTCTTCTTCTTTTTTTTCAAATTTGAAAAAATTTCACCCACTTCTCCCATCCCTTACTCCTGCAACCAGCAATCTGTTCTCTGTATCTATGAGCTTGTTTTTTTTTTTTTTCAGATTCTACAAATAAGAGAGATCACATAATATTTATTAGCATAATGCCCTTGAGGTCCTTTTATGTTGTTGCAAATGGCAAGATCTCACTCCTTTCTATGGCTAAATAATATTTCATGGTGAGTGTGGATATATATGTATATGTGTATATATATCTATCTCACATTTTCTTTATCCATTCAGCCACTGACAGACACGTCCATATCATGGCTGTTGTAAATAATGCTGCCACGAACATGGAGGTACACATATCTTTTCAAGTTAGTGTTTTAGTTTTCTTAGGATAAATACCCAGACATGGAATTGCTAGGACACATGGTAGTTCTACTTTTAACTTTTTTTGAGGAAACTCCATATTGTTTCCCCCATGACTGCACCAGGTTACATTCCCACCAACAGCGCACAAAGCTTTATTTTTCTCCACATCCTCACCAGCACTTGTTATTGTTTTGTCTTTTTGATAATAGCCATTCTAAAGGTGTGATGTGATATCTCATTGTGGTTTTGATTTGCATTTTCCTGATGATTAATGATGTTGGTCTTCTCTATGTCTTCTTTGGAGAAATGTCTATTCAGATCTTCTGCCCATTTAAAAAGTTTTTTAATGTTTTTTTATTTTTTTTGAGAGACAGAGAGAGACAGCATGAGCCGGGGAGGGTCAGAGAGAGAGAGAGGGAGACACAGAATCTGAAGCAGGCTCCAGGCTCTGAGCTAGGCGTCACACAGCACCTGACACGGGACTCGAACCCACAAACCGTGAGATCATGACCTGAGCCGAAGCTGGACGCTTAACTGACTAAGCCACCCAGGTGCCCCTTCTGCCCATTTTTAAACCAGATTTTTTTTTTTTTTTACTAATGAGTTGTATGAGTTCTTTATATATTTTGGATATTAGTCCCTTATCAGACGTGAGCACACCTCATTTTATTGCGCCTCAATTTATTGCACATTGCAGATATTGCATGTTTCACAAATTGATGGTTTGTGGCAAACTTCCATCGAGCAAGTCTATCAGTCCCATTTTTCCAAAAGTGTTCTGTGTCTCATTTTGGTAATTCTCACAATATCTCAAGGTTTTTCATTGTTATTGTATTGCTGTGGCTATCTGATCACTGATCTTTGATGTCAGTCTCAGAGCCTGAAGATGTGGCTGAATGGCTGCAGTCTCATGATGAAACTTTAATGGTTGAGGGGTTTCTTGCTCCTCATGGGTCAGCATAGAAAGTGCTTTCATGAGATGGGATCTCCTGGTGAAGAAGCTGTGAAGAGTGTTGAAGTGACAACAAGCAGTTTAGACTATTACATAAACTTAGTTCATAAAGCAGTGGCAGAATTTGAGAGGATTGATTCTGAGTTTGAAAAAAAATTCTATTGTGGATAAAATGCTATCATACAGCATTGCACGCTACAGAGAAATCATTCCTGAAAGGAAGAGGCAGCTGATGTGGCCAACTCACTCATGTCTTATTTCAGGAACTTGCTCCCGCCGCCCCAGCCTTCAGCACCCACCACCCTGATCAGTGAGCAGCCGTCCGCATTGAGGCAAGACCCTCTACCAGCAAAAAGATTACAGCTCACGGAAAGCTCAGATCATGGTTAGCATTTTTTAACAATAAAGTATTTTTAAACTAAAGCACATACATTGTTTTTTTGGGCATAATACTATTATAGACTTCATGGACTGCAGTAGAGTGTAAATCTAAGTTTTACATGCACTGGGAAATCGAAACATTCATTGACTCACTTGATTGTGATACAAGGTTGGTTGCAGTGATCTGAACTGAGCTCACCATAGCTCGGCAGCGTGCCTGTATGTGATTTGCAAACATTTCCTTCCATTCGGTAGGTGGCCTTTTCATTTGTTGATGATTTCCTTTGCTGTGCAGAGACTTTTGTTTGATATAGTCCCACTTGTTAATTTTTGCTTTTGTTGCTTGTGATGTCAGGATAAAAACTCAAAACCAAGATCCAAAGAGCCTACCATCTATGTTTTCTTCTAGAAATTTTATGGTCTCAGGTCTTATGTTCAAGTCTTTCATTAATTTGGAGTTAATTTTTGTATGTGGTTTAAGGTAATGGTCTAATTTCACTCTTTTGCATGTGGCTGTCCATATGCTGATACCATGTGGCTGATACCATTTATTGAAGAGACCGTCCTCTCCCCCATTGCATGTTCTTGACTCCTTTTTTTTTTAATATTTATTTATTTTTGGGGGGAGCTCCAGCAGAGGAAGGACGGAGAGATGA
Organism: Suricata suricatta; assembly: GCF_006229205.1. Lineage (NCBI taxonomy): Eukaryota > Metazoa > Chordata > Mammalia > Carnivora > Herpestidae > Suricata > Suricata suricatta. Next base: position 115,948,375 of record NC_043707.1, read on the forward strand.
GACTGAGTGTCTGAAGCGGGCTTTGTGCTGACAGGCTGACAGCAGCGAGCCTGATGTGGGGCTTGAACTCATGAACTGCGAGATGGTGACCAGAGCTGAAATCTGAAGCTCAACTGACTGACCCACCCAGGCGCCCTTTGGCTCCTTTGTAATAAATTAATTGACCATATGTGCATGGCTTTACTTCTGGGCTCTCTATTCCATTTCATTGATCCATGTATCCATTTTTATGCCAATGTCATATTGTTTTAGTTACTATAGCTTTGTAATATGGCTTGAAATCGAGGAGCATGATCTCCTCCAGCTTTGTTCTTCTTTTTCTTTTCTTCTTTTCTTAAATGTTTATTTATTTATTTTGAGAGAGAGGGAAAGCGTGAGTGGGGGAGGGCAGGGAGTGAGGGAGAGGGAGAGAAGCCCAAGCAGGCTCTGTTCTGTCAGTGCAGAGCCCAAGGCAGGGCTACATCTCATGAATGTGAGATCATGACCTGAGCCAAAATCAAGAGTTGGATTTGTAACCAACTGAGCCACCCAGATGCCCCTCTTAATTTCTCTTTCTGGTAGTTCATCATCAATGTATAAAAAAGCAACAGATTTTCATGTATTGATTTTGTGTCCTGTGACTTCACCAATTTGTCTATTAGTTCTAACAGCTTTTTGATAGAATTTTTAGTAGGACTTACTGTATATAATATGTTGTCTGCAAATAGTGACAGTTTTACTTCTTTCTTTCCAATTTGCATGCCTTTAATTTCCTTCTTTTGTTTTGCTCTAGCTAGGACTTCCAGTATTATTTTGAAAAAAAATTTAATACTTATTTTTACTTTTGAGAGAGAGAGAGAGAGAGAGAGAGAGAGAAACGAGAGAGAGAGAACGAGTGAGGGAGGGGCTGGGAGAGAGGGAGACACAGAATCTTAAGCAGGCTCCAGGCTCCTAGCTGTCAGCACAGAGCTTGACACAGGGCTCAAACTAATGAACTACAGTTTTGTGACCAGGGCTGAAGTCCCACACTTAAACAACTGAGCCACCCAGGCATCCCTTCAATACTATTTTGAATCAAAGTAGCATAAGTGGGCATCCTTGTCTTGTTCCTAATCTAAGAAGAAAAGCTTTCAGCTTTTCATTGAGTCTGATGTTAGCTGTGGATTTGTCATATGTGGCAATATATGTTGCCATTATTATATGGAGGCATTATCGATACCCATTTTGTTGAGAGTTTTTATCATAAATGGATGCTGAGTTTTATTAATACCTCTTGCATCTATTGAGGTGGTCATATGATTTTTATTCTTCATTTTGTTAATGTGGTATATCATATCACACTGACTAATTTACCATTATCAAACCATCCTTGCATTCCTGAAATAAATCCCACTTGATTATAGTGTATTGTCTTTTTAATGTATTGTTGAATTCAGTTTGCTAATATTTTATCAAGAAATTTTACTTCTGTGTTTATCAGGCTTATTGGCCTGTAATTTTCTTGTGGTGTCCTTATCTGGTTTTGGTATGAGGTTAGGTAATGCTGGCCTCACAAGTTGAGTTTGGAAGAGTTTCCTCCTCTTTTATTTTTTTTTTGGTAGTGTTTGAGAATGATTGGTCTTAATTCTTTTTTGAATGTTTGGTAGAATTCACTGGTGAAACTGTCTGATTCTGGACTTCTGTTTGTTGGGAGGTTTTTGATTATGGATTCAATCTCCATATTAGTAGTTGGTAGGTTGTAGTTTCTAGGAATTTATCAATTTATGATAGATTGTCCAATTTGTTGGTGTATAATTGTTCATAAGGGTCTCTTATGATCCTTTATATTTCTGTGGTACCAATTGTAGTATCTCCTCTTTCATTTCTTTTTTTAAGTTTATTTATTTATTTTAGAGAGGCAGAGAAAGCATGGGTGGGAGAGGGGCAGAGAGAGAGAAAGAGAGAGTCATAAGCAGGCTCTGTGCCATCAGTGCAGAGCCTGATGCAGGGCTTGAATTCACAAAATTGTGAGATCATGACCTGAGCTGAAACTGAGTCAGACACTTAGCTGACTGAGCCACCCAGGCCCCCCTTTTTAAATTCTGATTTTATTTATTTGAGTCCTCTCTCTTTTCTTCTTGGTGAGTCTGGCTAAAGGCTTGTCAGTTTGCTTTACCTTTTAAGAACCAGCTCTTACTTTCACTGATATTCTCTATTGTCTATTGTCTTTTTAATCTCTATTTCATTTATTTCTGCTCTAATCTTTGTTATTTTTTCCTTCTACTAACTTTAGGCTTTGTTTGTTCTTCTTTTTCTAGTTCTTTGCAGTGCAAAGTTGTTTATTTGAGACTTCTTGTTTCTTAAGAAGTGTGTATCTATTTCTATTTTTATCCTTCTTAGGACTGCTTTTGCTGCACCTCGCAAATTTTGGTATATTATAGTTCCATTTTCATTTGTCTCAAGGTATCTTTGATTTTTGTCTTTGACACATTGGTTGCTAAGTCCTATGTTGTTTAATCTGTGCATATTTGTGATAAAATTTCTTTCTCTGAATTTTCACAGAAGTCAAAACACTTCTGTGAGTCCTAAAAGTATTGTTGGAACTGGGCAGTGTGCCTACTGTGTCTAGCAGAGGAACTGGCCCTGAGTGGCTTAGCCAGGTAGTTTTGGCTCAGGATCTCTTATGTGGCAGAGGCAGGATACTGGCACAGGCTGAAGTCATCTGAAGGCTTGACTGAGGTGGGGGGACCCACTCCCAGGATGGCACATTCACAGCAGGAGACCTCAGTGTCCAGCTACGTGGGCCTCTCCATGGGGCTGCTAGGGCCTCTGCATGACGTGGCAACCGCTTCCCCTAGAACGAGTGAGCCAAAAGAGAGATGGAGAGTCAGGACGGACCCACCATGCCTTTTACATACTATCTTGGAAGTCATACATGGTCAACATACCCTTGCTTCTGTCACATTCTTTTGCTGGAAATGAGTCACTAATGTACAGCTTGCACTTACAGGCTTATGGGAGGGAATGCAGATTCTACTTTTTTTTTTTTT
>NC_043707.1:115951482-115976172 GCF_006229205.1 Suricata suricatta
CACACAGCCAGTGTAGGGAACGAGAGTGGCCGTACGTGTAGATCTCGGGGGTCCGCGCACCATACCGAGATCAGGTGCGCGCGCCCCTGGTGCAGCCGCTGCCGGGGCGCCTCTGCCGCAGCCTCTCACCGCACCGCGGCCCCCTGCCGCCGCGGGCGCCTCTCAAAGTGCGCACCCCCCGCACAGCCGCCGGGGCCGCTTCTGTGGTCGCTTCTCACCGCGCCGCCGCCGTCGCGGGCGCCTCTCAAAGTCAGATTCTACCTTTTGAAGGCAGGGGATATATTTTTATTTTTTGTTCATTTGTTTGTTTATTTAATTTTTTTAAATTTTAGCGAGAAAGGGAGAGAGTGTGAGCTGGGGGAGAAGGGCCGAGAGAGAGAGAGAGAGAGAGAGAGAGAGAGAGAGAGAGAGAGAGAATTTAAAACCGTTTCTATGCTCAGCATGGAGCCTGACATGGGGCTCGATCCTAGGACTCTGGGATCATGACTTGAGCTGAAATCAAGGATCAGACACGCTGACTGAGTCACCCATTGAGCCCCAACAATGGACATATTTTTAAGACCTGACATCAAACCTGGCATCAGAGAAACCTTCCATGACCACCAATTTCTCTCCCCCTGGCACTCTCCAAGTGCTAACACATCGCTCAGTGTATCACCACCTGAAATTTGTTCATTTATCTGATTGTCTGCCCCAGCTAAAATAAACTCTATGACAGGGACCTCGTCTGTCTGCTTGTCTAGATAGGGGCAGTAAGATTCTCAGTATTTGGTGAATGAATGAATGAATGAATGAATGAGTGAATAAACGTGGTGTTGGTGATGGGGCGCCTGAGTGGCTCAGCCGTTTGAGCATCCAGCTCCTGATTTTGGCTCAGGTCATGATCTCATGGTTTTTGAGTTCAAGTCCTGCATCGGGCTCTGCACTGACAGCGCAGAGCCTGTTTGGGATTCCCTTCCCCTCCCCCCCCCCAAATAATAAATAAACAAAAATAATCTGGTGCTGGTGGGAGAAGCAGGAACCCCTTCAGGCGGGCGGTAGAAAGGGTGTACGTTTATGTGGAGAAGCAGAAGTTACACTGAAGTTGGTTATTTGGGGATGGTTCCCAAGGACCCTGTGATTGGGAATAGGAGGGGGGAGTACTAAGGGATAAGAAGCTGGAGAGGCTGGATGGCCAGAGGGAGGCATAGGATTGCTTTGTGATTAGATCTCAGATTACAGGGCCCAATGGGGGAACCAGACACATACGTAAGCAGACAGACAATAGAAGTGTGCTTAGGACTCATTAGGCTGGATTGTAACACTGTTACTGCTGGCTGAGGCCCTTGCTTTCAGCCCCAACCTTGACTGGATCTTGCTCGCTATTGGTGAGTCCTGGAGAGATGGATGAGATCCGCCTCCGGGAGGCTACGAGACCAGCTCTCCTGCCTGCGCTGCTCCATTCAGCCTCTGGGTGGCAGCAGAGGCCCAGGCCTCGCTGTGGCTGCCCAGCCCTTGCTGAGGCCGTCAGAGTGGAGAAGCTTTCTCCATGGCCCTGTTCCAGCTCTGCTGGGGGCTGGGGGGTAGGGGGTGGGTATGGAGGGGCGCTCAGGCCAAAGGTTTGGGGGGTTCCAGCTTGCGCTCCTACCTCTGAATTCCTCCTCCCACTCTCCCTGCAATCTCCTTCTGTGCCCTTTCCTCCTCTACAAGTCTTCTTTCTGGAAGATGAGAGCAGACAGGGGGGCTGGGGTGGGCGTGCAGACCTTGTCTGACTTTTATGAAGGAACTTGGACTTTACCTTAAGGGCAATGGAAAGTTCACTGAAATGTTCGGAGCAGGGAAGCAACACCATCAGATCTGTGTTTTTAGAAAGGTCACTCTAGCTACAGGAAGAAGGATGACAGGCTGAATGTCCAGACAGCGGCCGATAGTCTGGGTGGGAGAAGGTACGGAACCAGTCAGGCCTCTAGGCAGATGGTGGGGAGCATCGTGGAGAACAGCTGGGCTGAGCCTGATGTGTGTGGAGGTGCCGGACCCCAGAGTGAGCACGTCACTGCCATGCTGAGGGCTCAGGACATGGGCCCAGCCCAGTCAGGAGAGGGGCCTCCCCCAATCCTACAGAGACTGGTTTTCCAGGAAGGGTGTCAGGGTTGCAGATCAGGACCGGGAGCCAGGGACCCTTGACTAGAGCACAAAGTGAGGTGCTGATCTCGGCATTAATTAGGTAGATCTGACCAGTCCTTGGCTCAGAAGGGCAGCTGGCCCTAAGTACCTAAAGGCTGTTCTCTTCCACCCATGTGCCCCAAAGTTGCTGTTGCCACACATCGGGCAAGCCGTAGGGAATTCATCTGGGCTTGGCCATGATCTAAGGTTGACCGCTCTCCTGTGCTCTCCCCCTCGGGGCTGCATCCCTGGGTCCTGGCAGCCCTAACCCTACCTGGCTCCAAGTCCAGCCTCAGGGCTGGTGCTGAGCTGGATGCTGGCTATGTGATCACAGGTGGCCTGTGCCCAGAGACTGCAGTTGCGCTCGGTCTGGCAGAGCGTCTGGCTGCCTCCCAGGGCTTGGGAAGGGGGGCGGCTCCTGCCTGTGGCCCGGGAGCTCTTGCTGCCATTGATGAAGGATTCATCTCTGAGCTTCTAGAAAGCGTTGGGCTTGTCTCCTTTCCCTCTTCACACGGGCTATTACCTATGTCTGGAACATTCTCCCCCTGCTCCTTTTTACCTGACCAACTCCTATTCATCTTTTATGTCTCAGTTTAAATGTCACTTCCTTGGAAACAATTTTAGTACCCCCCATTATTCTTGCTCAGTATATCCTTTCGCTTTTGCTACAGTGCATTTACTACAAGTTATTATACTTGTGTGTGTGTGTGTGTGTGTGTGTGTGTGTGTGTGTTGACATCTTGATCTCCTGAGTAGACGGGAAGCTCCCTGGAGGCAGGAAGCATTTCTCTGTTACTCATCATTATATTCCTAGACGTTAGCCCCATGACTGGGACACAGCAGGCCGTCCACATGTATTTGTTGAATGAGTAAATGAAAGAATGGGTGCATTATGGATGCCTGGGAGACACCCTAGGTGTGTTGGAAATTCATAAGGCCAGAGTAAACCCCTGCATCTCCCCCAGGTCATCTATTTGACTTGAGAACAAGGAACCGGAAGCATTATATTTACTTGTTAATTGAATATTTTACATTACAAAAGTAATACATGTTCCTTGTCAAAATTCAATCCATAGGCATTATTTTTTTTTTATTGAAACAAACCCTGACACATTATGGACACATTAAAGCTCCCCTGTTTAGAAAGAAAGTGTGAATCTTCAAAGAAAATCTGCACTTGAGCGGGGCCTGGGGTCTGGGGCCCTGCGGTTCTGGTGTCCTTCCTGTGGTGTGGGGTCACTTACGTGCTAGGGTCTGAGGATCTGTTGTCAGGCAGTCGTGCTGCCCACGGCGTTCTGGCTGCAAAATGCAAGGAGCAGGCTTTCAAGGTACATCTATGAGGACATGGGCCTGACATCCTGTGTCCTGGCCAGGTTGGAGCAGGGGGCCTGGAGAAGAGCATTTACACGGAGTAGGGATGGAAGGAAGCATTCTGGAAGGTACCAGACGGGTACCCCTCCCTGGTGGGGATACAACAGTAATCTTGCAAGCAGGCCAAGGAAGAGCATCCACATCCTGGGAGGGATCCTCTAACAGGTCAGCCATTTCTGAGGGGCAGAGCTGGCTGCCAGGGGCCAGGACTGTCAGAGCTGCAGAGAATGGGGGCAGACTGGGAAGAGGTGCCATGGGGTTGGCTAGAGTGGGCAACATACAGCCATTCTGGAAGACCAGAAGAGAGTGAGCCGTGGAGAATGATATTTTACCTGCAAAATGCCTCACACGGAGTGGAATAAAGAATGTGGGCCACACCTCTGGGTTCAAATCCTGACTATGTCACTTTTCATTATGTGCCTTTGGTCATACAATTTCCTTCTCTGAGCCTCAAATTTTCCAACTGTAAAATAGAAATCCTGATCTCCATCTTTAAGGTGGTTATGAGGGTTCCATTAAGACTTCACCTTTTGCACATTAGAATCACCCAGCAGTGGAGCATCTGGGTGGCTCAGTTGGTTAAGCGTCCAACTTTGGCTCAGGTCAAGATCCGGTGGTCTGTGAGTTCGAGTCCTGCATCAGGCTCTGTGCTGACAGCTTGGGGCCTGGAGCGTGCTTTAGGTTTTCTGTGTGTGTGTGTGTGTGTGTGTGTGTGTGTGTGTGTCTGTTTGTTTTACCTGCGAAGTGTTTAAAAAAATACTGATGCCTGGGCTTCAGCCCAGACCAACGGAATCAGAAGCTCTGGGAGCAGTGCCCAGCACGCAGGGTGCTTTAAAAGTGTGTGGGTGACTGTGTGTGTAGCTGGGGTGTGGGCCGAGGGGGAGGGAGCCCTTGGAATAGCTGATGTGGCCCCAGCCTTGTGATCCCCTCCGGCAGAGGAAGCAGGGCTGGTTCCCAGAAATGCCCGGCAGTCTTCCCAGCTTTGTGGTTGGTCAGCGGGCTGCTCTGTGCTTCGAACTGGAAAGCCTTCTTTTTCTGAAGTGTCTGTTCTTTGTCTGCGACCATGCTGTTGAGGACAGGGGGCTGCAAAGGCAGTATGCCCATGGAGATCAGCTGCCTCTTGTCCAATGGCCTTGGATGTGACAGACAGACATGAACCTACAAGGGAGAGTGACACAGGGACAGACAAGGCGAAGAGGTAGTGGTCCCCAGCCATCCCCCTCCTGCTAAAAGAGCCACAAAGAGAGACTGCCTTGGTGTTTAAACTTGGTGTTTCTAGAAGGCCCCGGCCACCTGGAGGGGCTTCTAGAAATGCAGATTGCTGGGCCGCATTCCCAGAGTTTCAGGTTCAGTCTCTCTGGAGAGTTAAAGAGGAACTACTCCATGGCACTTGTGGAGCATGAGAGGAAGACTTCTTCCAGGCTCGAGGGCTCCCCTGATGGGGACCGGGATCCCTGCAATGGGTTTTTGCAATGAGAGAGATTGGCTTTGACTCTGAATACAGCACAGGCAAGTGGGAACTTAAAGCCAAGGAGCAAGGGTGGGGTCAGTGGCTGGAAAATTACTGAGAGGAAATATCAGGAGTCAAGGGAGATTCTGCCTGATCAGATTCTTGCTGGGGGCAGGCCAGGGTGATCGGATATCATCTTGGGGGTGGTGGAGGCTGAGGAACCTGATCTGTGAGTGTGTTGGGGGGGACGCGGGGAGGGTTCTGGTTAAATGGACTTACAGGATTCCTGCTAAAACTGGACAGTGCACAGGGGAGCCTGAGTGGAGTTTGGTCAAGGAGGGAATCTTTGTTAGGGGTGGGGCCAAGAATGCATGTTTCTACGAAATTCCCAAGTCATGCTGCTGGCTCTGGAACTAGACTTAGAGAGTGGTCCAGAGAGAAGTCAGGCAGACAGGCAAGCAGACAGACAGACGGAATCTGAGACAGAGAAGCCCAGATGCACACCTCCCCCATTCACACACACTCAGAGCCAGAGAGAGACTTGGCGATAGAAACAGGCCCAGAGAGCTGACAGACAGCCAAGCAGACCCACAGACGTGCTCTGAAGCCGAGGTACTAAGGAGGCTGTGAGACCCAGATGCATGTAGGCAGAGCTGGGAGAGAGACCCCAAAATATGGAGTCAGGAGGGAGGCTCCCTCTGCCTCCCATCCCAGGTCAAAGAATGACTAGATACCTTGAGGGAGGGGGGAAGAGTGAGAGAGTGAGAGACTGACCCAAAGAAGACAGGCAGATAACAAAGATGGGGACTGAGGTTTCCCCGCTGAAGAAAGGGAGACTGAGGGAGGACCAGGGGGAGGTAGAAATTCAGAGCCAGGAGGCCTCAGGGTCACCTGACCATGTCCTGGGCGAGAACCCCTCCAGGGCGTGCTGGTGCCAGCTCGCTTCCAGGAAGTTTGGCAATTGTAAGCCCCCCATGTCTGAAATTGACCCTGGTGGGGGTATTCACCCCTGTTATGACCCTTGGGGACCCCAATGGGAGGGATTTTCTAAGCAATGGCTCTGCTTCTCTGTTTTGGTTTGCCCAGAGGGAACCTCGCTCTTCCACTCAAAGGTCGGTACCTGTGCTCCTCCTCCAGGAAGCCTTCCTGTCTATGCAGCCCATGGGGCTCTTGTCTCCTGGAAAGCTTGCAGAGTCTGCTTCATGGGCTTTCTGTAGATCCCTCAGGGCTTTGATTCCTTGTTTCTGGTGTCACCTGGGGTTCGGTGTGACCCACTCTCTGACCCTCAGTGTCCCCAAGTGTGAAATATGGGTGGGGCTTAGTTGAATGACCCCTAGGGTCCCTTTCATTTAAAATAATTCGTTTTACTCCGTCTGTGCTACTCTTTTTTTGAACCATGTTCCCCTGTCCTTGAAATCTTCTTGAGTTAGGCCCCTGAATGTATATTTATTTACTTATAAAATATACACATCATAAAATATACATTAAATATAAATCAAAAAGGAGGAGATAAAAATACAAATTAGAAGTTACAATATGGATATATTTTTCCTCCTCTGGGAGACCTCTGTTCTAGTTCGTAAGCTCCCCGAAGCCATTTCGGTCTCCTGTGGCCCACACAGGACTTTCCTGGCCCTCCAGGAGCTGTTCTGTGATTCTTCAATAATAACAGTAATGGAATATTTACCCGGCTCTCACTATGTACCTGCTAGGTACTATGCGGAGAGTGGTCCATGAATTAACTCTGCTAAGCTCCATCATAGCTCTCTAGGGTAGGCACCACGATTAGCTCTACTTCCCAGGAGGGAGACTGAGGCACCTTAGATGGCGGGTAACTTGCCATTATTACACAGCCATTCAATGGAGCTGTTAGGATTCAAACCCTCCTCCAGCCATGAAACTCTTAGGCAAGGAGGGCGTTCGGCCTCCAAGGCCCGGCCGCTGAGCCCCAGGTTTCCTCCAAGCTGGAGGCCACAACCATCTGTTTTCATTAGATCCATTACTGCTGCTGCTAAGTATTCTCGGGGACCGCGTGCAGGGGCGCCAGGAGGCCGACCGAAACCATCGCATTGCCCCTTCCCCTTCCCTGAGGTCGGTATCCCGGGAGGCAGGGCCCTCCACTGCGCCAGCCAGGGCACTCTCGGGCTGCCCCGGCTGAGTTGGAAGGTGCAATTCAGCCATAAACACATTAAGAGATGCATCAAGTTGCCCTAGAAACTAGACTCTAGTTAAGTGCCTGAAAAGTAATTATAAACTCCAGAATATCTTTCAGCCGAGCAGGTGGCTGGAAAATTAGAAATCTATTTCCGAGACACCTTCTGCTTTCCAGAAAGGCTGAGGCTCCGCTTGGGCCTGTGCAAGCGCTGCTGGCCTCCCTGGAGTGTGCGTGGTGGCCCGGGCACCGGAGAGGCCACGGCGGGGGGAGCCTGGCCCCGGGCTCCCTGCAGCGCGGAGGCCTCGGAGCGCCACCTCCCCGATGTCACCCTTGAGAGCTGGGTTGCTAGGACACCAGAGCTGAGGAGATGCCAGCTGATTTGCCAAACAATTTTTTCTCCCAATTAGGAATAATTAGACAAAGAGAGAAAGTGTGCACTTCGATGGTGGCAAACAGGCTCTGAGCTTGGGGACCTGGAGATGGCTGGGGGTGGGGTTGCCCCACTTCAGAGAAGGAGCCTCTTTCTGGGCCCAGAGTATCGTGCAGGGGGAGGGGGAGAGAGACTCACATTTATTGTCTCTGCATGTCAGGCATCATGCCTGCTGTCTGGCAAACACCATCCTCTTTCCTGCTCAGGACAAGCTGGCAAGAGTTGAGGAGCATCGTATGCTGTGATCCCTTCATTGCCCATCAGCCCTGCTGGGCTCTTATGGTACCCAAACTTTCTGGGATCCTTGCCTCGCTCTTCCCTCTGCCCACATGTTCTTGTTTCTCCTCTCTGCATGGCCGGCTCCTTCTTATCCTTCCGCTGGGTGCTCTCATCCAAAGCAGATCCCTTCCTCTCTGTCTCCCCCTTGACCCCCTGCTCATTTCCTTCATAGAGCTCGTGGTGGCTGGAAAATATTGTATTTGTTGCCTTGTTTTGTCATCCGTCTTCCTACCTAGGATGTCAGGTTCCTGAGGACAGGGGACAGTGTGCATGCCGCAGGTCCTGCCACGTAAGAGACTCTCAGTACTTATTTGCTGAATGAATGGATGAATGATGATCTCGGTGTTATTGGAAGGAAGTGGAGGCTAAGTGAATCCAGGGTTCTTCCCTAAGGTCTGCGACTGAGACGAGGTAGAGTCAGATCCGCATATGGATCTTCCCCCCAGGCTGGTTCTCTTCCTGCAATAACATGCTGCCTTGGTCCATGCCCACCCCAGAGAGGCCTGCTGCGTTTCCTGTGCCTCCCCCCATAACAGAGAGGGCTGCAGGGTCTCCCGCCATCCCTACCTGTGGGGATTTGCACCGAAGGCTATGTGGCAGTATAGGATAGTGGCCCCTGGAGTCAACCTGCCTGGATTCAAATTTCAGGTCGGCTGATTACTTGTTTCGCGACTCTGGGCCTCCGTGTTCCCATCTGTGAGACGGGGACAACAGAACCTATTTCATAAGGCCGTTGTGAAGATGTAATAAACTAATGCAAGTGGAAAGTTTAGAGAGCCTGGCACGCTGGTGGTGCCTCCTGAGATCTGGTTCTAGAAGAAGCAGCGGTAACAAACTGCCCACGTGTGTGTTTGTGCCACCTCAGGGGCCAGAGCATACAGCCATTTGGGGGCTTGGTGTGAATCATTGAGCCTGGCACCTGAGGCCCCGAATTCCTAACAGCTCTACTCTGGGAAAGATGAGAAGGGGTAGTGGATGTGGAGGAGCCTTGATCAGTGGCTGACACTTAGTAGGTGCTCAATGAATGACCATTGAGCTGTTGAGAGAGATAGCCAGGCTGAGGAGCCAACAGACTGCTGCAAGTCTCCACCTGAGGGTGCCATAGGCCCCGCAAATGCAACAATAAAATGACTACTGAGCAGTGGTGTGTGTCCTGCACGGGATTATTTATGTATCTGTATCAGTCTGTATATGATATAAGCTTGGGAGGTAGAGTCATTGTAGTCTTTTTCTAGTACATCATTGGCTTTCAGTACACATTTGTGGAGTGAATTAATAACCTAATTAATTAATTAATTAATTAATTATTTTGGTCTTTTATTTATTTATTTATTTATTTATTTATTTATTTATTTATTTTTATAATAGTTTATTGTCAAATTGGTTTCCATGTAACACCCAGTGCTTCTCCCCACAGTGCCCCCAACCATGACCGTCACCCCCTCCTTCCCCCTCCCCTTTCAGTCCATGGTTCGTCTTCAGTATTCAGTAGTCTCCCTTGATCTGTGTCCCTCACTCTTCTCCGCTCTCTTTCCCCCTTCCTCTCCCCATGGTCCCCTGCCAGGTCTCTCCTGTTAGACCTATGAATGCAAACATATTAACCGCATTAATTTAAGCTGCTCAATCACAGTAGAGGATAGATATTATTATCCCCCATCTTATGGAAACTAAGGTTAAGAAAGGAAAGGTTATCTGCTCAAGGTCATAGGTTGGCAATGGCCGAGGCCCATGCTGCTAACTGCCACTCTCTGGTACTCCCCAGAGGCAGCTGGTCTAAAATGGACCCTTCCCCCATTTCCCTTCCATTACTGCTCAAAAAAAAAAAAAAAAAGAAAGAAAGAAAGAAAGAAAAAGTGGACAACTAAAGCCCAGCCATGTGCCCTCTCATTGTTTTCTGCCTCAGAGAGTGATCCCACTAGAGCAGCCTGCTCCCCCGCCTCACCCCTTTCCACTCAGCATGCAGAGTGGCGCTAAAAAAAAACCCCAAAACAAAAAAACCAAAAAACCCCCACACAAATAACAAAAATAAAAAAAACCAGATTATGTTACTTACTGCTCCAATGGTTTCTCATCATCTTGGAATAAAATCTAAACGCATTAGCGGAGGCTCCAGGCCCTGTGTGATCTCGTAGCTGCCCTCCTCTCTGACCTCATCTACCATTCTCCTCTTTACTAGCTCTCTTCCTCCGGCCACACTTCTGTCCCCAGGCTTGCCAAGGTCATTCCTATTCCAGGACTTTTGCAACTCCAGTGCCTTCAGTGTACGTGGTGGGTGAGAGGTGACTGCAGATTATTTGTCCCTTCTCCCCCTGAGAGATGGAGTCTGTTTCTCTGTCCCCTCAATTCTTGGCTGGACTGCGGCTGCTTTGACCAATAAAATGTGGCAGAAATGACTCTGCCAGTTCCAGACTGGCAGCGTCTGCTCCCTTCCTTTGGGAACACGCTGCCATCCTGTGAGGAAGCCCAGGCAGCCATGTGGACGCTGATTGTCACAGCCAGCTGACAGCCCCCCAGCTGACGGCCAGGCTAGCTGGCTAGACCGTATGGGTGACCCGTACTGGAAGTTTATGCTCCAGTCCCGGGTGGGCTGTCCCAGCTGGTGCGACACAAAGCAGAGGTGAGCTGTTTTCCAGGAGCTCCTCCAAATTTGAAAGTTGGGAGCAAATAAATGGTTGTTGTTTTATGCCGTTAAATTTTGGGGCAGTTTGCTAGGGAGTCAAGGTTGAACCAAATAGTCCACGATTCTCTTCTCCCAGGTCTTAACTTGGCTGGCCTTTCATGGCTCTGGCCACCTCCTCAGAGAGGTTTTCCCTGACCACTCCACTTGGGGTAGCCCCTCACGGCAACAGGTAACTTTCTGTCCGTCCACCTTTCTTACTTTTTTCATGCTGGTTTAACTGTTGGAAATGATTCCACTTGTTTACTCATTTATTATCTGCCCAGAGCGATGCCTGCATGTGTAGTAGGCCTTGACAAATCTTTGTTGAATTAACCACCCTCGTATCTGTTATGGATTCTCTATTAGTTTCCTACTGTTGCTGTGACAGATTACCACAACCTTTGTGGCTTCACACAACAACAAGTATATCATCTCAGACCCCTAGAGGTCAGAAGTGTGAAATGCCTGAGCAGGCTGCGTTCCTCCTGCAGGCTTGAGGGGGCAGTGTGCGGCTTTGCCTTCTCTGGCTTCTCCAGGCTTCCCGTGTTCTTTGTCTTGTGACTCTACATCACTCCACCTCTGCTTCGGTCATTGGGTCTTCTTTTTTCCCCTGACCCTCCTGCCTTCCTCTTATAAAGATCCTTGTGATGACATTGAACCCACTGGAAAATCCAGAATCCTCTCCCCACCTTGAGATCCTTAATCACATCTGCAGTCTCCTTTTTTTTTTTTTTTAATAAATTATCTGTAGATGATACTTTTAAAAAAAATGTTTGTTTATTTTTGAAGGAGACAGAGACAGTGCATGAGCAGGGGAGGGGCAGAAGAGAGACAGACACAGAATCTGGAGCAGGCTCCAGGCTCTGAGCTGTCAGCACAGAGCCCAACATGGGGCTCGAACTCACGAGCTGTGAGATCATGACCTGAGTTGAAGTCAGACGCTTAACCAACTGAGCCACCCAGGTGCCCCTGCAAAGTCTCCTTTGCCTTGTAAGGTAACATCCAAATCCCAGGGATTAAAAGGTGAGCATCTTTGGGAGGGGGTCATATGCTGCCTGATGGCCACCTGTCTTTTCAATGATTTCTTCTCTTTCTCTCTCTTCTGCACCCCCTGCCCCACAGCCCTGATCCCAGGCTTCACAACGTTGAGGGGCTGCCTCACAGTCAGACCCTTCCCAAACGGCCCTTGACCATGAAATCTGGGAGTGATAATGGGATTCTAAGACTTTTGAGGATTTAATATTCTGATGTTCTGGTACACTGCATTGTTGTTAAGTACTGAAATGCAGTCAGTTTTTGCTAGTGCACCAGTGTTATTTCAGTATTTAAAAAATTTGAATCATGGATGTGTGAAGTCTACCCTGAGAGTTGCAGGCTCCATTGAGATTTCCAACTGAATAAAGGTGGACTCATTCAGGAAGCGTTCTGAGTACATCTTGGCTGTCTGTGAGGCTCCTCTGGGATCTCTGATGGTCTGAATTCCCACTCCCGGATGATAATGAGAGGAGTGGCTGATCACCTCCCCCCAGGTTTGAGTCTCTTGTACTTCCTTCAGAGCCACTTTGGGACTCTGATGGAATTGGCCTAGAATTGGGCTGGGGGTGAGGGTGGGGTTGGGTGTGGAAGACTTTAAGAAAATGGAGAAAAGGTTTGGTGAGGAGTTTGGGGAAAAGAGAGGGCCCAAATCTCAGTACTTCTCTCTCCACCAACTTAACAGACCCTGGGATAGAGCTTAATGTGCACCATTTTCTATGCAAAGCACTTTCTAAATAATAACTAATATAGTCCTGCAAACACCCCATTGAAGTGGGTATTATTGTTATCACTGCCTCATAGATAAGGGCACAGAGAGGACAAGTAACACAGTCAAGGTCACCCAGCCAATGAGGAGCAGGCTGGGACTGGACTCAGGCCATTTGGCATCAGATTCCATGAGTTCACCACCGCACGATGCTGTATTTTGCCTGATGGCCGAATTCCCTCTGAGGTCCCCTTCTTTTTCCTCCTGAGCTAGCTGCTTCCTCTTGGGGCATGCTCTTCTCTGTTGGATCATTTATTTTACCCAAGACCTTCTTCTTCCATCAGCCAATTGGAGAATCTCAAGCCAGAAGGCTCACGGCAGCTCAGTGACACATCTCACCCCATTTTGGGACAACATTCAAGGTTGGGTTCAATGGTACTCATGGCTTCCTGTTAGCAAAATATTTGGAGCACTAGTCTTTCAATATTATGTAAACTAATTACTGAGATACGACCAGTGATTGTTTTGCTTCAGAATTGGAGCCACTTGGCCAGAATCAGAGCCTAGTTAATCATTAGGCTGTCTGGGCAGTGACCTGAAACACTCATCTATAAAGAATTTCAGACATCACTGGAATGAGTCGAGAAGAAACTTTCCACACAAGACTCTGTAGAGAGCTGGCAGGATGTAAATGAGTCCTACTTCTGCTGAGGTAGGCAATGCCCTGCACCCCACTCCCCCCGCAAGCGACACCTGTGTGACATCTTCCACATGTGGTATTTCTTTCGCTCCTCATAGTGTTTCTGTGAAGTAGGCATCATTATGTGCATTTTACAAATGATGGAATCAAAGCTCAGATTTGTACAGCAAAGGACCCAAAGTCACACCTAGTAAGAGGCACAGTTGGATGCGGACCTGGGATTGCCTGTGTCCGGGGCTTGTGGACCAATATAGTTACTCTGCTGTCTCCAAAGAGCTGGACAGAATGGGCTTCATGAGGACATGGCCCCAGACATTTCCTTTTCTCTTCTCTTCTCACAGCCAGTGGGAGATAAAAGTGCCTGTGGTGAACTCAGGTCTGTGGCCAGTAAGGAGCCTTCCGGCACAGAAGTACAAGCTTGGGGCTGAGGGAGAAAAGGAGGACAAGGATGACAAGAGGCTTCAAGAAGGAGGTTTGAGTAGGGTCTTTGATATCTCCTTTTATGACTGTGTGCACATATGTGAGTTCATGCAAGAAATACTTCCTGAGCCCCTCGGTGGGCCAGCCAGCGTGGTGGGTAGAGTCCACGCTGTGAGTAGAAGAGACATTGCCTTGCTTTCTCTAAGCTTCAGGCTAGAGCAACGTCATCCAAGAGAACCTTCTGCAATGATGTAAATGCTCACCCTGTCCAGTAGAGCAGCCGCTAGCCACATGTGGCTTCTGAGCACTCAAAATATGGCTAGTTTGATGGAGGAACTGAATTTTGGATTTTATTTAATTTTGGTTAATTTCAGTTGAAATAGCCCCATGTGGCTACTCTATGGGGCAGTGCAGGTGTAAAGGGAAAGATGGTCAATAAACATAAAGAAACTGCTTATTGGGGCGTCTGGGTGGTTCAGTCGGTTGAGCGTCCAACTTCAGCTCAGGTCATGATCTCACAGCTCGTGGGTTTGAGCCCTGCATCGGGCTCTGTGCTGACAGCCCAGAGCATGGAGCCTCCTTCCGATTCTGTGTCTCCCTCTCTCTGTCTGCCCCTCTCCCAGTCACGATCTCTCTCTCAAAAATAAACATAAAAAAATAAAAAAAAAAGAAATTGCTTGTGGTAGTGAGTGCTTTGCAGGAAGCAAGATACAGGGGATTGTAAATAATGGAGAGCATCTTGTTGAGATTAGATAATTAAGGAAGACATCTCTGTGGAGATGACATTTCAATGGAGATGGTGAGTATGGGCCAAGGAAGAGTCAGGGAAGGATCATCCTCGGTGGAGGGAGCAGTATGTGCAAAGGTCCTGTGGGGGTTGACGTGCTTGAGACTATAAAAGAAAGTTTCTTCTCCACTCATTTCATCAAGTCCTGGTGTGGTGAGTGGGCAGTGGGTATATGAGGTGAGGTCCAGGAATGAGAGACAGCAGTCTGATCATGCAGCCTTGCAGCCTTGTGTAAGGAGTCTGCATATTATTTAAAGTGCCACAGAGGCCACTGAAAGTCCTTTCTCCAGGCTGCCACTTGGAGGATGGATTGTAGGTGGCAACAGCGGCAGTGAGGACAGCTGGGAGGCCGCCGTAGCAGTGGTGCAGGTGAGAGACGGTGCCTCGGAGGAGGACAGCTGCAGAGATCACGGAAATGGTTACCTGGCTGCAGAGGGCGAGGAAGATGGTAGAATCCAAGGTGATGTTCAGGTTTTTGGTTCAGCTACTGGGCAAACATGGCATTTTCAGAGAGGAGACGCTTAAAGCACTCAAGAGTCCAGGCTGTTGGATGGTCACCCAGATGGTTGTTGAAGTTTGTAGGAATGCTAAATGTTTATTTGATTATGAGTCTCCGTGGGCTGCATATGTACACACACTCCCTGCGGGTGGGTGTGCATTCATGTTTGTGCACATCTTTGCTTTGGATAAAGTAAATGCATACATTTGGTGTGGGATGAGTGTGTATGCGTATGAATGTCTATATTTTGGATGAGTGCATATGAACGTGCCCACACATCCATGTAGATGTGGGTGGAATCAGTGTGTGAGAGTGTGTACATCTGTGTGTATCTGTGCGTGGAGGGAGAATGTCTGCCTCCCACCCAGGGTGAACCTGGGGTCCGGGCTTACCTCTGTGAGATGTGTATAAATGTGGAGGTGTGTGTGTACGCATGCGTGTGCACAGTGAAGTTGTATGCATGTCTGTGGAGTGACTATGTGTGTAAATCTGTGTGCATGTGTGAGTGCAGCAGGTGTGCATATTTATGCACACAGGTAGGGCTGAATGTAGGTACACATCTCTTCCTATAGGAGGGGTGAGTGTGTGTGCAGGGGCTTTGTATGGACATCTGTTTGGGGGCCCGTGTGCACAGATCTGCATGTGTCTATCCGCCGGGAGAGTGCGTGCACATACATGTACAGGTATGGACGGAATGTGTTCCAGGGTTGGGTACATATGGGTGTGTGCGCCCATCTGTGTGTGGTGCATGTGCCTGCCTGTGCCCTTTGGGGCTCCGGGGCCCGCAAGTCACAGAGGCAGCAGCTTGCAGAGCGTGTTATGACATGTTTATAGGTCTCTCAACCTTAATGCATTTTAAATTTCCAACCCAAGGCGATCCCGGTGGATTGCAGAGCCATTTGTTTCTTGTTCTGCTTTAAAAGGAAAGTTTCCAGACTCAGATCTCTTCTGCCTCCAGCTTGGCAGCTCCGTCTGTCTTTAGGACCCTGATGGAAGGAAGACACAGGCCAGGACTCTGATGGAAGGAAGACACAGGCCATGACCCTGATGGAAGGAAGTCCCAGACCAGGACTCCTGATGGAAGGAAGACACAGACTCGGGCTCCGAAACCATGTGAGGGGCATTGAAAGTGAGCTGGGGAGAGGGGTTAGGAATGGAGAAGGAGGGGAACACCTGGGTGGCTCAGTTGGGTAAGGGTCTGACTTCATCTCAAGTCATGATCTCATGGTTTATGAGTTCAAGCCCTGCGTTGGGTTCTGTGCTTACAGCTCAGAGCCTGGAGCTTCCTTCAGATTTTAGGTCTCTTTTTCACTATCTGCCCCTGCCCCACTCAGGTTCTGTCTCTCTCTCAAAAATAAATAAACATTAAAACATAAAAAAGAACAATAGAGAAGGAGGATGGGTAGAGGGTGGTAAAGGGACAAAGAGGTGGGGGAAATCAGATCCCCCTCCTCATTAGGACAGGTCTAGGACACAGGATCTCACATCTAGTCTCCTCGCACATCTCTTTCTCTCCTGTCGGATCAAGGATTTACACTGGCCCTCTGCTTCTCATACTACATACTCTCCCTGAGGCTGACTAACCCCTCAATGGTCTGGCCAACTCCTGATACTGCAAATCCCTTCCTACATTGTTTGGGATCCTCATGATGCCACACAGGCCTTTGGGAACCACAAGCATTCACCACTTTCCTCCAGTCCCTATTGAAGTCCAAAGTGTCAGCTGTGTCCCTTAGGCTGAAGGTGGCCGCATCTCCTGTGTCATTGTGTGTACCGAGGGCCCTGAGGGGTGGCTACTGGCTCAGCTGCTCGAAAGGACCTTTGGTTGTAGGAGAGAAATAGCTCCTCAGACCTCAACTTCTGTTTATGGGGCCACATGTACCAGGTCTTAGGCACAAGCCATTGGGGCTGCTCTGGGGCTCTGGGTGACACAGTAGAGCTGTGCTCAGCATCATCTCCATCCTCATCTTTGGCCCAAGCTCTGGGCCTCAATTCTCTCTCCCCTTAAGATGAGTTTCCCCTAGAGACTCCTTTCATCCTTCCTGCTGCAGCTCCTGCTGGGCCTGCCTGAGTCCAAGGGTGCGAAGAGCTGATGCCACCTATGCGGTGATCTCACTCTCTAGCCACCGTGATCTCATTTGAAGCATATATTTATCATAATAACTTTATCTGGCCTTGCAGAGAGGTGGGCACAAGCTGGTGCTTGGGTCTGCAGGCTCTGGGGGGGAGTTTCTTTCTTGACCTTTGGTCTCTCACAGACCTGAAGGACCCCACGTTCCTACGCAAGGGGAGAAACCTCCCACTGATCTCCTTTAACATCCCATTTGCACAACAGGAGCTCCCTGGCGCAGACCTTGTCATGACCCTTGGACTTCTCCCAGGAGGAATTCTGTATACACTCAGCTCCCACTCTGAAAGCATAGGGGAATCCTCTGCAAGGACCCATGGCTGCTCCTTCTGGAAACTTAAAGCTTCCTAAAGCTGATGTGGTGACTTAAAAAAAAAGAAGAAGAGCTTTACTGTTTTGGTAAAAATGCTGTATCACATCACTACAGAGTGTCAGCATAGCTTCATGGGTAGGAGCACGGATTCTGGAGACTGATTGGCTGGGTTTGGCTCCCGTCTTTCTCATCCACTCGTCATGTGATGGTGGGCAAACTGTTTGACCTTTACGTGCCTCAATGTTCTTGTCTTCTAACATGAAGATAGAAGAGAGCAAAATTCACACCAAATGCTACCACCCAGGGGGCCTTCTTCCAGTCATCTCTCTTTGGCTTGGAGCACACCAAGAGTTTTATAGAAATATGATTTATGATATGTGCTGTTCAAATATTCCACCCCCCCCCCCCCACTTAACCATATGTTTTGGAGATTTTTCCATATCAGTCTATACAGATCTACATCATTCTTTGAAAATTAATATTAATAGACTACACTTTATTTGCCTAATGTATCATCAACTTACGAGCAGAAAGGTTGTTTCTAAGTTTTTGCCATCATAAACAGCACTGTGTGTTCCTGCGTATGCAAATATCTTCCACATTTGGGCTACTGCCTCCTTGGGCTAAATTCTGGAAGTGACATACTGGGTCAAAGAGTATGCACGTATTACATTTTGATACATGTGGCCAAGCTGCCTTTTGAAAAGTTTTTTTTTTTTCCAATTTACACTCTCTGTCCATAACGTCTTGTTGAACCTTCTTCATTTTGATTCCAGGTCTCCCATTAGACTTAACCCTCTGCCCTGCGTGAGCTATCTGAGTGCTGAAGAAAGCTGGGTGAACACGTACTTTTGTATTAGTCCGTGAGCACATGAGCTGCTGGGAAAGCATTGTCACGGAGGGCACTTCCTGAGAGTGGCCTTTGAGGCGTGTGGTGCAGCTCCTGTGGCTCTTCCTGAAGTAGGAAGGGTGAACCATGAAGCATGGGAAAGCCTGTTTAAAAAGTGACTTTGATGAATGTTAAGCATTGTTCTCTCTAGGCTGCGCGTCGAAGCAGCCTGGTTGATTTGATGCGAGTTTGCAGGTGAGCAGAGGTTTCGAGTGGCAGATTGCCCTTTTCAAAGATGGCCGAAGACCCAGCTCCCATTGCTTGTGCCTGTGTACAATGGGACCTTGTCATGCCCACCAACAGGCAGAGTCTAATTCCTTTCCTCTTGAATCTGGGTCCCCTTGGGACTGCTTTGACCAATAGAGTTGGGCAGAAGTGATGCCCTTCCTGAATTCTTGACCAACGAATCTGGGAGCAACATTACTTTTGGGGCAATTTGTTTCACAGTCATAATAACTGGACCACTCATCCACCACTTATTGGGGCAGACAGTCTGGTGAATGTGGCAACTTTCAGCATTGGGGTACTGAGAATCAGCTGGGGGGCTTGTTAATAATGCAGAGCCTCCTGAGGCTCTGACTCATTAGATTTGACATGGGGTTGGGATCTGCATTGTTAAATGACAGGCCCAGGAAATTCTGACATAGTTGGTACAGAATCAAAAACTTGGGTGAATCGTTTACGAGGTCTATGGAGTCAGAAAGACTTGGATTCAAAATCTGGTTCTGTGACTGTCATCTCTCTGTGCCTTCATTCTTTGTGTGCAAAGTTGGGATTAATCATGGTGGTATTGAGGGTATTAAGTGAGGTAATGCCTGTAGTGCTTAGGACCTTATGGACACAGAATAACACAAAATAAATGGTGACTGACTGCCACCATAGCATTATGGGGCATGATTCTTAAGCTGGGGTCTCTTCTCCCTGCCCTTGGATACTAAATGAAAAATGTTGTGTTCGGTGTATTTAACTAGGGATGGGGTCCATAATTTTAATCATATTTTCAAAGGGTCCTTTATCTAAAGGAGGTTGAGAATGATCAAGAGAAAGTTTCCACTGTTTGACCTGGCACAGTCCCAGGAACCCTTTTTCCTTTCAGCTGGAGCCTCTTGGCCACACTCCATGGGTCAGCCTCATCCCAGAGCATGGAAGGACGACTTTAAAGCATCCTTGTTCCACTCTCTGGGACTCAGTGAAAAGATAAAGCGGTTGGAACAGCATGAACACCGATCTGGAGGTGAGATGAAGCTGGAGTTCATAGGGGCAGTAAGCTGATATTAACAAAGAGTGACAATTTGGGGTCTCATCACAAACTATTCAGAGTGCCAGGTTAAGGGTTGGGACTGAGGAGACAGGGAGCCATGGTAAATTTCTGAGCAGAGAAACCACTGTGATTCAGCAAAACATCTCTGTGATGGTGGTTAGGGAAGAAAGTGGCCTGGTTGTTCAGGGAAGAGAAAAACTGGTTGTAGGAAAAGGCTTGATGCAAGGGTGAGCTGTGATATTCCTACTTGGGAGTTCTTGAAGAGCTTGTCACAGCTGACTGCTTCTATCTGCCTCCTCTGCTCAGGTAAACAGGATGACAGACACGCAGGGAGCTCCATTCTTTAGGCTGGAATGCTGAGGCTGGGGTGATGGTGTAGCAGAGGGAAAATGAGATTCCTGGTGTATCCTTGGGAAAGCCACTCCTGCCTCATCCTCAGCTTATCATTAGTGACATGAAGGGTCAGGAGACCTAGTGGATTTATGACTGCTTTGACCTGCTTCTTTGAGACCTGCTATCATCAGAGAAGGATGGCAAGCATATTTCAACTCTTGTGTCCATGCTGTGTAGAGACCTATGTTGAGTTGGATTCGGAGGTGCAGTCTAGGCTCAGTGGGGAAGATCTAGGCAGGTTAGCAAGGTCTGCCATGGTTGTGACATGGGCAGTGACAGCATGCCCAATCACCTGGCAATCTTTCCTACTGCATGACTTTAGTCATTCTTGTTAATGCTGTCATAACTTTTGCCATATGTATGTAATACCTTGATTATGAACTTAAATTAAAATTGATTGTTTCTTCAAAATAATTTATTTTAAAATTGTATTGATTATTGGGCCACCTGAGTGGCTTGGTTAGTGGAGCATCTGGCTCTTGATCTTAGGTCTTGATCTCTGGGTCATGAATTCAAACCCCGCGTTGGGCGTGGAGCCTCCTTAAAATATTATATTGATTACTTGCATACTTGTGAATTAAGATTGTTAAAAAGAGATGGATGGAGAGGTCTAATTTTTATTCTTATTCCCTCCTTTTTATTCTCACTCTTCCCCTCAAAGAGAATCCTTTTTACTTATTTTTGATCTGTCTTTCTGTTGTTTCTTTATGAAAGTTGTGCAATGCATTGTTATGTTGCTAAATGGTCGTTAGGTCAACGAAAGTGCCAAAGTGCTATTTATTTTTTTACACAACTTTCTCGTACATGGAGTGTACAGCTCCATGGATTGAAAATCTAAAAGTGCTTGGACCCATCTGATCACCTCTGAGATTAAGGAAGACAGCATTGCTATTCTCTACTCCTATGTCATGTTTGTGAGATAGTTCAGCATCTTGTGAAGTACCTGTTCAAGTCTTTGGCACAGTTTTTAATTGCATAGTCTTTTTTTTAAAATTTTTAATTTTGAGAGAGAGAGATAGTGAGCAGGGGAGAGGCAGAGAGGGAGAGAGGGAGATAGAATCCTAAGCAGTTTCTGTGATGTCAGCACAGAACCTGACGTGGGACTTGAACCCATGAACTGTGAAACCATGACCTGAGGATGCTTAACCAACTGAGCCATCCAGGTACCTGTGTGGTCTATCTTTTTAGGATTTGCAGAGCTTTATATATTCTGAAAATAAATCTATTGTTGACTATTAATATTGCAACCATCTTCAATTCTGTTTTTAAAAAATTATTCTCTTGGAGTCTTTTGAGAAAAGGAAGTTCCTAATTTTAAAATAATCTGGTTTTTTAATCATTTTTTATTTGATCAGTAATGTTTTATTCTGATTAAGAACTCTTTTCACACCGAAGTCATGAAAAGATGATCCAGCTGTGTTTGCCATCTAGAAGCTTTGTTGCTTTGTCTTTAATATAGGATACCTGGAACTGATTCCCTACTTGTATGTAAGGAAGAAGGGGTATAAATGACATTTCCTTCATATAGATTTCCTGCAGACCCAGAACCATTTACTGAAAAGATAATCCCTTTCCCCTGCACTGCAGGAATCCCATTTTAAAAAATTTGAGTCTCAATTGAATCGTGGGTTTGAAGTGCTAACTTATTTTTCTTCTACCTTATCTTCTAGGAGTTTTATAATTTTGCATTTCACATTTAGGTCCATGATCCATTTTTAGCTAATTTTGGGGAAGGGTGTAGGTCTGTGTCTAGATTAATTTTTTTTGGTACATCAACATCCAGTTGTGTCAGTGCCATTTATTGAAACAATTTTTGTAATATATGTTAAGAGAACATATCTATGAATATAAGAAATGCTGAATTTGCATAAGGCCACCCCAAATCATCTTACATTCCATGCTTTGGGAAACCCCACAGTGGCATGTTGAGACCATGGCAGTGGATAAGGAAGGGTTTTTGGTAGAGGGTGTTTTAGAAAAATTGTTAGGAATTTCTTATATAAGAAGTTTGTATTTGTTTCAGAAACAATAAAAATATGATAAGTTTGAAGAAGCAAATAAAAGGCATTTATCATCCTCCTACCCTGAGCACTAGTGCCATTTAGCTATATTCGGTCCTCTCCCCTTCTCACCTATATATTATATCTTATAAAAAGGGGTTGATGAGATTATACTGTTCTGTACACTTAAGTTTTACTAATATGTTTTAAACAGCTCTTTATATCAATAAATCATATTTAAACTTTTTTTAATTAAAAAAAATTTTTTTTGAGTAGGCTCCACACCCAATGTAGGGCTTAAACTTAAGACCTCGACATCAAGAGTTGCATGCTCTACAGCCTGAGCCAGCCAGGTGCCCCAATCATATTTTTATGTAATTGTTTTAATGGATTTTGATGTCTGGTATGCCTCCTGGCCCCACGTCCTCCTTGCTCCTAGACACAGACTATCACCCTCTCTAAGTCTCTGTCTTCCAGTTTCATTTTATTTTGTTTATTTTTTGTTTATTTATTTATTTTGAGAGAGAGAGAGAGAGACAGAGAGAGAGAGAGAGAGAGAGAGAGAGAGAACACCAAGCAGGATCCATACTCAGCACAGAGCCTGATGTGGGGCTTGATCCTACCACCAGTTCATGAGATGAACCGATATCAAGAGTTGGCTACCCAACTGAGTGAGTCACCCAGGTGCCCCTACAATCTCATTTTAATGGTACCTACCACCATGGCTTAAGAAATAAACCCGAAAGCCTCTGTGTTCCTTTTCCTGATTCCATTTCCTTTCCTGCCCTCTGGAATGACCATTATTCTTGAGTTAGTGCTGCTCATTTCCCATGCATTAATATATACCCATTACTATATCCAAACATACCCATTAACAATGTATAGTATTGCTTTGTAGGCCTTACAATTATATATGTATTATACATATGTTATATAAATAATATATAATATGTTTCATTTTATTTTTTTATTTTGTTTATTTATTTTGAGATATATATATATATAAGTTTTATCCATATTGCTGTATATAACTCATTAATTTGTTTTTAACTGCTGTCTTGGATTCCATTATATGAGTATACCACAGTTGACCCATCCATTTCCTACTGATAGTAAAACTAAGGAATGATGCTATTATCTTATGTAATCTGTAAGAGTGTCTTTGGAGTTCATAGCCAGGGCCAGAACTGCAAGATTGAAGGGTGTATATATCTTTAGCTTTACTAGATACGGCCTACCAAATTGCTCCCTGACATGGTCATCCATTAGTCCCCTTATTTATGGGGATATGTTCTTTTTTAAAAAATTTTTAAAATGTTTTTTATTTATTTTTGAGAGAGAGAGAGACAGTGCGAGCAGGGGAGGATCAGAGAGAGAGGGAGACACAGAATCTGAAACAGCCTCCAGGCTTTGAGCTAGCTGCTAGCACAGAGCCCGACGCAGGGCTCAAACCCATGAATTGTGAGATCATGACCTGAGCCAAAGCCGGACGCTTAACCAACTGAGCCACCCAGGCGCCCCTATGGGGATATGTTCTAAGACCCCCACCCAGTGGATGCCTGAAACCACGGATAGTACCAAGCCCTACAAGTAGTATGCTTTTTCCTATACATACGTACATACACACCCATGATAAAATTTAATTTTTAAATTAGACACAGTAAGAGATTAACAATCATAACTAATAGTAATAGAACAATTATGACAATATACTGTAACAAAATTTAAGTGAATGTGGTCTCTCTCTCTCAAAATATCTTATTGTACTGTAGTCATCCTTCTTCTTGGGTTGATGTGAGATGATAAAATGTCTATGTGACGAGATGAAGTGAAGGTGAATGATGTAGGCATTGTGACTTAGTGTTAGGCAACTATTGACCTTCTGACAATATATCCACAGGAGGATCAGCTGCTTCCAGGCACCACTTGACTGCAGGTAACTGAAACCATGGAAAGAGAAACCATGGATGGCGGTAGGGTGGGGATAGGACTAGTGTATAAAGTTACAATCGATGAGCAAGGTATAAAATTTCCAGGCCTTTACATCTTAACTACCCTTGGTATTGTCACATTTACAATTTCTTTTCCATCTGATGAGTGTGAAAGGGCACTATATTAGCCAAGATCTAGTTAGGAAATCAGACATCACACAAAGTATGTCCCACAGAGGGAATTTAATAGAAGCAATTGGCTACATACATGAGGTGGGGAGCTGATAGTGCAAGAAGAGGACACAGAGAAATAATAACTTCAGGAAGCAGGTGTCACCTGTAGGGATAGAGGAATGAAAGAAAAGATGTGGGGAAACTAGAACCTAGGAGCTCAGAGCAGGGTTCTTGGGCACTCAGATCTTGGAAGATGGGATGCCACCAGATGCTGGTATCTTGGAGGAGCCCGAGGAGGCTGGGTCTGGGAGGCTGGGGCCAACTGCTGCTGCTGGGTGAGGCTGGCAGGAAAGGAAGAAACAGGGACTCCGTCCCTTCTCCCCTTGCCCTGCCTTCCAATCTTCTCAAGTGCCTCCCCTTGCTGGAAGCTAACGGGAAGCCAGCCAGTCCTGGGGGCTGGGAGGTGAAGCATGCTGCATCCCCATATCAGCAACGGAGCTGAATATGAAAGGGTGATTCGGGCTGAGAGACATTAAGTAAATAACTCCCCTAGCATCTCACTGTGTGTATATTACATCTAGGTTCTTTCCATTTTTGTGTGGAGCTATTTTAAACAGTGTTCCACAAACGTCCTTGCACATACGTCTTCTTTAGAATAAGTTTCTGGAAGTAGAATTACAGCATCAAAGAAAATGTATATTTTTAAGGCTTCTGATCTGGGCTGACAGAATCACTGGAGGAGTAGGTTTGAAGGAAAGGGAGTCCCCCCCATGGTGTATTCCTGGAAACTGCATCATAGAGCAGATGGCAACAGAGAAGACCGTCTTTTTACACTGGAGCGCTATGTAACCAAGGGGCTGCCTTTTGTCTAAGGAATGAATGCCAGGGGATTGTCGTTCTAACTATCTTATGTCAGAAAAAGAGAGATAGGGCCTTAAACTTCCATATCATTTACACTAGTTACATTA
>NC_043707.1:115976272-116154479 GCF_006229205.1 Suricata suricatta
GCAGCTCAGAGCCTGAAGCTGCTTTGGATTGTGTCTCCCTCTCTTTCTCCCCCCCCCCCTTGCTTGTTCTCTCTCTCAAAAATAAATAAATCAACATAATAAATAAATAAATAAATAAATAAATAAATAAATATTAAATAATAGATAAATAGCCGCTACTCATTGACCACAGAAAAGCTACAGTGAATTATAAGTCGTACGCACACAATTAGAACACACAAAAATATAATCCCATAGTATCATTCAAGCAATTTATCTCCAAATGATACATCCCTATGCTAAGTAATCAGTATTTAATTAACTGTGGAGTTTTTTTTCTTAACTGAGCATAGAGGGGCCATGCAGATGTGTGGTGAGTCTGGGGGGGTTGGGAGGCAGGGGTTAGAACAGGTGTAGGGGGGGAAATGAGTCTGAGTTTAGCAGGGTGGAGGGAGTGGAAGACCAGTCAGCACACTGGGAGTTCTGGAGAAGTGCAGAGAACAGAATGTACAGTGGAAAGAACAAAGTGTTGGGGGTGAAGGTAAGATAGCGCTGATGGAAAAACCTCACCTGCATCACAATGCAGCCAAGACTACTCTGACGGGCCTAGATTCTTTGGCCCGTGTCTCTGCTCAGCTCATGAGAGCATGAATCACTAATCAGATGGCTGCAATCATGAGACTCCTCACCAGCCAGTATGGAGAGGCCAGAACCCCTGGCCACTGGGCCAGCTGTGCACCTTCCGGGGGCTGCCTCTACCATGCTAACCTTGGAGAGGGCCCTGCAGAGGGCAGTGGGAGGCAGCAGTGGCTTTGGCTGGGTACCGTGAGAAATGCAGGGTTGAAGTCTGGGCCTTAAAGAGGGCTCTGATGACTTCTCCAGCTCTTGATGCTTTTCAAAATTTGTGTCCAGGTAAGTTAGGAGAATGACACCAAAACCTCCAGCCCTCACATGTCTCTGAATTGCCCCCTTGGCATCTCCAGCTTGGGGTCCCCTAGGCACCCTGGAGTCATCCTATCCCTGGGCTGTAGCTCTTCTGAGGACAGAAACTGTTTGGTGCACTGTGATATGCTCAGAACCCCATGCAGTGCTGAGTTTTCTGACTGGATGGAGGGATGGAGTCCTGAAACAAAGTCCACCACTATCTACTTGGAAACAGACCCATGTCTGCCTGCTGCCCCACCTGTCTCTGATGTCACCAGCAGTGTTGCCAGATTGATTCTCCATCTTTTTCCTCTTCACATCTGATGGGCCAACAAGTCCTCTACATTCTACCTTGGCAGCATCTCTTGAATCCATTCCTCCTCTGTACCACTACAGCCTGCCCTAGATCAGTGTCCTTCTGCACAATGTGCTACTTTACTTCCTGATCTGAAACCCCCCATTGCTCCCTAGTGCCTTCAGCATAAACCCAAACTTCTTAGTTTGACCTTCTATGTCCTCTGCTGGCCACTACTCCCCTTCTCTCTGTAGCACCCATTTCTCTTCTGCATGTCTCCTGTTCTTTCCAGGCTGGTCTCCAACTTACTCCTCACACGTGCCCTGGGTCTACCAGCTCTTGTACCTGGGCTCATCTCCATATGTACTGTCCCCTCTTCATTGACTGATCCTAGATTGGGTCATCTCTTCTGAGTTGAGAATCTCATTTGAGTTGAGAGTCAAATTGAACTCACACTGTAAGACTTACTCTGTGTTACCTAGTGCTGTTATGTTAGTGCTGTGTCTTGGGTGCTGGTGATAAAACTGAGGCTCCAATGTGTCCAGGGATGTCAAGGTCACACAGCTCCATACTCATAGCACATGCCCCTTATTAGGTATCTTCCATGTATCAGGTATTCTTTTAGGTGCTTTGCTATCCTTTTCCAATAAACTTGCAACATGTTATTCAAAAGGATTCTGCACCAGCTATGCCCATTGCTGAACAAAACTTGTGGAGGAAACTGGCTCAACAGATGGAATGAGTTATGACTTGGGAGGACACCAGACATCACCTTGTGAATGCTTGGCTCCTGGAGAAGGTGAGAGGAAGGAAAGGGGAGATGCAGGGGATCTCCCCCTCTGCATTAGCATCAAATTATTTCTCTCCTGAAGGAAGAGGAGCTAGAATCTGGAGTTTCTGATGGTATTGTGGTTCTGCCTACACACAAGAAACACTTGAGTTGAAGGTACCTCTAGGGGACCTGGGATTCTGCATTTCTAACAAGTTTCTTGAAGGGATAGCCTCTGTGCTAAGCCCTGCCAAGTATCAGATCTCCCTTCATAGCCATCCTTGCTCTGAGATAAGAGCTGGTATTTCCACTTTGCCGATATGGAAACTGAGATGCAGAGATGGAATGACTGGCTCATGCAGCTGGTAAGTGACAGAGCCTGACCTTGAATCCAGATCTGCCTGATCCACAGCTAGGGCTACCCCGGGAAGGTCACGTTTAGCATGGGGCAGGTGTGGGGGGATCTTGAGCCTGTTTGTTGCTGGAGGGCAAGGGAGAGGATTTGAGTGCAGGGAAGGCATGGAAGTGGAAACTTGATGGCCAGGTTGTTCTTGGACAGAGGAGGGACTCTTCTGTCTCTGAGAGGGGTGAAGCATGTGTGGAATTATTGAGAGGAGGGAGGTTAAGCCCTTCCTCCTCCATGGTACCTCCATCTTTTCAGGAAGGGGACCGGGGTCACAGCAAGGCCATAGGGACATTAGGGACTCACTGAAGCTCAAATGCAGTGGTTTGTCTTCACCCAGAGGGCAGGGGAGTTGGCCCATCTCTGACATGGTTTTGAGGCCATGGGGCCCTGAGATAGAACCTAGTTCCAGGCTCTGATGAATCTTGACCAAGCAGAGCTGATTATTACATGTCCAAAGACACAGCCTCTGATAGAGACATAGGTGAGCTGCCCTCTCCCCCATCCCCAGGACAGCTTGCTAACACAATCTTGTTGTGTCTGCAAATGAATTTGCCGTGATCCCTAAGTCTTTGATTCAAGCAACCATCCCTGGAGAGGAGCCCTGAGGGAGAACGTCCAGATTTTCTCCTGAAGAGAGCTGGCTGACCGCTACCTGGACTGCCTTTCAAGTCTCCCGAATTATTAAGTCAACTACTGGATGCTTAGAATGTCTCAAGTTCAAAGACTAGCAGGCTGGAACCAGACATCTGAGGGAACTTCAGGCACCTTAGCAGGAAGAATATTAAGACATGGCAGGCTGGGTTTATCGGGAGACTGGATAAGGATCAGAAGGAATACATTTTTATTCTGAGCTGCAGAGCACGGGAGCTGTTCTTCTGATGTCAGGCCCATTGGTGGGTCTAACTTTTGTGCAAGTTTCTTGGCCATGGGGCTTGGGTGGGAGGGGGTGAAATGCAGTGGGCCTGGTGCTTCCTGGAACCCAGGGATGGGGGAGGTGAGTGGCTGGGTGGGTGAATGAAGGCCAGGAGGAGTGAGCTAGGGATGCTATGCATCCTGCTCCTGTTTCCACAGGAGAAGCTCTACTTATAATTTTTTATAATGATTACACCAATGTCATATTTCATTAAAATTTTTTTAATGTTTATTATTTTTGAGAGAAAGACAGAGTGAAAGTGGAGGAGGAGCAGAGAGAGGGGGAGACACAGAATCTGAACAGGCTCCAGGGTCTGAGCTGTCAGCACAAAGCCAGATGTGGGGCTCGAACCCACAGACTGTGAGATCCTGACCTGAGCTGAAGTTGGATGCCTAACTGACTGAGCCACCCAGGTGCCCCCCCAATGTCATATTTCATTAAAAAAGAAAGAGTTTTTTTTTAAAGTTTGTTTATTTATTTTGAGAGAGAGAGAGAGAGAGAGAGAGAGAGAGAGAGAGAGAGAGAGAACCCCAAGCAGACTCCATGCTGTCAGCGCAGAGCTCAGTGTGCATTCAACCTCAGGAGATCATGACTGAGCTGAAATCAAGAGTCAGACACCTAAGCAACCAAGCCACCCAGGTGCCCCCTGAGTTTTTATTGCTTTAAAATAATCCTGAGGGCTGAAGGGGGAGGGAGAAAGGGAAAGAGGGGTGATGGAGATGGAAGAGGGCACTTGTGGGGAAGAGCACTGGGTGTTACATGGAAACCAACTTGACAATAAATTATGTATATAAAAAAAGAAATGATCACCTGAGTGGGTGGGGAGAATCCTCAGTGTGGTGGTAAATCCTTTGGAGTGAAGGAAACTAAGGTTTGGATCAGACTTTAGCTATGAGACTTCGGCACCCTGGGCATGCCACTTGGCCACATTTCGAGTGTGTTACCTGTATAATGAAATAATTAAGTCTTCCTAATGGGGATGCTCAGAAGACCGAATGAGGTAATGTATCTAGAACAGGGTTTGGTGTGGAGACGTTTGTGATGGAGTATGCCGTTACTTTCAAGAAGTGTTACTGTTGGAGATAGTAGCAACCCCCATGGCATGTTCTCACTCACCCTGCAGGCCAACCCCAGAAGGCATGGTGACTCTGTCCAGCCCCTTTCTAAGTTCAGATGGAGAAACGGGGCTCAGAGAGATTACATGGCATGCCCCGGGCCTGGCAGTTAATTCACAGCCGAATTGGAATTCCAGCAGAGAAAGGGTTGGGCTCTTGGGGTCACTAACTCATTCCTTTGTTTTTCCCACAAGTATTTATTGAGCCTCTAAAATAGGTGCCAGGCACATTCTAGAAAAGGGACTGTTGTCATCAGAAGTGTGTGCCAGGACCACCTTGGTGTAACATTTCAGATCTGTCCCAAGTTGGCCCTTGCCTTTGGTTCTATGTCTTCTTCTGCTTATTCCCCTTCACACACTGTGATCCAGAATCACAACACGTCCCATTGTCCTTTGGATTCACCAGGCTTTTAACCTGATGTTCCTTCTGGCGGGGAAATGGCCTGGCTTCCCTTCTTTCCCTGGAAAAGTCCAATTCATTTGTCAAGGCCCGGTGTTGCCTTCTAGGGACTCTTCCTTGCCTACCCTCTAACAAGTTTTATATTGAATTATTTGTACATGAATATTATTACTTATATTGTTAGTTTCCCACGATCTTTTAAAGTTTCAAAGTGTTTTAATAACTTCCCCGAGTCCACACAGCTAGTGACTGTCTGAGTCAGGATTCGAACTCAGGACTTTCTAAGCCCCAAGCCAATGAACACAACACTAGAACATGTGTCCCCTAAAGTAAGTGATTCCTTCTCTGGGTTGGTATGGAATTCACCTCACTTCATTGCATTCATTTGCTGGTGAGATTTCTTGGGGAAAGGATTGTGTGTGGGGGGAGGTCATTAGGACTTTTCAGTGAAGAATCAACAGCATCGATGCTCATGGGGCCATCACAAAGGTGATTAGCCCAGTTCTGGGCCAACCTTTCCATTTTACTTATATCTTTTATTTCTCATGATGATCCGTGAGATAGTGATTATTATTTTAAAAAATTATATTTATTTTTGAGAGAGAGAGAGAAAGAGAGACAGAGTGCAGGTTGGGGAGGGGCAGAGAGCAAGGGAGACACAGAATCTGAAGCAGGCTCCAGACTCTGAGCCGTCAGCACAGAGCCTGAACTCATAAACCACAAGATCATGACTTGAGCTGAAGTCAGGCACTTAACCGACTGAGACACCTAGGCACCCCGAGATAGTGATTATTTTTATTCTTCCCATTTCACATTGGGGCCCACGGAGACTTGGAGAGCTGAAACAACCTCCCTGGGGCCCACAGCTAGAAGACATAGAGTTGGGACTCGGGTTTGGGTTTATTCCAGAGCTCACTGTCTCAACTGCTGTATTTATTTCCCTGCTTCTCTTGGACATGTTCTGGCAGATGGTGAGGCGGCGCTGGCGTTGAGAGACAAGTGCCACACAGCTCCTTACCTCCAGGAGCTCATGGTCAAGTGGGGAAGACAGATACCTCGCTATGAGTAGATGGTAGCCCAGAGGAGGGAGTAAATAATTCATCAGACAGAGCGAGTGCTAGGAAAAGATTTCATAGAAGAAGGGAGACCTGAAGAGGGTTTTGAAGGTTAAATAAGAGTTTTCCAGGAGACAGGGAAGTGGAAAGATATGTTAGGCAGTAGCATATATAAAGGCAGAGAGAGAGAGAGAGAGAGAGAGAGAGAGAGAGAGAGAGAGGGAGGGAGGGAGGGAAAGGGACAGAGAGAGTCAGAGTGTTCAGAAATTTCACACGCCTATCTCTCCTCCCCACAGCAGACTCTTCCAGAAGCTGCGGAGCGTCCCAGCTGTAGAGAGCGGGTTGCACCCTCCCTGCTGGAATTCTCACTGCTCCTCTCACACCTGTCTGTTTAGAAAGGAGCAGGCTGGCTGTGAAGATTCTTCTCAGTGCGGGGGCTGGGGAAGAAATGATGGGACAACCACTCTGGGCATTGAATCCAACACTGCTCCCCATCCTTCTCAAGTGTGCAACTCAGCTCCCAGCCTCCTTGCAGTGGGAGGGGGGGACCAAGGAGCATGACTGGCCTTGGTCTTGAGAGCTGGGGTGGAGGTAGCGCCCTAAGGGCCGGTTCTGCAGGTGGAAGGCAAGTCTTCCCCTTGTCTTCTTGGCAGCAAAGGGAGTAATAGAGTCCAGGGTCTGGCTGGCTCAGAAGTTGGGGTCTCTCTTCCCCTAGTCTTCTCAGCTGTAGAAGGTACTGTTAAAGCCCACAGGCCCTGCCTGCCAACTCTCTGAGCTTATGCTGACCCAGCCTGGCTCTGAGTGTGGAGCCCAACATGGCAATGGATGGGCCTGGTATCAGCCATGCTTCCCTCGATACAGGATCTGAGAGTTGGGGGACCCTGGCCCCTCAGGCTCCCTAAGCTCCCCTCACTGTAGATGCCCAGGCTGGTTGATTCCTGGCTTTCTCCTATTCTCTGGGATAAAGTCCTAACATCCAGCTTCACCTTTGGGAGTAAGGCCTTCCCCAGGAGCCGTTGCTGGTACCTCAGTCCTCCCAGCAGTGTGGGAACCTGTTTCACCCAGGAAGGCCCCACGCACCTTTGTACTCATGTTCAGGTTAGACTCTTAGGTGTAGCTGCGAATTAGACTCATTTTGCCACATCTCCTTGGATCTACCTAGTAATTTGGAATTCAGACTGTCCCCTGCTTAGCCACTTGTAGAGCAGGGTCTACCTCCTGGCCCAGTTCTCCTAAGTCTCAGGGGCATCCGAGTACACATGTCCATCACTGATCATGCTGTGATGGCTGGCGGGACTGTGTCAGCATGCATGGATGTTCACTGAGCCTGTCCTGTGTGGTTGTGCTCCGTGTGCTGCAGCCTGACCCTATGTCCATCACGAGCATGAACGTGCCTGGTGTGGCTGGTGAGGGGGATCAGTATGCATGACATCTATCTACATGGGTATATGTCTGTCTACACATGTGTAAGGCTCTCTCCAATATGTATGCATGCATGTGTACAGATGCATGTGCATATGGCTATCTAAGCATGTGTCGGTGAGTGTTGTCTTTGTTTACGATGGGCCCTTCTGCCCATTCTGGAAGAAAACGGGATGAGGGTTCAGTTTCACTTTCTGTAGTCCCACTGGGGACTGGGCTGGCTTGTGACCAAATGGGTGGAGATGGATGCCTCAGAGTTTCCTGGAATCTCTCTGCCTAACACTCAGGGACTCCTCTGGCTGCTCCCTAGCCCTGTGGGCTTGGCTCTGAGTACTTCAAGACTATCTGGTGCCCTGGCCCAGCCCCTACCCTTCTGTTTTAAAAGTGTGTACCTGAAAAAGGTAAATCAGTCAGTACCCCCGAAATCCAGTCTGGATAATGGAGCCCATCATTATGGAGTCATCCACAGTAGCCCATGGAGGTCCATCTCCTCCAGTGTTAATGTCTGGGCTATTGCCTGTGTGGGTCAGAAAGGTCTGAGGACAAGGGTCCTGGCCTGATGTGGCTGTGTACCTGAGGCCCAGGTTTGCTAGAGGACTCAGGACTGCTTGGGAACACTCCCAAGGACCTAGGCTATATTCGGGTGCATGCCTAGGGCTCCCCCTTCCCAACAAATCTTGGGATGGGCAGGGAGAGCACTTGTGGGGAAATTACCAATTTAAATAGGAAATGCAAGTAATTTGGATGGAACCCCAGGATGGCAGTTTGAGAGCTCATTCTCTGCCCCGTGGGGGTTTGATTACAACCAACTTGGCTGATAACGTGCCGAGAGGGCCAGAGAAATGGTTTCCAAGGAAACTCAGATCTTTCTCAACCCCTCTGGCTCAGGTGGGAGCCAGGGCTAGTGGGAAAATCAGAGGTTGTGCTCAGTACCACTGGTCCCTCTGTTCCCTATGAGCCCCCTGAGCACACTACTTGATTCTACTCCTATGCCTACATCCCAAAGCTAGCCTGAACATCCATTTCTGTCCACAACTGTTGTTTCCTCTTTGGTCTCTGTTCCCTCAGTTTCCTGATTTATCTCAGCCTTTATCTGCACAGATGTAAACACTGGGGAAAATTGGCAAACAGTAAATGCAGGAATACTAAAGCCTACTACTCATATAACATCTACTATGTTCCAGAAAGGTCACAGGATTTACTTCTATCATTTCCATCTTCACAGCAACCCATAGATGAATACTATGTGTTTGTCATAGCCCTTTCTTTTTCCCTGGAACTACATTTCCCAGCATCACTTGCTAACAGGTCAAGTCATGTGACTGAGTTTCAGCCAATGGAATGTGAGTAGGTGTAATATATGCCACCTTCCTGTCTGTCCCCTAAAAATATCATGCGTCACCTTATACACACACTAGCTTACTCTTTTTTCTTGTGGGCTGTTGAAACAGAAAATCTGGTGGAGAACCCTGAACCCTAGGGGATGGTAGAGCCACTGGATCCAATGTTTGTGTAATCTTCTTTAATAGCCCCTAGCCTCTGCTCATTCATTGGATGGTAACATTATGTTTGTTAAGCCCCTGAGGTTTTGGGGTTGTTTATTAAGCAGTTGCCTTGCCTTATAATACAAAGCCTGAGAAGGGGGTTTTTATCCCTGTTTATCCAGGGAGGAAATGGACTCAGAGGTGCTAAGTAATTGGCCAAGGTCACACAGCAAACAAGTGGCAAATCAAGATTGAGACCAGGTGATGTCTTTTTCACTAGAGCAGAATTACTGCCCCAAATAGGAATTGCATTAGTCTTTGCCTGCCTTTTGAGGAGTCACAGAAAGACTCAGGGCATGACTAGGAGATGGAGAGGGAGGGCAGGCCTGTGAAGTGGCACATCACAGCAGCCAAGACAGGTAGAGTTTCAAGGAAGGGGTGGCCAATTGTGTCTAATGAGAGCCAGCTGGGTGGAAGAGGAAGCGGGCTGAGGAAAGACCATTAAATTTAACGACCCAGGTGACAGTTTCAGCCCAGTGATGGGGCAGATGCCAGATTACAGGGGGTTTGGGAGCAGGTTGGTAGCTGTATTGGTGAAGGGAAGGAGAAAAAGAAAGGGATAGCTTTAAGCAGCAGACAGGACAGAGGAAGGAGTTTGGAGGAGAGAGTTAGTGGTCAGGAGGACATTGAAAGCAAAAAAGGGAATCATGACCTACGTAGGGCAAAGCACCTGAATGTGATGATTTCCCCTTTCTGCCTGGTTCTAGTGTGCATTCCCGAGCTAAGCTGATGGGCCAGGAGGCAGGGAGGAGAGGGTTGGACACCGCCAGCAGGTCATGCAGCAGGAACTGGGCTGCAAGGCTGTCCTGGTGTGGGCAAGGGGGGGGGGTGACTGCTGAAATGTGATTGGAGAGCCTGAAATTCTTCAGGGTTTTCTCAGATTATACACCTTCGTCTATGTGTTAAAGTTTTTAGATTTTTTTCTTCTTGTCTCTTACATGTTTGTTTTTCAGCTTTATTGAGGAATAACTGACACATAAAATAATAACATATTTAAAGTGTACAATGTGATGATTTATTTTTTTAATTTATAATAATTAGTGTCAAATTGGTTTCCATATAACACCCAGTGCTTCTCCCCACAAGCGACCCCCTTCATGACCATCACTCCTTTCCCCCCTCCCCCTCCCCTTCAGTCCTTGGTTCTTTTTCAGTATTCAATAGTCTCTCATGATTTGTGTCCCTCTCTCTCCCCAACTCTTTCCCCCTTCCCCTCCCTATGGTCCTCTGTTAGGTTTCTCCTGTTAGACCTATGAGTGCAAACATATAGTATCTGTCCTTCTCCGTCTGACTTATTTCGCTTAGCATGTCCCCCTCGAGATCCATCCACTTTGCTACAAATGGCCATATTTCATTCTTTCTCATTGCCATGTAATACTCCATCGTATATATCTACCACATCTTCTTGATCCATTCATCAGGTGATGGAAATTTAGGCTCTTTCCATGATTTGGCTATTGTTGAAAGTGCTGCTGTGAACATTGGGGTACATGTGCTCCTAGCCATCAGCACTTCTTTATCCTTTGGGTAAATCCCTAGCAGATGATTTAATAAACATGTATGATGTGACAGGGCTTTCACAGTCAGGTTAATTAATGCATCCATCACCTCACATAGTAACCTTTTTCTGGTTTGTTTGTTTTGTTTTGTCTGATGAGAAATTTTAAGGTCTAGTGTCTTAGGAAATTTCAGTTATACAACACAGTATTATCAACTATAGTCACCAGGTTACACATAGGTCCTCAGGTTTTACTCGTAAGACCTTACTGTTAAGGTTGACTGGGTTAAGGTATTAACGCAGATAAGCCTAGATGATAAACTTGAGAAGTAGAGGGGGTCATCACCTGTGCAGCACCTACCACAACTTTCTAGAATCCAGGGCCAGAGCTTGCTAAGTGTCCCCAAGTGCCCATCACTCCCAGCCTCTCTTGCAGTTGGGTATGGCCATGGACTGAATTCTTCAGTTCTCACTAGAAGGATGTGTGCAACTTCCACCCAGACTGCATCCGTATATAGAAGCTGTTTGTGCCGAACATAGAAGGGGAACCGTTTTCCATGGGATGGAACTTGGAAAGTGCCAGCGATAAAAGCAGCTGTGGTTACATGGATAAAGGCAAGACCCTATGGATGGCCCAGCAACCAGAAAGAGAAAGCTGGGCCCCTTGAGACCTTGTGGAAAAGAACTGATTATTTCTCTCTCCCCGGACTGTCTCTTCCTCTGGACTGTCTTGTGGGAGAGAAATGAACTTCCATTTTATTTAAGCCCCTGTGTTCATGAGTCTCATCATTACTGCTGCTTGGCCTGAAGTTTTATTAGTATTCCCTTTTTGTCCCAAGCTGTCTCTTTCCACAGTGTTCTCACCATTCTGCAGTTGCCCCACCCCTCCCCTCTCATTTCTTCCCTTGTCTCTCTCCTCTCCCTGCTTCTATGGTTCTATTCTTTCAGTCTCCTCCCCACATCTAAAACTTCTTCACTTCCTTCTACTCCTTTGTTTTCTTTAGAGCTCTCCCAATGGCTAGTGTTTCCCAGGGTTCCGTCTTTCACCCTGCTCTTCTCTCCTCCCCACATTCTATATGCTTTCCTTGTCCGGTCTTTGCTATTTTCTCTCAGTTTACATCCCATCTGATGACACTGGGAATGTACCTTCAGCTTGACTTCTTCCTTGAGCTTCAGATTGAAGAGCCATCTGCCTGATGGGAACCACTTTTCCAGGTCATCCTGGGCATGCTATGTTGCCCAACTCCAGGGGACTCCATGTACTGGGTCTCCTAGATTCAACATATCCATATTGGTTAGGAAGCTTGAGTCTGTATGTAGCAGAAATGCCAACTCAAAGTGGCTGAAGCAATAAAGAAGTGTATCGGCTCACATAAGAGGAATGAATGGTTGAGCTTGTGGGAGCCTTGCTCCATTGGTTCAACAAGGTCATCCAGGATTTTCTCTTTCTCCATTGTACTCTTCATTATACTTGGCTTTCATGATACATTATATCTTGCATTATACATTATACATTATATCTTCATTATACTCAGTTGAAGTGCTGTCAGTAGCAATCAGGACTACTTGTTTTCTTGTTCTCATCAACAGGTAGCTCCTTTCCCAAAACTTTTGGAGAAAGATGCTTTCCTATGGTCCAAATGGGTCATTTTGTGGCCTGTCCACCAATAAGTGTCAAGGGAAATGTTATGTGCTTATTGGTTTGGACCTATGCCCTGTACCAATCACAGCACGGGGGCTTATTATGGGAAGGGCTTATTATGATTGGGTTATGTGAGTTAGGGTTTACCATGGATGAGGGTGAGTTGCTCAGACTGTTTCTGTGACAGAGGGCGAAGGGGTTGAATGGATGTTGGACAATTACAATGTCAACTCCAAAACAAAAATCTAAACTTATCACATCTACCCATTTCTTTCAACCCAGACCTTCCTCTATTTCCTGCTTCAGTTCATGGTCCCACTATTAGCTCACAACTTAAGTCAGAAACCAGAATCATCCTCCACTTTCTCTCTGTTTCCCCCTCTCAATGATTACTCAGTCACCAAGACCCAGAGCTTCCATCCTCTATGGTCCTCACTAGTATGTCCTGTCACCACTTGAACAACTACTCATTGTTTCCTTTCTCCAATCCAGCACCTCCCAGTGTACCCTCACCGCAGCTAGCGGAAGGAGATTTCTGAAACGCAAATCTGATCTTTGTTGTCACCCTCTTTGCTTAAACTCTTCACTGACTTCATATCATTTACAGGATAAGATCCAGCCTCTTCCCAGATGGTTGGGGTTAAGCAGGATATAGAAGCTTTATCTCAGCTACAAAGGGATCACAGCGAATACTGATGCATCATGGTGCCAATAAGTGTTGGTTGAACCAGACAGAATGCTGTGTGGTGTATGCGTGTGTGGAAGGGCCTCATAAGAAGGCGGCTGACCAAGCCCACGTGCAGGGGAGGGGAGTCAACACCAGGTAGCTGACGTTTGAGAGGACTTGGAACTCATACTGGCATGGTGGGTAGTTCTGTTTTTAGCTGGAGTCATGTGTTTACAGAGCTTTGGTTAGAAGTTAGACATCCAGGGCTGGGTTCGAATCTTGACATCACTATTTGCCTGCCACTTTGCAGGCTGTTTGACTCCCCAGTCTCCGTATCTTCCTCTGCCAATGAAGAGAACAATATTACCCACCTCAGAGATTTGTTGTGAGGCTTTGATGAGATGATGTCCATTAAACACATGGCAACTGTGGGCTAAGTGTTGGTCTTTGTTGTTGCCACTTAATTGAAATCTAATAAGGATTACTAATATTTTAAATCTTATGTAAGTTACTAATATTTAAGAGATATTCTACAGTACCAGCTTCTTCTGTTAGAGGATTAATGAATATTTCCTCTCAAAGAGGAACATGTTTTTCTATTGATTGTCTTCAGTGTGTCAAACCTGGGATAAGGGGAGCTTGGGTGGCTCAGTTGGTTAAGTGTTTGACTTTGGCTTAGGTCGTGATCTCACGGTTTGTGAGTTCAAGCCCCACGTCAGGCATTGCGCTGACAGCTGAGAGCCTGGAGCCCGCTTCGGATTCTGTGTCTCCCTCTCTCTCTCTCTCTGCCCCTCCCTTGCTCATGCTCTCTCTCTCTCTCTAGTCTCTCAAAAATGAATAAACACTAAAAAATTTTTAAAAGTCTGGGATGAGACATCCATAAGTGTGAATTTTTAAATATTGCTAATTTAAAGAGTTTAAATCCTTTAAAAATGAAAACAAAAGCCAAACATTTCAGGACCCCCTGGAACATTCCTGAGGAGCGCAAGGTTCTATGGAACATAATTTAAAAATCGTGGCTATCGCCCTGTACGGCACAATGTGGTAGCTACTAGCCACGTGTGGCTATTGAGCACCTTAAATTGGCCATCCTAACCTGAAATGAACTGTACATGTGAAATACACATGGGATTTCCGAGACTCAGTACAAGAAGTGTAAAGTCTCCTTAACAAGTTTTTTTTATAAAATTTTTTTAAAAATGTTTTTACTTATTTTTGAGACAGAGAGAGACAGAGCATGAGCAGGGAGGGGCAGAGAGAGAAGGAGACACAGAATCAGAAGCAGGCTTTAGGCTCTGAGCAGTCAGCACAGAGCCCAACACGGGGCTTGAGCCCACAGATGTGAGAGCATGACCTGAGCCGAAGTCAGAGGCTTAACTGACTGAGCCACCCAGGCATCCCCCCTTAACAAGTGTTTATATTGATTACATGTTGAAATAACTTCTGAGATATCCTGAGCTAAATGCATTATCAATATTAATTTCACCTGTTTCTTTTTACTTTTTAAAATGTGGCTAAAATGTCACATTAGCTATGGGCTCACATTATGTTCTACTGAATAGAGCTGCCCTCGACTTTCTCTGGCATCACCGCCTTCTCCATTCTGGAATTCACTGCCTACTCTCTGCTTTGCTTTCTTCCACTCATTTCAGAGACCTCCAGCATCCACTTTTTGTTCTGCACATCTTGCAGATGACCTTTGGCCAGAGAGCTGCGATTCTGCTGTGGGGATCTGTGAATTCTCAATTAGAACTTCCTTGGCCCATTCTACTGCCTCCTGTGGGTGGAGCCAAGACTAAGGAGCACAGCCTGAGGTCCCCTGAGACTTCATTAGGGCCAGTCCCTGTGTGTAGAACTCGGCAGAGTGGGGGCGGCTGGGTGCAGGGCAAAGCACACTTTCTGTGTCCCTGCGGGATGCTCCTCTCCCAAACACCTGCTCTTGGGTTTCTGCACCTTGGTGGTTATCAGCATAGTGGAGTGCAATGGTGAGAACATGAACTTTGGAATCAGAGAGGTTTCATCCAGTTCTACCTTATTAGCTGGGTGACACTGCGCCAGTTTCTTGATCTCTTTGTGCCTCATTTTCTTATTCTGTGTAATGGGGGCGATGCCGATCTCTAAGAATTATTGGCAGATTTAAATGGGACAGTGCGTGTATGCAGTGTAGCCCAGTGCCTGGAA
Source organism: Suricata suricatta (assembly GCF_006229205.1). Classification (NCBI taxonomy): domain Eukaryota; kingdom Metazoa; phylum Chordata; class Mammalia; order Carnivora; family Herpestidae; genus Suricata; species Suricata suricatta. The sequence goes on from NC_043707.1 coordinate 115,991,082, forward strand.
TATTCTTAGACACTCAGTGGATCTTACTTCTTTTCCCACTCCATCTCTCTATGCTTGGTGGAGAGTAAGTTTTGGTAAAGGAGAAGGGGAGAGGAAGCAGACTCAAAGGGCTCAGAACAGAAAGGCCAAGGGCACCAAAGAAAAAATGTCCCTGCTGCCCATTTTTGCCCAGGGCTGGCCCTGAGGGAGGAGATAGGGCTGGGGCTCCTGGGGGCTCCTGGGGGCTCTTGGTTAATGAAGAACCGGAGCCCACTCTGCTGCTGTCACCATTGATTTTCTGTTCCAGGCAGCTTGCAAGCTGCCCCAGGAATCAATGTCGGAAGGTGAAAACAAATTTCTAAAATTAGCCCGGAATATACTGCAAGAAAAACCTTTTGCACGATAAACTGTAATGAAGCAAATACCCGAGGAATGTATCCTAATGGGGAACACAGGGTCCAGGCAGCACCCCGGGCTCCCGCCTCAGTGTGGGGCCATCAGCCCCATACGTAACCAGTCCATCTTCTGGGAAATGCATACAGTCCATCAATGCACAGATGTTCGGCCCAGCACATTCCAGCACTTTTTGGTCCTACTCTGTGGCCATTAAACTATTACAGAAGGATGGCCATGCTAAGACTTTGGGGTGGTGGTGAAGGAGGGGTACACATATGCACACCGCTGGTGGTCCTGGAAATTGGCCTCTGTTGCTGGAGGGCTCCTAAGTGCCAGGACACCATTTAAATTTTTTGGCCAGTTTACTCTGCTGGGCAGAGTTGGCTGTGACCGTTTGCACTGGGTTAGGAATCCCAGACGTGACAGTTTTCTGCTCACTTTTCATGAAGATGTGTCCGAGGTCTGTAAACCTTACCATGGGAAGTGAGTACTCTCAGACAGGTGCAGATGCCTGCGTGTCTTGTTCTGCAGTCTTCCCCCACCCCCACCCCCAGCTATAAGAAGAAAGGAAATAAACAGTGAATTTTAGGAGAACCATTTTGTGCCAGGAGACATCCTCCTGGGACCATCTCCCAGACAGTGCTATTGTATTGGAAGAGCTTCTGGAAAGGGTGTGTAAAGGGGGAGGGCATTTATCCTGGCTTGCGTGACTCAGAGATGATAGGAATAAATTGAAGGACAGCCCCTCTGGATCTCCCATCCTAAGTTGTCTGGGATGTTCTAGTACAATTAAGTGTCTGAGTTAGAAGTTTCTTGGGCTTTTTGTCTGCCCGCTGTGGGACCAGAAAATCATTACAAGGCACAGTTGCTTAAAGAACTCAAGTTTAAGGCTCCAAATCTGTCAGAAAAGCCAGCCACCCATTGGGTGAAAACATCCTACAATTTCCTTTTGCAAAGTAGAATCCAAAGAAATAACCAAGAAGGAAAACAAACAAGTATTTGCAGACTCGTGCTTGTAGCTACCTACATTGCAAATGTAAAATCTTAGAAGTAACCAGATGGGCAGCCTGGTGGCATTGTGGCATGCTATGTGGGCCCTGGGGGGGGGCCTCTAGGGGGAGAGGGCATGGCCTTTCCATAGTACAGAGAGAGGTGCCCACTGAGCTGTTATGTTATATGAGGGCATAGACTTTGGAAGAAATGAGTCATGATGCATATAATCAGGACTTTAGAACCTTGTCCGTACAATGGAGAAAACACTTGTGAACCTGCTGAATGAGATAATTGATTAAAAGAATTTAGCACACTTCCAGGCACACTGTCAGCACTCAACACGTTTTCTGTCACTATCACTAACTAAGTTGTCCTTTGTTAAAGGGGTACACCTGGAACTTTTACTTGAGACCCTAGGTTTGGTTATGCCAAAGGATAGCAGAATTTCTTTCTCCAACTTTTTAGACACTAGAATTCTACATGTCTGAACATTGCATTAACCTTCCAAAACCTTCACAAATCTTACACACTTACTAAGACCCCACTCCCCACCCAAGTCACCCCTAATTCTACCTGGTAGTGGCCAAGTTCACATTTTGGGGTGTATCTTTCCCCAAATTGTTTTTTCAAAAAATAAAAATTGGCTCAAACTGCACATATTGCTTTGTAATCTGTTTTTCACTTAGTAATATTTTTATAATAGGTCATTAGTACATTTTTATGCCATTATTATTTTTTAAATGTTTATTTATGTTTAAGAGAGACAGAGCGCAAGAGGGGGTGGGGCAGAGAGAGGAGGAGACACAGAATCTGAAACAGGCTCCAGGCTCTGAGCTGTCAGCCCAGAGCCTGATGTGGGGCTTGAATTCACAAACCACAAGATCATGACCTAAGTCAAGTGCTTAACTGACCCACCCAGGGGCCCCATCTTAGGCTATTGTTTTTAATGAGTATGTAGCTGTCAGCTGCACAGATGAACCATGTCCACTGGACAATGAGATTGTTTCCAGTGTTATTCTGGTGTAAACAATACTGTGCTGAACACCCTGGATTATTCTCTGTTAGCATCACAGCTATGCTGTGTTGACAAAAGCTCCGGCTTCATTAAAACCTGCCGCTGCTAAACCCCATTACCATCCTGCCCAACTCAATCTTGTCCTTGAACAGTTATTGTTTTGAAGCCAAGTTCAGGACCTGACATTTATCTCTGCTTTATTTTATCTTATTAGATTCAGCCCGTCAGTCCAGCCTGTCTAGAGCCATCTGGATCCTGTCGATGTTTTCGCAATCTGCTCAGGCTTTTTTTTTTTTAATCAACCACAAATTTGGTAAACAAGTTTTTTATGTTTTCGATGAAGTCATTAATAAAAACATTGTACAGGTCAAAGTTGAGGCCCGAACTCTGTGCCTGGCCATCGGAGACCTTCTTCCAGGCTTGGTCAGAACTCATGGGGGTTAGCTAGTCACAAATTTTCCTTATTGAAATGGCATCCAGCTGACATCCTCCTATATAATCTAGTTCCATCCCTATAATAAAGTTCATAAAACAAAGTTGGACCAGATGGTCTCAACATCCAGACTCAGTCGAGGGGAACCATCCTCAGAAGCAGAAACTCAGGTTCTGGATGGAAAGTTGGGCTCTCATTGTTTCTGTTTTAACTGGGGCACTTGGCTACCTGGGCTGCTCACTGTCTCTCAGTGTCACCAGGCTGAGGGCTCTTAGAGTTGCTGTCACCCCCATCCTTCAGGGACAGCCCTGGGGAAATGGCTGACAACACCAGCTGAGCCCAAGGAGGAGTGAAATCCTATGCAAAGGAAATGTTGCTGTACCAGGGTGTCAGCCCTCACCCCACATGTAGCACTGAGTGAGAGATGTCGTGGACATGGGAAACCACCCACCCGAGGCTTTCACCATCTGGGGGAACACCCTGGCACGGGGAAGGTGACGCAGGGCCGGACAGTAAGCTCAGACTCCACGTTTGGTACTTTACAGCTGAGTGACTCTGGGCAGGTCCCCTCCCTCTGAGCCTCGGTGTTCTTGTTTATTAAATGTAATATCCTTGGTAGGGGCTGGCATGTCAGTATAATGAGATAAAGTAGAAATAGCAGATAGGGTACAGTGAGGGCAGACTGGGGGTGACTAATGGGCTGGATTTGGCCAACAAATGTGTTTTGTTTGGCCTCGTAGTTTGTAAAAATTTGGGTCAGTTTCCAAAAATAAGGAGATTTCACTTAAAACTTTGGGACCTACTTGAATTTAAATAAAATCTTGAAAGGGAAAAAGAAAAACCACTCTGATCCTGTTTCTCTTGAAAAATTGGAAGATTTGGCGAGGTTAGGCCCACGCTCCCAGCTAACGGCACATCGCAGTGATGCCGTAGACTGCTAGTGATTCTGTCCTGGACGGATAGCCTTTCCACTTGCCCAGCCAGCCAGACCCGCTTACCTCCTGAGCTAGGGTTGTGCAGGCGGTGAGCTCCTCGCCCTGGCATGGGGTGGGGAGTGTCTGCTTCAGAAGCCACAGTGCGTAGCTGTCATGTGACCTCTGTGTGCCTCACACTCCTTTTGCATCCAGCTGGCAGGATATGGGTTGTATCTGTTGCAGCTCTTGGTTGGGGCCCCATGGATTGTGCAGCCCTCACGGAAGACCAACTGGAAGCTAGTGGGATACCGGGAGTTCCAAAGTGCCAAGAAGCAGCAAGTCCATCGGCAGTCACAGCGGCCACAGAGACCTTTCTGAGGGACGGGGCTGTCCAAAGACAGCGTTCTTTGCACATAGACACACATGTGCAGGCAATGTCTTTCACAGCTGTGCTCTGTCCCTGTGTTACTGTGGCCTTCAACCTCCTCGGTCCGCTTCTCTCCCAGGGTCCCTGTGGGTCATGTCTTCCCTACACGTTCCATCTCTCCCTCTTTTCAGTGTATTAAGGCCTCTTGGGTGTGGATTTTCTGAGCAACCAGAACCACATGCTGTGGACATCAGAAGAACAAAGAAAAGAGCAGCCTCAGCAGGCCACAGGTGGCCAGCAGCTTGGAAAGCAGAGCCTTTTAACTTCCAGTCCGGATACCTGCTGGAGCCACAGAGCAGCCCTGCGTGGTGGTCTCCAGGCACTGGTGTGTCCATCATGTCTGCCCACCCAGTGATTTCAAAGTGTTGGGCTTGTGGACCAGCTGGCTTCTGTCTGTTGGGCCAGACGTCCAGCCTGTTGTATCAGTTTGTACCTAATCTCTGCTGGCTGTGTTGTCAGCAGACTTCCCAGCTGCCTCCCACCTCTGCATTCCCATCCCTGCTAGAGATCTCCGTCTGGGGTGGGGGGTGGGCGTGGATGCACCCCACTGAGCACAGCTAACCTGTTAGCCTTTCTCACTTTGGTGAAACCACTGACTCTACACCATATGACTTATTCTCTTTTCTCTCTTTAAAGGGTTGAACACCCTATCTCAATATTTCTCTGTAAATGTACCCAGTGCTTTCTTCTTCCCACGTCAGAGTCCAATAGTTCACAACAACATTCAGTGCACACCTATTATGTGCTTCCCTGTTGATGGCACTGTGCCGATAGGTCTCCTTTCTCTCCAAGTTTATTAAGACGGCTGCTTCTCCCACAGCATCAGCTGCATACTACTCTGGATCAGCGGTTGGTAAACTATGGCCCAGGGCCAAATCTGGTCCAACACCTGTTTTTGTAAATAAAGTTTTATTGAAACACAATAAATGGAACACAATGTGGAACACACATTGTGCGGCCTTTCCACCACAGTGGCAATTGGATAGTTGTGACAAAGACTGTATAGCTCACAGAGGTGAAAATATTTACTCTCTGACCTTTTGCAGAAAAAGTTTACAGCTCCCTGGTCTAGATGCCTTCCTGACTATCCCACCCTAAAGAACTCATGCTGTGCATGTGCGCTCTCTTTCTCCCTTGGTGTCTTCCATCTATCCATCTCCATGGACTACTTTCTCTCTAGTCCAGGCTGCTTGCTTATTTCTTACGCACCTCCTTCTCTTCTCTCAATGCCAGATGAAGGAGATCCTTGAAGGAGTTGTCTATACATAACTGTCTCCACTGCTTTCCTGTGTTGACACCCAAGGGGATGAAGGTGTTTGTCTTCCCAGGCACTGATGGCCATTCTCTGGACGGAGACTGTGAGCAGTGGGAGTGGGGAGGCCATGGTGGGGGTACTGCTGAGACCCCTCCTTCCCTATGGAATGCCCAGCCCCCCCCCCCCCCCACTCTGTGCTCACTGATGATGTGGGGAGCTGGGAAGAAAGCAGGACACAAAGAGGAAAGAACATGGGTGGGGGCGTCAAACATGGTGGGGATGGGCCTTTGCCTGTTGCTAAATTGTGATCTTGCTTTGGTCCCTTCCCATTTTGACCCTCTTGGGTTTCTCATTTCCACAACAGAAATGAGACCCCCCTGCCTCTGGATCATTGTGACCATGCAAGTGCTCAACAACTAGTATCTAGAAGGCTCCCAGCCCCCATGCCACTCTCTGGGGCTTACGGGCTGATGACAGAGACCAGGTGGTGTGATTAGAATGTCACAGGGGTTCAGAGTAGCCCATGGCCTGGCCCATTTCTGGACCCAGATTCTCACACCTGCCTCTCCCCAAACTGATACTTTTTCTCCTGTGGATGGGGGATGGGGGTGCAAATGAATGTGTCCCACGAACAGCGGGGTTTGGGAGGCAGCAGCCATGAGGGCTACAGGATTTTCAGAACACAGGTGCTGGGCCTAGTGCAGGAGGCCCCGCCGGTTGCCATGGAGAGAGAAATGTTATGCAGTTAATGTGTTTGACTGGCGGCCTTGAGAAATACCCATGTCCCTCCGGGGCCTCTGAGCCATCCATCACTCCAGAAAGCCTCCTTTCATGATGAGGGTTATCTATTTGGCTAATAAAACCGCAATCACAATCCCTTACATACAGACAGCACTTCCCTTTTTATACATTTTATGGAGCCCTCTTCAGTTTATAAGGAGCCTGAGGCTTCGTTCTGTTTGGTTCTGACTCTGCCACCGAGACAGGCATTTTGGTCACATGCCACTGCTGGGCACCAAAGGGCGAGAGATGAGACAGCACAGCCCCATCTTGTAGGAGCTCCTCATTCCTGGCAAGGTGAGCATGCCCCCCGCCTTCTCCGGCCGAGGAAGCAAAGGAGCAAGGTTCTGAGTAGAGAGGGTGGAGGTGGCTTTGCAGGGAGGAGATGCACCCTCCTCTGAGATGGGAAGGGGAGGCAAAGAAGGGTGAAATTACAGGAGTAGCAGGAAGGGAGCCAACAGCAATTAAGGCTGCTTCGACCCAGGCTCTGCTCCCGGCATTTGGCATGTGTTAATTCATTTACCAGGACAACAGAACCCTTTTGGTTGCATGGGACAGAATCACCATGCAACCTGGCTTAGACAAGGAGATGATTATTGGCTCAGGTGTCCAAATTACAGGAAGGACTGCTTTGACAGGGCGTTAGATGTGTCTTTCTTGTGCCTTGTAGGAAAAGGCCACCAGCTGCTCCCAGCTCCACCATTTTGTCTCTCAGGGGGAAATTTGCTCTTTTCCTGGCTGTACTTTGGAGTATCGCAGGGAAGGATTCTGATTGGTTCAGACCAAGGTATGTTCCTAATCCCTGATCAATCACTGTGGCCAAGGGCAGGGTCATGGTGGAAGGTGGCTGGCAGCTTCCACCAAATGTTGGAACTGAGATATGAGGGTGGGTGTAATGAGATGCGGTGGGGGTATTGTTGGCACAGAAATGTTGCTAGATTGCCATCTTAGATGTTTCCGCTTATCCGTTTAACAAAACGGACATTGTTTTACCACTGAGTGACTATGACCAAACCACACTCCCTACTCTCCTGAAGCTTACGGTTTTGTGAGGGAGAAAGGCAATAAGCAAGTAAATAAAGAACTATAATTTTAGGGAGTGTTAAGTGGTACGTGAAACCAAGAGAAATAAAGAGATTAGAAAAGATGGGGGTGTGCTAGTGTAGATGAGGTAATTAGGGAAGGTCTTTCTGAGAACTGCGTGGGGAGGTATGAGTCACACTAAGATCTTGCAGAGAGAACAGCATGTGCAAAGGCCCTGAAATGGGGGACAAACTTGTGTTCTGGGAATAGCCAAAGGCAATGTGGCTGGAGCAACACACTCAGGGAGAGGGAGAGAGCAGATGATGTCAGAGTAGACAGGGCCAGGTCACTTCAGGTCACTCTTGCTGGCCATGGTGAGGAGTTTGGATTTCATCCTCTGTGGGACAGGATGCCATCTGGAAGTGATGACCATTCTCCCACAGATAAAGAAACTGAGCTGCAGGGAGCCTGGGTGGCTCAATCAGTTGAGTGTCAACTTCGGCTCAGGTTATGATCTCACAGTTCATGAGTTCGAGTCCTGTGTCGGGGTCTCTGCTGTTCAGCATCGAGCCTGCTTTGGATCTGCTGTCTCCCCCTCTCTTTCTGCCCCTCCCTGACTTGTGCTCTCTCTCAAAATTAAATAAACATTAAAAACAAAAAAAGAAACTGAGCTGCAGGGAAGTTAGGTTAACTTGCCTAAGAAAAAACTTCTTACCTATGGGAATAATCTTGAACCAGACCTCCTTTTTTACACCACATGTGCCTTCCTCTAGTTAGCTCTGGAAGAATTGGAGGAAGTAAGGAAAGAAACTGGACAACAGCCTGGGGGCAGGGCAGAGGGTCCCCGAGAGTGAGGGGTAGCGGTGAAACAAGGGCAGAGGATGGAAAGGGATGGCACAGCTGCTGAGCAGCTGGGGGTGAGCAGGAGGAGGGCAGGGCAGTGAGAGCCCCACAGAACTTGGAAACCGTGAATTTGTAATGGAGCAGCATAGTTATTTGATTTTCTCCAGCAGTACTTGGCAGACAGCCGGCCTGGGATGGGGGCGGGGAGGGAGGAAGGGCCCATGAATCACAAGTAGGGACCCGGACAGCTGAGGGTGCCGGTGAAGATGTGGTGGAAATGACGTATATACACATGCACCTGTGTACATATGTATTCCACTGTATATTCTGCTTTTTCTGGGGTTGGTCCAATATAATGCTATTTTTTATGTTCAACAATGGTGGTTACCAAAATTATTTATTTATGGAGATTTAGGGTTTGTACATGTGTATGACCTTGCATACAAAAAACATCACTGTTATGGGCTGAGCTGTATCCTCTCCAAGTCCATGTGCTGAAGCCCTAGCCCCTGCCCCTCTGCCCCTCAGAATGTGGCTGTATTTGGAGAAAGGGCTTTTAAAGAGGTGATTAAGTTAAAATGAGGACATTATGGGTTGGACCTAATACGGTCCGATGGGGGCCCTGGTAAGAAGAGGAAATTTGGGGGCGCCTGGGTGGCTCAGTCGATTAAGCATCCGACTTTGGCTGGGGTCATGATCTTGCAGTCTGTGAGTTCGAGCCCTGTGTTGGGCTCTGTGCTGACAGCTCAGATCCTAGAACCTGCTTCAGATTCTGTGTCTCCCTCTGCCTCTGCCCCTCTCCCACTCGTGCTCTGATTCTCTCTCATTTTCAAAAATAAATAAATATTAAAAAAAGATTTTTTAATTAAAAAAAATGAAAAGGAAATTTGGACAAAATGGAGAGACACTCGGGGCTCATGTGCACAGAGGGTCAATCACATGAAGAGACAGCAAGAGGTTGGCCACCTGCAAACCAAGGAGAGAAGCCTCAGAGGAAACCAGCCCTTCTGGCACCTTGAACTTGGGCTTCCAGCCCATAGTACTTTGGGAACATAAATTCTATTATTAGAGCCACCCAGCCTGTGGTATGTTGTGGCTTTTTGTTGCGGCATCCAGGCAAACTAAGGCAACCATGAGTCAGAAAGTTTTCTTTTGGATTAACCTGTCCCTGATATTTCATACTCCCAGGATCTCAGCCACACTGGCCTTTAACTTCCTTCTTTCCTCAGGGTCTTTACGGATTCTGTTCCCACTCCTTAGAACATTCTTCCTCCAGATAACTCCAGACTTCACCTCACTTGTACCTTTGTTAGAAAAGCTCTGTATGAGCCTCACACCCCCAGTTGCTTCCATCACCCCCCTAACTAGACTAATCTTCCTTTGATATGTTGTCTTAGGTGGTTGTTGGAGTCACTGGAGGTGGCTTGCCCCCAGAGAAAGGCTGTGACCTTTGTCAGGGAGGCTCTCGAAGGCTGAGGGCAATGTCTGGGGACAACTCAAGTGATAAGAGATTGCTGTCCCTGTCCTTACTCCTCGCAGTGGGAAGGGTAAGGGCCTCAGGCCTGAAGGACAGACTGGGGAGCACGCCACGGCAGCCACCACATCTGTTCTCACCTTTCCTTTATAGCACTTGGAGGTTGCACGTTGATATTTGTGTGGTTATTTTATTAATTTTGCCTTCCGCACTAGGTTTAGAACAGAGAGGGCTTCTTGACCATAAAAGTGACACTCCATCAGACATAGAGGAAAGAAATATGATGGATGCACAACCAGGGCTGTGGAGGAGGAAAGACACACCAGAGGAGGGAGGAGCAGGAGATCTAGGAGGAAATGCTGTGTAACTGGAAAGACTTGACATCGGTTATTATTGCAGGGAAAAAAGGAAACAGAGTGAGAGTTTTAGTTTATTTGCCTCCTGCTATGTGCTGGACACTTTCCTACGTGGGGACTAGGGACTGTCGTGGCTTGAGAAGGGTGGAGGAGAGGTCAGATGTCTCTGAGAAGGCTGAGTGGTTGGCTGCTAGGACATCTCTGAGCCTGGCACCGACCATGTGAATTTATCACAGAATAAATATGGCCAGCTTTTGGCTCCTTGGGCTCCCCGGTCTTTGCTCCAGGCTAGGCATGCTTTCTCTGCTTGCACAGTCTTTTGCCAGCTGATTTAGTTAATTAGGTTTCTGCTTGCTCACTTACCATCACCCCTCAGTCTTGTCGCCTGTGACCATACCCAGGCCACTGTGGTTGGCATTAGGGGTCTTCCCAAACTTTTCAGTCACATTTTCAGGCCACCTCTTGGTTCATACCAACAGATGGCAAATCTCTTCTTTCTGTGTAGGTTTACTACACTACCTCTCAGAGGGTACCCTTGTTTCCAGTTTAGTAGTCACCTCCCTGTACTGCTGACAAGCACAATTACTGCTTTGCTGAAGCTCAGAGAAATTGAGTCTCTGGCCTATGGCCATCTAGTCAGTATAGACAAGATCTCATGCCAGGTCTTCTGATTCTCAAGACAGGAGTGGAGAGGTAGATAAGGGAGGGCCGGAGGGCCATGGGTAAAATTGTATAATCTCTGGTTCCACAGGGAACTCCGGGGAGAGAACATTTCGCAGGTTTGTTCTTAGGATCTCCCAGGATGTGGTGGGGAAAATTGCAGCTGGTTCAGACAATAGCCACTGGATTCTCCGAGCAGTACCCATGTTATGCCAGAGCTGGGCCTCTGTTCTAAGGATGTTTCAGAGCTGAGCCCTCGCCGTGGGGAGTTGACCAGCACTGCTGGCTGTGGTGGGTAAATTGAGTCTGGGAATGAGAGAGGCTGAAATTCAACCTATTTATCACTCACTAACCTTTGCACCTTGGTTTGTAGTTGCTATAGTCTGGAGGAAGGAGCACCTTTTCCCTACCATCTGGGGGTACCAGTGGGTAGTTCCACAAACTGGAGGAGGACTCTTCTACTTTGTACCAAGACTCACTGTGTGCCACGAGCTCTCCAGTGTGACTATTCCTTGTTCTTTGTACATGCCAGCTCACTTTCTGAGGTGTAAGTTCACAGTCAGGTTCTTGACCACAGTCCTGCAGGGGTCAATGGAAGCTATCTGGGCATCTCTGTTGACCCAGGAGCATGCTGCGGTCAAGCCCAGGGTCAACCAAGAGAGTTGTGCCTGGCAAGGGTTGAGCTCTACAGACCTTGCTTGTGCCTGTAGCTTTCTGGAAAGCCCTCTAGGCAGCCAGCACAAGGTCAACCACTTCTGCACAGCGAATCCCTGCAAGGGGATTTGTTCCGGGAAGGGAATTACATTTCAATTTGATTTAATTCAATGAGAATGACACCAAATTGATCAGCTGGTAAAATGCCATTTGATGGGCAGATCTTCTCTTTCCAAGTCAATAGGAACCACCAGAAAAATTAAGCTTGCTTTCTCATACAGAACTGAAAGTTTTACCCATTTCCCTTCACCTTATAAAAAGGGCTCAAATTCTCTGAAGGTGGAGGGCATTTTCCTCACAGTTCTATTGACCTGAGCAAAATGATTAACCACCAGGTACCCAGGGTAAAAATTTTTGATCAGCATCTATATATATTAACCATCTTGTACCCGATGTTTATATATTTTTAAATTAACCATCTTGTACCAGATGTGTGTGTGTGTGTATTTTTTTTTTTTTATTAACCATCTTGTACCAGATTTTTGTGTGCTCTTGAGAGATTTCTCAGATTCTTTGGACCTCAGTTCTACATTCTGTAATATGGGTATGTAGCCTCCATTGGTCCACCTCTGGGTGACTGGCTTTGGAGTAACAACATGACTAATAACCAGGGCACCTTGATGGTCACTGCCATTATCCTAACAATCACAATCACTTATGCTACTTTTGAGCAGTTACTAAATACTGGGCACTATTAAAAAGCTTCCTATGCCTTTTATCATGTAATCTTTGTAATAATTCTATCAGCTATGTATGGTTGGTTCTTCTACTGTGCTTGCTTTGAAATGCAAATTGTGACTCTCACCACTGTTATTCAACATAGTGTTGTAAGTCCTAGCCTCAGCAATCAAGACAATACAAAGAAATAAAGGCATCCAAATCAGCAAGGAGGAAGTTAAACTTTCACTCTTCACAGATGACAGGATACTTTATGTCGAAAACCCAGAAGACTCTACTAAAATGCTGCAAGAACTGATACATGAGTTCAGCAAACTCACAGAATATAAAAATCAAAGTACAGAAATCGGTTGCATTTCTATACATCAATAATGAAGCAGCAGAAAGAGAAATCAAGGAATTGATCCCATTTACAATTGCACCAAAAACCATAAAATAACTAAGAATAAATCTAACCAAAGACGTGAAAAATCTATACACTGAAAACTATAGAAAACTTATGAAAGAAATTGAAAAAGAGACACACATAAAAATGGATAAACATTCCGTGATCATGGATTGGAAGAACAAATATTGTTAAAATGTCAATGCTAACCAAAGCAATCTACATATTCAATGAAATCCCTATCAAAATAACACCAGCATTCTTAATAGAGCTAGACTTAAAAAATCCTAAAATTTGTATGTAACCAGAAAAGAATCCCAAATAGTGAAAGCAATCCTTAAAAAGAAAACCAAAGCTGAAGGCATCACAATTCTGGACTTCAAGCTGTATTTCAAAGCTGTAATCATCAAGACAATATGGTACTGGCACAAAAACAGACACATAGATCAATGGAACAGAATAAAGAACCCAGAAATGGACCCACAAATGTATGGCCAACCAATCTTTGACAAAACAGGAAAGAATATCCAATGGAAAAAAATAGTCTCTTCAGCAAATGGTGTTGGGAAAATTGGATAGCAAGATGCAAAAAAATGAACCTGTACTTCTTTCTTATACCGTACCCCAAAATAAAGTCAAAATGGATGAAAGACCTAAACATAAGACAGGAAACCATCAAAATTCTAGAGGAGAAAACAGGCAGCAATCTCTTTGACCTTGGCTGCAGCAACTTCTTACTTGACATGTTTCCAGAGGCAAAAATGAATAATTGGGACCTCATCAAGATAAAAAGCTTCTGCATAGTGAAGGAAAAAATCACCAAAACTAAAAGGCAAATGATGGAATGGGAGAAGATATTTGCAAATAACATCTAAAATAAAGGATTAGTATCCAAAATCTATAACAAACTTATGAAAATCAACACCCAAAAAACAAATAATCCAATGAAGAAATGGGCAAAAGACATGAACAGACACTTTCCCAAAGAAGGCAACCAGATGGCTAACAGACACATGAAATGATGCTCAACATCACTCATCATCATGGAAATACAAATCAAAACCACAATGAGATACCACCTCATACCTGTCAGAATGGCTAAAATGAACAACTCAGGCAACAACATGTTGGCAAGGATGTGGAGAAAGGGGAGCCCTTTTGCACTGCTGGTGGGAATGCAAACTGGTGCAGCCACTCTGGAAAACAGTATGGAGATTCCTCAAAAAATTAAAAATAGAACTACCCTGGCACCTAGCAATTGCACCAGTAGGTATTTATCCAAGGGATACAAAAATGTTGATCAAAGGGGTACATACACCCCAATTTTTATAGCAGTACTATCGACAATAGCTAAAGTATGGAAAGAGCCCAAATGTTCAGTGACTGATGGATGGGTAAAAAAGATGTGGTGTATGTATACAATGGAATATTACTCAGTGATCAAAAAGAATGAAATTTGAAACCGCATGGATGGAACTAGAGTGTATTATGCTAAGTGAAATAAATCAATCAGGGAAAGACAAATATCATATGATTTCACTCACATGTGGAATTTAAGATACAAAACAGATGAACATAAGGGAAGGGAGGGGAAAAATAAGATAAAAACAGAGAGAGAGACAAGCCATAAGAGACTCTGAAATACATAGAACAAACTGAAGGTTCCTGATGAGGTGTTGGGTTGGGAGAAGAGCTAAAGGGGTGAGGGCTATTAAGGAGAGCATTTATTGTGATAAGCACTGACTGTTACATGTAAATGATGAATCACTAAATTCTATCCCTGATATTTTTATTACACTATATATTAACTAACTTGAGTTCAAATAAAAAAGTAAATAAAAAATGCTATTTTAGGAAGCTCAAGAAAAACAAAAGAAAATGCAAGTTGTGGCAATGCAGATGTATTAGGGGATGATTTGAGCATAACGTTAATTTTGCACTTGCTCATGTGTAATTTCATGTGAGAAACACTAGTGAGTCCAGTATCACTCCCAATGGGTGACCCACACCACATAAGAATAAGTGTACGCCTCAAACATCTTGAGCGCGCTCAGTTCTCTGTGTGTTGTGTGTGCTATGAGCCACACATCTGGTGCTGGCACTTTTTTCTCTGTTTCAGATGACTCTGCTTACACCATGTAACAGCTGTCCACCTTCCCACATCCACTTCCACAAGCAAACAAAAGCTGTTTTTGAAAGTTAAGTGTCATGCTTTTTGTGGTATCTCTGTATGGCTTCAGTACTGGACATATGTATAACTACCCTATTGTTTTAGTTAGGTTGCTTTTTCTTTTTTAATATGTCACTGATGAAGTTCTTGAGTGTTGTGTCTTTTTCTTTTTTAGAGAGAGAAAGCATGCACTAGTAAAGAAGAGGGACATAGGGAGAGAGAGAGAATCCACACTGAGCTTGAAGCCTGACACAGGGCTTGATCTCAGGACCGTGAGATCATGAGTAGGATGCTCAACCAACTGAGCCACCCAGATGCCCCTTGAGTGTTCTGTCTTAACTCCACTGTTCCATCAGGTCTGCAGGTTTTGCCAAATGGTGATTTATTTTATTTTTCATTAACAAATTGTGACAAAACACATATTATGTAAAACTTACCATCTTAATCATTTGTTACTGTACAGTTCTCTGTATTCATGTTGTTGTGCTACTGATGCAGGCTGGGGCCCAGGACCAAGAGGATGTCCTGAGAACGAGCCAAGAGGGTCCTTGGCTTCATACAGGATAGAAATCAAGAGTGAGTGGAGAAGAGTTTATTGAAGACAGAGAGACTGCAGACACGGAGCCTCCAGGAGACCCAGAAAGGGAAGAAGAGTGAGTCTTCTTGTCTTTGTCTGGGTCCGGGGTTTTGACTGAGGACTGTGGTCAGGTGCACTGTCTTCTCAGGCATCTAGGAACTGGTTAAAACAAAGACAAGTGTTTAGGTGTCCTCAGTAAGTCACTTATACCCTAGAGCTGGGGGTCCTGGTCAGTCCATGGTCTTAGAAAAAGTTCATGATGATGCCATGCAGTCACTCCTCAAATGCAGTCTCCAGAGAAATCATTAATCCTTGACCTTTCCAGGGAGGACATACACGATCTGCTTACAAGGTGTGTGTAAGGCGGGGATGCAGGACCTAGCAAGAATAGAAGCAGGAAAAGGAGTGAAAAAGGCAGATTTTCATGGGATCCCTTTAGTTTCCTGTCTAACTACCATCGCCACCTTCCATCTTCAAGATTCTTCATCTTTCTTTTTTTAAATCATCTTTATTATTTCTATTTAAATGTCTTTTTTAAATTTTATTTTTTTATAATAGTTTATTGTCAAATTGGTTTCCATATAACACCCAGTGCTTCTGCCCACAAGTGCCCCCCACCATGACGATCACCCCCTCCCTCCCTCCCCCTCCCCTTTCAGTCCATGGTTCGTCTTCAGTATTCAGTAGTCTCCCTTGATCTGTGTCCCTCACTCTTCCCCGCTCTCTTTCCCCCTTCGTTTCCCCATGGTCCCCTGCCAGGTCTCTCCTGTTAGACCTATGAGTGCAAACATATGGTATCTGTCCTTCTCTGCCTGACTTATTTCGCTTAACATGACACCCTCAAGGTCCATCCACTTTCCTACAAATGGCCATATGTCATTCTTTCTCACTCTTCATCTTTCTAATGCAAACTCTGTCCCCATTGAACAGTAGCTCCCCACCCCCTCCTCCCCCAGCCCCTGGCAACCACTATTCTTTCTGTCTCCAGGAGGTTGGCTACTCCAGGTATCCTGTAGGAGTGGGATCAATATAGTATTTGTTCTTTTGTGACTGGTTTCTTTCATTTAGTGTAACGTGCTCAACGTTCATCCATGTTGTAGCCTGTGTCATAATTGTCTTCCTTTTTAAGGCTGAATGATATTCCATTGTATGTATACACCATACTTTGTTTATCCAGTCTGCAGTGTTTCCCAACACCAGCAACCAATTCTCTGATTCTCTGGACACCACGCTGGTGGCCAACAATTCAATTCAGTGCTTAAAGGCTCGGTCCCACGGGCCCGACACACCCACTGCAGATGCCTATAGCAGGTCGGAGGCATCCCGTCCTTCTGACTGACTTAGCTATAAGTTGGAGGTGTCGATGACCCCTTCTTAAGGTTAGATAATTTGCTAGAATGGCTCACAGAACTCAGGAAGTCACTTTACTTACCTTTAACTACTTACTGTGAAGGGTACAACTCAGTAACAGCCAAATGGATGAGAGCCACGGGGCAGGTAAGGGGGCCAAGGGCATGGAGCTGTCACGCTCTCCAGGGCCCCACTCTGCCAGCACTCGGATGTGTTCATTAGCTCAGGGGCTCATCAAAATGTAGTATGAGTTTTCCTTTTTCCTTTTTTTTTTTTCAATTTAAATCCAGGTCACTTAACATATAGTGTAATAAGGATTTCAGGGATGGAGTTTAGTGACTCATCATTTACATATAACACCCAGTGCTCATCCCAATAGGTGCTCTCCTCAATGCCCCTCACCCCTTTAGCCCATCCCCCAACTCAACACCTCATCAGGAACCTTCAGTTTGTCCTCTGTATTTCAGAGTCTCTTATGGTTTGTCTCCCTGTTTTTATTTTATTTTTCCCTCTTTCCCCTTGTGTTCATCTGTTTTGTTTCTTAGATTCCACATGTGAGTGAAATCACATGATATTTGTCTTTCCCTGATTGACTTATTTCACTTAGCATAATACACTCTAGTTCCATTCATGTTGTTGCAAATGGTAAGATTTCATTCTTTCTGATCACCGAGTAATATTGCATTGTACATATACACATCTTTTTTACCCATTCATTAGTTGCTGGACATTTTTTTTAACGTTTATTCATTTTTGAGACAGAGAGAGACAGAGCATTAGTGAGGGAGGGGCAGAGAGAGAGGGAGGCACAGAATCTGAAGCAGACTCCAGGCTCTGTGCAGCTCGAATTCACAGACTGCAAGATCATGACCTGAGCTGAAGTCGGATGCTTAACTGACTGAGCCACTCAGGTGCCCCAAGTTGCTGGACATTTGGACTCTTCTATACTTTGGCTATTGTTGATAGTACTGCTATAAACATTGGGTGCATGTACCCTTTTGATCAACATTTTTGTATCCCTTGGATAAATACCTACTGGTGCAATAGCCAAATGGTAGTGTAGTTCTATTTTTATTTTTTTGAGGAACCCCCATACTGTTTTCCAGAGCGGCTGCACCAGTTTGCATTCCCACTGGCAGTGCAAAAGGGCTCCCCTTTCTCCACATCCTTACCAACATCTGTTGTTGCCTAAGTTGTTAATTTTAGCCATTCTGACAGGTATGAGGTGGTATCTCATTGTGGTTTTGATTTGTATTTCCCTGATGATGAGTGATGTTGAGCATCATTTCATGTGTCTGTTAGTCATCTGGATGTCTTCTTTGGAAAGAAGCATGTCTGTTGCCCATTTCTTCACTGGATTATTTGTTTTTTGGGTGTTGAGTTTGGTAAGTTCGTTATAGATTTTGGATACTAACCCTTTATCTGAGATGTCATTTGCAAATAAGTAAGAGTTTTTCTAAAGCTTAATCTCCAACTCTTTTCCCTTTCCCTGAGGTCAGTGGTGGGGTTGAAAGTTCCAGCCCCCTAATCTTTGGGCCTTTTTGGTGACCAACTGATTCCAAAGAGGATCTAGGATCTAGGATCCTAAGTCACCACATTAGCATAAACTCAGGTGTGATTGAAAGGGGCTCATTATGAATACCAAAAGATGCTCCTCAGTCAGGTAATTCTAAGTATTTTAGGAGCTCTGTGCCAGAAACCTAGGGCCAAGATCAAATATGTCTTTGGATTGTATCACCCATGATCTGGTGGTGATTTTCAGGAAAGCATTTGTAGCATTACATGACTGTACCCTTATTTCTCCATTTTGCACATGAGGAAACTGAGGTGCGGAGTGGTTAGGTGATGCCCCCGCAAAATTTCTCAGGCAATAAATGGGAGACCCAGGATTCAAACCCAGCCCTTGGCAGCTACACAATTTGTGCCAAACGTGATGCTGTCCTGCTTCCTTTTTTTCACATATTATCACTAATCCAGATGATGATGACCCCAAGTTGCTTTGGTTATTAATTTCCTGTTGTTAACAGAAGCTATAGTGTCTGAAATCTCTGCTGCACCATCTGGAATTTTTAATAAAAACTTGAGGAATTTCCAGGGGTTTTTGTGCATCGCTCATGTGTAATAGCAAGGGAAAAATTACTATTTAAAAACAGAAATGCCTACAGCCACTTTTACACTCCAGGTGGGGGTAAGAGGGGTGCCTGACAGAAGGAAAGCTGCTGTTTTATTTAAGAAAACACTATAAATAGACTTTCTGATTATTCAAAGGAAAGCTCCCTCTGTCTCCCCACCTCAGAGAGTCTGGACGGCGGGGGCTTTACTGAATACTAGACTGCTTAACAAAACAAACTAGTAGGAATCAGAAACTGTCCACCGGCAGCTCACTAGGTAGGGAGTTTTCAGCATCTTGCATGACCCAGGGGAAAGAGATTAAAGAAAACTCTTGGAAGGGGTTTTCAGTTGTAGTGGCCTCAAAGAGAGCAGGAGGTTCTGGCCCCAGAAGAGCATTGACAAATTTCCTGTATTAGGCTGGTTGGATGGACTCTGAGAAGGTCAAGATTCAATTTTTAATGTTTCCAGTTGGTTGATGTTTTTTAATGTCCCTCACTTTCTGTAAGACCCACGAGCTCTGGGTAATTTGCTTTTTGGGCATGAAGGTAGAGGGGGTGGGTTCCTGAGAAGTGGTGGGGGGCGGGCAGGACAGCAGGCGTGGGAAGGACCAGGTGAGAGGAGCTCTGAAAGAGGACCCAGTTATCACCTTCACTGCCTCCATTTGACCTCAGACTACTTTCTGATTAAGTTCTTCTTTCCAGCATATTTCTTTTTTCCTTTTTAAAATTCTAGTATTTGTTTGTTTGGTTGGTTATTTGTTTATTTATTTAAAGTAGGCTCCATGCCAAATGTGGGGCTCGAACTCACAACCCTGAGATCAAGAGTCACAAGCTCTGCTAACTGAGCCAGCCAGGCACCTCCTTTCCAACTTATTTCTTCTAATTCAGGAGAAAGACCTGGCAGGCAAAGCATCCCATGGAGAATTGAAACTACCCCCTCTAGCAACAGGTCTACTGATGCCAGTGAGACCCTGCATGATCGATCCCAACACAATGATCCACCTGACCTTCACTGCCCGCCTGCACAGACGCACTGACTTCTGTCGCACATTTTCTTTATACAAACCTGGAAGAATTTTCAGCACTTCAGAGACAGGCTTTGGGACATGAGTATGCTGTTGGCCTTACTGAGATAAATTCCCTTCTTGTTCCATTGCCAATGCCTCTGTCTGCCTCTGGATTAGTGGTGAGTGGCTAAACCCTGTCCATTTGGCACCCCCAGGGCCCAGATGCTCATGAACCTTCTGCCCTGGTTATAGCCTGAGAACTGAGTTGAGAGCAGGGGAGCAAGAAGCGGTCAAGAAAGCAAGAGCATCCCTGAAAATGGTAGGAATTATTGGAGAGAAGCCTGTTCTTCACCTGGATGACTCAGATGGAAGCAGAAGTTACTTCTGTGGATAAGAGAGGAGAGAATGTTCTGGGTAATGCACTGTGCATTCTGGGGAACTGGCTCCAGCAGACAGTGGTGCTGTATCCTGCCAGCACTGTGTAACTCACTTCTGGACCTTAAAGGATGAGCACTTCATAAGAATAAACACAGCCAGGGCCACTTATGGTTAGATTTTGCACATCTCCAGGGCAGGCTTTGTGTAGGTAGGTGCCCTTCTCAAAGTTGTTCTCTTAGATTTGACAAGGTAGTATGATTCTTTGCCCATAAGATGCATAAGGAAGGGACGGCTCGGTCTGATATGCCCAGAGCCACCATTTGGGCTCGTGGTGGGTCTACACAGCTGCTCTGTTTTGAGTGTTTAATACATGTCCTGTCTTCCGTGCATATCACCTCTTTCGATCCTCAAATGACCTTACAAAGTCAGCCTGGTCCAGTCTTTGCAGAGGAAGATAGTAAAGCTTAGAAAGGCTCAAGGTCATGCTGCTAGGAACTGCAGGATTCCTCTCTCTCTGTAACCCCTGCTTGGCTTGCGACCACTGTGGCTTCTAAATTTGTCCTTAGTAAAGACTGATGGGTTCTTAGATCCATCCTTTGACCTAGAACTTCCCGCTGCAAAGCCTGAGGAGGATCTTACACTTGAGCTGTACCAGTCACCTGGAAGCCTGCTAAAGCAGATAGCTGGGACTCACCCTTAGAGCCTCCAGGTGGAACTTGAGAATTTGCATGTTTAACTAGTTTTCAGATAACTAGAGTAGCTGCTCTGAGGCCCACAGGTGAGAAGCACTGTGCTAGGCTGACCTAAGTTGCTAGATAATCTGGCTGGTGTCCCCAGGTCACATGCTGTGCTCGGCTGGGTGATCCTTCTGCTGCCAAGGATGCGGGTTGCATATGACTTGATTTGTCATCCTCTCAGACTGGGTTCTAGATAGCTTGTCCTGTCATCCTGGCCAGCTCCCCAGTCCTGTCTGGTCGCAGAGCTCTCCCCTCTTCCTTGTGGGGGGCATTCACACCATCTGCTCTTGGGCTATGGCAGTGCTGCTGAGACCTGATGGGCTGGAGGGAGAGGGAAGCAGGACCCTGCAGCTGGAGGGGCTGGAGGTCATTGGTATCACCTATTTCCTCCTTGTAAGAGCTGGTGTGGAGTTTGGGGGACTTGGGGGCATGCCTACTTGGGGATTCAAACGGCCTCTGCAGAGCTCAGTGGATCCCCCTCTCCCCCCTGCCTTGCACAGACAGCCTTTACCTGGGAGACAGGCAGGTTGGAATTTTAAGCAGAGAGGAAAACATCTTAATATATCAAGTGTCTTTTGGTAGTGCTTTAAAGGGCCCGAGAGACTGACTGTCAAAGGCAGTCCTTGGATACCCAGACCAATATACCTCTGCTCCTGATGCCTGCCTCTTGTCTCTACAGCTGGAAGGGGAACAAGATCATGGGATGTGAGTGTGTGCACAAGTGGTGAGAGGTGAATTCGGTAAGGGAGGGAGCTAGGGAGCAGAACTAGGGCTCCTGCCTGCTATCAGGCTCCATGGAGTAAGGGTGGGGACAGGCCGATGGGGTGTGGGGGTGGGAGGGGCTCTCACAACAACCCCATGAGGTATGGATTGTCACTATTTTCTGTTTTACAGAACCAGAGGCACAGAGAATTTAAGTCACTCCCTTGGAGTTACGTAGTTGGTAAGTGGCCTGGATGAGATTTGAACAGACATGTCACCAAAGAAGATAAGGACAGCAAATAGGCGTTTGAAAATATGCTCAGCATTATTAGTCATCTGAGAAATGCAGGTTCCAGCCACTGTAAGATACCGCTGCACGCCCGCCAAGATGGTTAACATGAAGAGAGCTGACCATGGTCAGTGTTGGCAAGGATGCAGAGGGACCAGAGCTCCGCTGCGCTGCTGGTGGGAATGGAAAATGAAGCAGCCACTCTAAAAAACAATTCGGCAGTTTCTTTTTCTTCTTCTTATCTTTTTAATGTTTATTTATTTATTTTGAGCAGGGGGAGTGGGGCAAGAGAGAGGGAGAGAGAGAATCCCAAGCAGGCTCCATGCTGTTAGTACAGAGCCCGATGAAGGGCTCAGTCTCACAAACTGTGAGATCAAGACTTGAGTCAAAATTAAGAGTTAGATGCTTAACGAACTGAGCCACCCAGGTGCCCCTGGCAGTTTCTTAAAAAGTTGAACATAGATGTATCATAGTCACTGCCATTGCACTCCTGGGTATTTACCCTGGAGAAAAGAAAGCATATATCCACATAAAGACTTGTACATGAATGCTCTTAGCTGCTTTATTCGTAATAGCTGGAAATAACCTAAACAGTCAACAGGTGAATTGATAACAAATAGTTGCCAACCCATACAATGGAATAATACAAAGCAATAAAAAGAAATGAACCATCAATATGTGCAGCCACAGAGATGCATCTCAAACCAATTATGCTGAATGAAAGAAGCCAGATATAAAAGAATGCATACTGTATGATTCCATTTATATAAAGTTCTGGAAAATACAAGCTAATCTCTAGTGACAGGAATCAGATCAGTGGCTGCCTGGAGATGCGGGGATGGGGCATGGGGAGGGCCTGGAGTGGGCATTACAAGGGACTCAAGGAAATGGTGCCGGAGGTGGAGATGTTCATTGTCTTGGTTGTGTGATGGTTTCAAGGGTATATACACATGTCCATATGTATCATTGGTGCACTTGAAACATGCAGTTTATGTCAATTATGTCTCCATAAAGCTGTTAATAATAATAATCACCCCTCCCCCCAGACCCGGCTGGCAGTTTGTCTCTAGAGCTTTTATCTACTGTTGTCTTTGCAGCCGTGCATGACAGAGCAGGGCTGGCTGGCTGTCCCCGCTGAGCGACAATGGCAGCCGATTCTGTGCTGGATACTTGACATGGCTTAATTCTCCGGCTGGCGAGTCCTCTTCAGGCGGGTCCTGTTTGACTGTGCTCGTTGTGAGTGGATGTGGTATGAAGTTAAGTGACAGACTCAAAGTCATTTGGGTGGGACATGGGAGAAGAGCAAAACCTGCCCAAGTGACAGCCGCCCCTCAGGAAGCGGCGACCAGGAGAGCAGACGCCTGGAAGGCTTGCGAGCCTCTGGCCGGGGTCTCAGAGCGGACCAGCCAGGACTGCAGATTTCTCCTTCTCTACAGGCATTAAACCGGGCCTCTGAGGCCTGAGTCCCTCCAGTGCTGATGTCCAGTGAGTCTGTGAAATGACTCCCGTCCCTCAAAGGGCCAGCCACCTACACGGACTCCTTTGCCTGCATTTTAGAGACAGACCTGGTCCTGCCATTAACCCAGCCTGTGACCTTGAGCAGCTCCCCTGTTTGGACCTCTATTTTCTCACCTGTAGAATGGCAACATTTACACCTAATTTTTAGGGTTTTGAAAAAGGACTCAATAAGTGAAGAGGATATAAAAGTGCTTTGGTCGATGATGGATCCTAGCAATTTTGATTGTGTGTCTTGGAATTTCATAGCTCACCACCCGTCCTAAAGGAGATCGTTGTTTTTTTTTTTTTAAATTGTAGTAAAATATACATAACACAGAATTTATCATTTTAAACCTCTTTAAGTACACAATTTAGTGGCATTGAGCCCATTCAAAATGGACTATTTCTGGAACTTCTTGATCATCCCAAACAGAAACCCTGTGCCCATGAAACATGAACTCCTCCCCTTCCCCCTCCCCGGCTCCAGCCCCCTCCTCTCCTCTCTGTCTCTATGGATTTGCCTAGTCTAGGTCCCTCACATAGGGGGAGCCATGCTACACCCCAATCTTTAACCCCACTGTATATTTGTTTTGGCAGATGGGACTGTGGTGGCTGCTTTGTAGGCAGATAAAGGAGCCCCCCGTTTCCAGGACAGAAGATGGGGTGGTGGGGAGTCCTGGCCGGAGTAGGCTCGGGAGCTCTCACGGAGACTGGACTTAGTAGCTGCTCCTGACCAATGACTGTGTGGTTGTACAGGTGTTTCCCGGGACCTTGCTGCCACAGATCTGGGGCTCCCAGATCATTCAGCAAGTGCCTCAAGAGTTCTGCAAATGACTGATTTGGATTTCATTTCATTATTTAAAAATGCCTATGAGCACACCCACTCAAATGTATCTCAAATTAACATGCTGATTGTACAGATCGCTCAGATCTTAGAATGGGAGGGGTCCTGACATCTCTGTTTAATTAAAGAGAATCCTAAGATGGTAAGAAAGCTGTCTAGAAACGTCTACCACTTGTAATGACTTCCCTGTGTGATTAGAGCTTTTCTGTAAGGCATGGAAACTAATTGGCCATGGCAGTGGCTGCCTGTGGCATACCGTATTTCCCAAAGATGGACCCCATGTCTCTAGTCCCTCATATTTTTCTTAGAATGTGGCTGGTGTGGTTTTAATTGTGTCCTCCAAACTGATGTGCTGAAGTCATAACCCCCAGTACTTCAGAATGTGACCTTATTTGGATATAGTGTCATTGCAGTTGCAATCAGTTAAAATGAGGCCATACCGGAATAGGGTGGGTCCCTGCTCCAATATGACTGATGTCCTTATAAAATGGGAAATTTTGGACAAAGAAAGAGAACACGATGTGAAGATGAAGACGGAGATTCAGGGGGTGCTGTTATATGTCGAAGAACATCAAAGATTGCCTGCAAACCACCGGGAGCAAAGAGAGAGGCACAGGACAGATTCTCCCTTACCGTCTCCTGAAAGAACCAATCCTGCTGACCCCCTGATCTTGGACTTTAGCTCCTAAGTTGTGAGACAGTACATTCCTGCTGTTTGAACCCTCCCACCTCGCCCAGTCTGTGGTATTTTGTTAGGGGACCTCAGGAAACTATAGTTTACCTTTACAACACTATCCTTTACAGGTGTGGTCTGTGTCCCCTCCCCTTGAAACTGGGTGGCTTTTGGGGCACCTGGGTGGCTCAGTCGGTTAAGCTTCTGACTTCAGCTCAGGTCATGATCTCACGGTCTGTGGGTTCGAGCCCTGCGTCAGGTTCTATGCTGACAGCTCAGTCTGAAGCCTGTTTCAGATTCTGGGTATCCCTCTCTCTCTGACCCTCCCCCACTTGTGCTCTGTCTCTCTCTGTCTCAAAAATAAATAAACTATAAAAAAATTAAAAAAAAGAAAGTGGGTGGCTTTTGTGACTGTTTGACAAATAAAGTATAGCAGAAGTGACACCATGTGACTTCTGAGGCTCAGCTGGTGTGGGGCGACCTGACTGGGTGGAGGCCAGCTGTGCTGGGTGCTGGTGGGGGAAAGAATTCACCCAACGCAGAACAAAGGAGATAAAAGTTTATTGAATATGATGTGAGGGAGCAGCGGGCAAGACAGCAAAGGAGCTGGGAATGTATAGAGTTTTTCTTTTTTGGTACCTGTGCCCCGTTGTAAGTAGCAACCGATCAGCTAGGGCCTCTAGGGTAGGTTGCTTACAAGGCCTGTTTGCATTCAGCCCCGGAGGTCACTGTGGGCCCTTTTGTCTTCTTCTGGTTTCCATTGGTTAAGCCTGGGCCCTAAAAGCTGCTGCTTCTCTAAGGAAGGTGATAAAGCTTCTGCCAGGCTTGTAAATGACACCTGCTCTTAAAGTCTTCAGTCACTATGCGAGCGGGCATGACAGCCCCGCCTTCTGTAGTTTTGGGGTGGAGAGGGAGCAACTGCATCTCTGCAGACAGGGGCTATAGGAGCGAGGCAGCAGCAGCCTGGGGCTGGCGGTAACGCAGGGGACCCTCTGTGAAAGTCTTGAACCCCGTTACAAATTAGACACTACACCATTTCCGGTTGAGAGTTCTAGAAGGGCGTCTGCAATTAGGTGACCGGTTCTTTTTCCCCACTAGGAAACCAGCTAATTGTAGGTAGTCCGAACTCTGAAGAAGGGTCGGAGGATGGGGAGCCCCTTCTTTCAGGGGGGCCTCCAAATGGTGCACTCTGAGACGCATCCCTGGGCGGAGTTCGCGGATACTTCTGCTCCCCTGCATCTTCCCCAACCACACCCTCACGGAACAGTCGTCACTCACCCTCAGAATGGCTTTTTTTTTCTGGAGACCTACTCTGTACCAGCCCCTTTACCCGCATGGTATCCTTCAGTCCCTGCAACGACCCTGCCCAACGGTGTATTGCTTTTCTATCTTATCATTCACAACTCAGTGGGGATCACTTAACCGAATTAATCCTCTAGGCAAATCTCAGTAGCACCATGAACATTTCAGGCAAAAGAATGGGCTTTAACTAGTGCGGAGGAAGGCCGGCCCTTTTAAGGAAGTAGTGACTGCCACCGGAGTTGAAGCGGTTGTAAACGGTTGAAATCTGCGAGCTCTGGAATGGAAATTTCTTTCAATGTAGATTAGGCCTCCAT
This sequence comes from Suricata suricatta, assembly GCF_006229205.1. Lineage (NCBI taxonomy): Eukaryota > Metazoa > Chordata > Mammalia > Carnivora > Herpestidae > Suricata > Suricata suricatta. Next base: position 116,017,358 of record NC_043707.1, read on the forward strand.
GGGGGGGATGGCTAGAGACGCCTACCTGCGGTTTCCTTGGCAACCGCCTTCCTATTGGAAGGAGCCTGAACACCGAGATGGAGCCGCCGCGGGGGTCTGTGTGACTCTCCCACGAGTGGGCAGGAAACAGTTAAAAAGCAGCCACCCAGTGAAGCGTGCAGGGACGGGCTTTTCCCTTCTTTTATCAACCTGCCAAGGCCTTGGGAGGGAGTACAGATATATGGGAAACAGCCTGGAATGGCTAGCTTCTGAGAATCCCCTTGGTTAGAAAGTTGTCCTCTTTCCACCACGAACTCAGAAGTCTTCCAAGTCCTCTCTCCTTCTGCAGCATAGAGAGAACAAGTCAGACAAATGTACCCCCAAGAGTTTTCAGACAGCTGTGCAGATTCAAGCATAGAATTCTGAGCAGAAGCACAGCCCGGCATTTGCATGAACACCTTTTAGTGGCGGGAAGAAAAAGGGAGACGAGGCTACAGAAATACCAGGGGTGCAGCCTTCCTCCGAAAGTCCAACCTTTGATCAAGAGTTGCTAGAGAGCCTGAGAATTTATGTCAGGTCTGACTCAAGGCTGTTCAGTCTGAGCAACAGGGATCAGAGCAGAAGCTTTGGTAAAGCTTACTTTGAGCCAGGCTCCCTTCAAAGAGCTTCATGCATGTTTGCTCATTTTAATCCTCAGAACATTCAGATTCGGTGAGTTCTACTATTATCCCATTTTGTGGATGAGGAAAGGGAGGCATGGAGGAAACCGGACCGCAGGTGCACAGCAGGTGAGTGTCATGGCCAGGACTCATACCTGGGCTACCTCAGTGTGGGTGGGCATGGATACAAAGGACTGGAGAAGCAGGATGCGAGCAAGAGGGAGGAGGCCCTGGACCGCGCTAGGCCAGAGACACATCTAAGTCCGACTGTAGTCATATTTTATCCTGGCAGATGCCAGTACTCAGAGGGACCCTTCTTCAGGGCGGCTCCTGGCCTGTCCAAAACAAAACGGGTATTTTTTTTTATTTATTAAAGTTTGTTTATTTATTTTGAGAGAGCAAGAGAGAGCGAGTGTGCAAGCATGAGAGAGGGAGGGAGAGAACAAGAGGGAGAGAATCCCAAGCAGGCTCTGGGCTGCCAGTGCAGAGCTAGACATGGGGCTTGAACTCACAAACTGTGAGCTCATGACCTAAGCTGAAATCAAGAGTTGGATGCTCAACTGACTAAGCCACCCAGGAGCCCTGAAATGAGTTCTTTTATCTATCTATCGATCTATCTATCTATCTATCTATCTATCTATCTATTAATTTATTTATTTTGAGAGAGAGGGAGAGAGAGAGATTTAGAATGTGAGCAGGGGAGGAGCAGAGAGAGAGAGAGAATCCCAAGCAAGCTCCATGCTGTCAGCACAGAGCCCAGTATGTGGCTTGAACCCACGAAACTTGAGATCATGACCTGAGTTGAGATCAAGAGTTGGACCCCCAAGCGACTGAGCCACCCAGGACACCCCCCAAAATGGTGCTTCTAAAACACAGATGGGATGATGACACACCCCTCCACGGAAGCATCCTTGCCTGTAAAGTACTGCTCCTTGGCCGCTCAGAGCGAGCCTCCCCTGTCTGGCCTGGTTCTGCTTGCACCCTTCCTGCCTGTGTTTCTGTTGTTCCAAGCCGCAGCTTTCTCCAGCATCTCTCCCCAAGCCCCCACCCCCAGCAGAGCAGAGCATGGCTCACTCCCCTCCTTGATGCTTGTTCTCACAAGGTGCAGCCGCTTCTGTGACGAGCTGTCTTTAAAGAGAAGCAGTCTCCTCTGTGGGACTGTTGGATAATCACAGATACAACCAACACTGAACATAAGTAAAGATGCAATAACCATAAACTTGAACAATGATTTTCAAACAAGAATACAAGTGCTGGGTTCTAGAAAATGAGGACATGTACATTAATTATAGAATAGACCCTTCTGTACTATAAAGTGTGCATGAAGCAAAAAACACCTCAAATACACCATAAATTGGATATAAAATGGATGTGTTGGGAGGCAGAATGAATGGTACCAAAGAGAGACAGACAGATCCCACCTGTGCCACGACAGGCTGTGCCTCTGGGTAAATAAACCTCTCCAAGTCTGAGTTCCTTGATGGGAAAGAAGAAATAATAATAATGTCCAGGACACAGTGGTGTCACAAGAATTAAATGAGAAGGTATACGTAAGGCTTCAAGCAGAGTCCTTTGCTTTGTCCTTCCTGACCAGTAGGAGACTTTAAATAGCAATTTATAGCAACATTCCTTATTTTCTCAAAGTGATGTTCCCCAGATGAGAAGTTGGGTCTGAGGTCATGTTTTGCTGTGTGATATTCAAACTCCTTCCAAGCGCTTGGACGCCCAGCCCATGTTTTCTGTGTACCTGGAGACACTTATAGTCTTCAGGGGCGACTGACAATTCTCCAGCTGTGGTCCTTGGCCCACACAGAGCCTCCTGATAGGCTGCAGGCTGCTCTAAGAACCCAATGTCTTGCGTTTTGTTTTGTTTTGCCTTTATTAAAAAAAAGACGGATACTGTGCAAAAGTCTACTGACTTTTGTTTTTTGAATAGCATTAAATATTTTAAATGCTTATTTATGTTTTTAAAGAGAGAGAGAGACAGAATGTGAGTGGGGGAGAGGCAGCAAGAGAGGGAGACATAGAATCTGAAACAGGCTCAAGGCTCTGAGCTGTTGGCACAGAGCCCGATGCAGGGCTCAAATCCATGAACTGTGAGATCATGACCTGAGCCGAAGTTGGATGCTTAATCAACCGAGCCACCCAGGTGCCCTATGTTTTTTGTATAGCATTAAGTTTACTTACTGAGTGAGTTATTAGAGGTTATCAGAATCAGCATTTTAAAAATTATTTACTTATTTAGTGTCAGAGCCTTGTAAACTTCTTGGTCCTTTTATCTAAAGGAAGTTTTTTAAAGCGTATTGAGATATAATCCACACACCCCACAATCCACCCATGTAAAGGGTACTATGCGATTTTTTTTAGTATGTTCACACACATAAACGAACATTATTTTTCCCCATTTATTTGATATCAAAAGGCCTCCCAAACTCCCTTCCCCCTTTGGGAAGTGGCAACAGGTAGGGAGGAAAGTTGTGGGTCTTTTGCCTCAGCTAAGAGGGTTGGAGAAGTATTTTGAGACCCTTTGTCTAGGAAAGGTTTTAAAGAGTAGCTCGCACTCCCTATATTGGCCACTAGGTGTCAGGCTCAAGGGTTGGCAAAGTCTTGTCCCGGAGGAGCGCTGCTGTGTGCCTGGCCTGGCACTGATGCTCTGCAGATAAATGTGATGAATAGAAGAATAGAGGTAAAAATTAGACCTTGTGGAATGATTAGAGCTTCAAAATTTCCTATGTTTTACTTGGCTTGGGCTTGGAAATTTGCTTCACATTTGCTTAGGCATTTGGCAAAAAATTAGAATCCTTTTTCGCTCTCCTTCCTCCCAGACTTACTCCTTCATTTCAACATGGTTTTAAAAACTATTTTATTTTATTTTATTTTACTTTATTTTGGAGATAGAGGGGCAGAGGAGAGAGAGAGAGAGAGAGAGAGAGAGAGAGAGAGAGAGAGAATCCCAAGCAGGCTCCATGCACAGTGTGGAGCCTGTCATGACCTTGATCGCATGACTCTGGGATCATGACCTGAGCTCAAATCGAGAGCCAGATGCCCAACTGACCCAGGCGCCCCTCAACGTGCTTTGAGGGCTACTGTGTGTCTGGGACTGTGCTGGAAGTGGAGGATACGGAGACGAACAGAGCACACCGGTCCTTTCCCTGAAGGAGCTCATACTATGGGGAAGAGAGAAATTATAAACAGATCAGCAGCTGGCTGATGACGAGTACCATGAAAGTGTGAGCACAGGTGTGGTGAAGGTCAAGGGAGAGGTTGTAGTGTAAGCAGAACAACAAAACCAGCAATCACAACACTCTGGGCTCCTGAATATAATTACATAGTGTCAGTGGTGGGGTAAGGTCAACACTCATCCAGGGTGACTCTGAAGGCAGAATTGGGACCAGGTCTGGGGTTACATGTTACAAATGCTTCCAGAGACAGGTTTTATGATTTAAATCACATTTACTGAGCACCATGCTGGGCAACAAGGGTGCAACAGTGAAAAATTAATGTGGATGCTATTATTTATGCTTTGCATATCCCAGATACTTTTTAGCATTTTGCATATATTATCACATTCAATCTTCCAACAACTCTTGCAGGGAAGGATCTTTTAGACCCATTTTTCAGATGAGAAACTGAGGTACAAAAAGACTTCACAACTTCCCCAAGATCTGAGGATACAATTAAATAGCACAAGTGGAGGGGTAAGATAATGACTCATGCAGGGTGACTCTGAAGCCAGAATTGGAAGTAGGTCTGACTCACTCAAGGGGTCACACATCTAACCGCTGGGCGGTATGCCTCAGACATTCCCCTAGAGAGCTTTAAATCTCACGACCACCATTACAACATTTTAGCCTAATTCAAACCATGCAAGGTGGGAAGAAACAAGTTTTCATACTGTCATTTTACAGGCAGGAACATTGCAGATCACATGGAGAAAGGTGGTCCTTTGATCATCTATCTGCAAACAAAACAAAACAACTTCGATCCATATCTCACACCATATAAAAATTTCACTCAAGATTGATCATTGAAGCAAATGTAAAATCTCATAAGCTATAGAATTCCCAGAGGAAAACAAGAGAATATTTTTGTGCTCTTTGATTAGGCAAAGATACCTAAAGAAGACACCAAAAGCACATTGATAAAAGAACAAAATTGATAAATTAGATTCATCAAAATTACAAACTTCTGGTCTTCAAGAGCCACTGTTAAGTGAATGAAAAGATAAGGCACAGACTGGAGAAAATATTTGCACAGCATATATCTGATAAAGGGCTTGTGTCCATAAAATATAAAGAACTCTAAAAATGCAATAATAAGAAAACAAATAGCCCAATTAAAAATGGGCTTAAGATTTAAACAGACATTTCACCAAAGACGATATACGGAATGCAAATAAGCACACGAAAGGCAAAAAGCATCATTAATCATTAGGAAAATATAGATTAAAACCACAGTGAGATACCGCTTCCAAAATTAAAAAGACCAACCATATCATCTGTGACAAGGATGTGAAGGAAGTAGGACTGTCCTAGATGCCAAACAGCAATGTAAAACGGCAAAGCATGTTGGAAACCCGTGGCAGTGTCTTAAAAACATTAAGCGTGCATCTACCATATGATCTTGCATGTCACTTCTAAGTGTTTATTCGAGAGGAAAGGAAGTATGTGTTCATACAAATATTTATTTGTACATGAATGTTCAGGCCAGCTAACAGCTTTTTTAAAAAATGTTTATTTATTTATTTTTGTTTCTTTGTTGTTGAGGGGTTTTTTAAGCAAAAACGGGGAGGGGCAGGGGGGCGGGTAAGAGAGAATACCAAGCAGGTTCCACGCTGTCAGCACAGATCCTGATGTGCGCTCGAGCTCATGAACTGTGAGATCATGACCTGAGCTGAAGTCAAGAGTTGGACACTTGGGGCGCCTGGGTGGCTCAGTCAGTTACGCGGCTGACTTCAGCTCAGGCCATGATCTCAGGGTTTGTGGGTTCAAGCTCCGCGTTGGGCTCTGTGCTGACAGCTCAGAGCATGGAGTCTGTTTCTGATTCTCCCTCTTTCTCTGACCCTCCCCCGCTCACACTCTGTGTTTCTCTCTCTCAAAAATAAATAAACATTAAAAACAAAAAAGAGTTGTATGCTTAACCGACTGAGCCACGCAGGCACACCTAACAGTTTTTGTTTTTAAATAATAGTCCCAAAGTAGAAAAACCCAAATGTCCATCGACAAGTGAAGGGATAAGTAAGTTATGGTAAATCCATATAATGGGACAATACTAAGCAATAAAAGGGAATGAACTATACACACTACCTGGATGAATTTCAGAAATAATTTTGCTAAATGAAGAAAACCAAACAAAAAGAGTACATACCACATTAATTCATTTTTACAAATTTCTATAAAACGGAAGCTTATCTGTGGTGACAGAAAGCATATAACTGGTTTCCTGGGACTTGAAGAAGGGAAGAAGAGAAGGAGGGATTCCAAAGAAATTTTGGAGAAAAATGGCTTTGTTAATTATATTGCTTTTGATAATAGTTTCATGACTGTATATATAGGTCAAAACTTACCTAACTGTAAATTTAAAATATCTGCAATTTAGTGTATGTCAGTTAGACCTCAATAAAATTGCTTAAAAAACACCTCAACAACAAAGAAACAAATCATTTTATTTTTTATTTTTTTATTTTTAGAGAGAGGGAGCATGCAAGTAGGGGGCAGGGTCGGGGAGGGAGAGAGAGACTCCTAAGCAGGCTCCACACTCAGCACAGAGCTCAAACCCATGACCCTAGGATTATGACCCGAGCTGGACACTCAGCCGAATGAGCCACCCAGTTGCCCCAAGGAAACAAATTACTTAATAAAAAATGGACAGGGGCACCTGGGTGGCTCAGTTGGTTAAACATCCAACTTTGGCTCAGGTCATGATCCCACAGTTTGTGGGTTCGAGTCCTGCATTGGGCTCTGTGCTGACAGCTCAGAGCCTGGAACCTGTCTTCAGATCCTGTGACTTCTTCTATCTCTGACCCTCACCTGCTCACGTTGTCTCTCTCTTTCTCTCTCAAAAATAAATAAAAACATTAAAAAACATATAAGAAACTTAAAAAAATGGGCAAAGATTTGAACAGACAGCTCACTATAGAAGCTATATAAATGGTATATAAACACAAGGAAAGACGCTTAACATCACTAGCCCTTAGGGGAATGCAAATTACAACCCAAATTACTTCACACTTATTGGAACGACTATAACAAAAACAAAACACCAAATCTGACAACACCAAGTGCTGTAGAGTATGTGGAACAGCTGGAGTGCTCATACACTGCTGATAGGAATGAAAACGGTCTAGCCAAGCATAGAAATCAGTTTGGCCACTTCTTATAAAATTAAACATACACTTATTGTATGATTCGACTATCCCATTCCTTGCTATTTAGAGAAAGGAAAACTTATGTTCATACAAAAATCTGCAGACAGACAGCAGCTCCGTCCTTAATTGTCAAAAGAATGGAATGACCCAATAGTTCTTCAATGTGTGAAGAGACAAGAAGACTGTGGTACATCCATACAGTGGAATACTACTCAGCAGTAAACATGAACGGACTATTGATTCATGCAATGGTATGGATGAATCCCGAAGGTGTTATGCTGGGGGAAAGAAACCATTTTCAGAAAGCTATGTACTCTATGATTCTATTTATGTGACATCCTGGAAGGACTATACTTACAGAGGGTGGATCAGTCGTTGCCACTGGTAGGAGGAAAGCTGGACTACCGAGGGACTGTGTGATGGCGTTTTCTGGGCTGATGAAACTTCTGTATCCTGATCGTGGTGGTTGTTACGAGAATCTCTACACAAGGTGAAGCTCCTAGAGCTGTACCCTGAAGAGAAAGTCAGTTTCACTGTATTTAAATTACAAAAACTATTAATGCAACACAGCTGACCTGTGGTACCCAGTAGGAAACTTTTAGCAGTAGGCACTCTTATTAGACGGGAAGATTAATGGGCTAGAACAAGTTTTCTCAACCTCATTAATGCTGACATTTGGGGCTGGAAGTTTGTGTTGTGGGGGGCTGCTCTGTGCACTGTAAGATGTTTAGCAGCATCCCTGGAGGCTGCCTTCTTGATGTCAATACCATCTTGCCCAAGTTGTGACAACCCAAAGAAATCTCCAGATATTGCTCAATGTCCCCCATGGGGAAGAATTGTCACTGGTTGAGAAGCCCTGAACTAAATATCCAATCTAAGGATTTACAAGTGAATCATATGAAAATTATCCAAAGCCACAGAATATAGGAAATATAAGAAAATCAAACATTTATGAAATAGAAATGAAATGTACAATACAGGCCAACACAGCCAAAAGCTGTTTCTTTGAGAAAACCAATAAAATTGAAAAATCTCTAGTGAGGTTGATCAAAGAAAAAAGAGAGAAGACAGACAAAGCATTGGAAGGAATGAAAAAGGGGACATATTTATAGATGCAACAGAGACATAAAGGATGAGAAAGGTATAATGAGCAACCTTGTGCTAATATTTTGGAAAATTCTAGTGAAATATAAACAGTGAGAACTAGCTCAAGAAAAATGTAAAACCGGAACAGTCCTATAATTATTAAGTAAACCACATTATTAGTTTAAAAATATACTCTGAAGAAAACACCAGAACCTCCCAAGTGGTTTTACTGTTGAGTTCCACCAAACATTCAAGAAATAGATCTTTCCAATCATCTACAACCTATTTTGAAATGTAGAAAAAGAGGAAACATGCTCCAACCCATTTTATAAGCCTCGCATAATCTTGATAGTATACTACATCTTGACAAGGGAAGTCTGAGAAGAGAAAATAATAGGCTAATCTCACTCAAGAACACAGGCATGGAATTTTAAACCAAATATTGGTAAGCAAATTTAGCAATGTACAAAAATGGTAATGTGCCATGACCTAGTTTATTCAAGGTATGTAAGATTGGGTAAACATTAAAGCATAAAAAATTAATGCGATGCCCTACATTAACAAAATAAAAAAGAACAGTGATATAATCACTTTAAGAGATGTGAAAATTTATTAAAATTCAACACCCTTTTATGATTTTTAAAAAAAAAGTCTTCGCAAACCAGAAATAGAACGAAATGTCCTCACTTGATAAAGGGAACCTACAAAAACACTACACCAAGTATCATATTTAAAGGGGAAACATTGAAAGCATTGCTTTTAATATGAGAAGCAAGACGAGGGTGTCCTTTACTGTCACCTCTCTTCAACAACACACCAAAGGCCCTAGCCAGTGAAACAAGGGAAAAAATATTTTAAAAAATAAGACATAAGGACTGGGAAGAAAAATCAAGCTGTTAGCATTTTGAGATGATGTAATTATAGCATAGACACCCCCAAAGAATATGCAGATATATTATTAGAATAAATAAAAGAGTTTATCAAGGTCACTGGATATAAAAGTAGTACAAAAAATTAATTGTGTTTTCTGCATCAACAATAAACAGTAAATCTTGTACTTAAAAATAGATACCATGTATACCATCTCCAAGTAAATTAAATATCTGGGAATAAATCTAAAAAACATATGCAGAACCTTTACACAGAACATTAGAAATCAGTATATTGATTTAAGTCACTTTAAATCAAAATGAATCAAAATGAAACCGAAAATCCAGACTGAATGCTCGGTCTCACTGATGAGCAGAGAAGTGCAAATAAAACAAGATACTAATACACCAATCAGATTTGAAAAAATGAAGAAAATCTGAGAACATCAAGTGTTGGCAAAGGGGTAGAGTAACAAAGTTCTAAGCTGCTGGTGGAAGTTGGGAATATGTTTGGCATTGTCTAGTAAAGCTAATAATGCACATCTCCAATGACCCATACTTTTTACTTCAAGGTCTATACCTGAGAGAAATTTGTACAGGTGCATCAGTAGATGTCTCAAGAAATGCCCATAGTGACAGGGTGAAAGAAAAACAATGAGCAATGTTCATCAATAGTAGAATGGATGCAACTGATCCAATGAAATACTATATAGCAACAAAAACAAAAATCCATCAGCACTGATGAAGCTGAAGTTGATAATTCTGAGTAAAAAAGCAGGTCATGAGTTACAGAGTAAGAGAAAATGTTTTCAAACCACAAATCTGACAAAGAACTAGTATGAAAATGTCTCAAGACAATGGTAACAAATCTAATCGGGCAAAGACAGGAACAGATATTTTGCTGAAGAGGCTATTTAGATGGCAAATCAGCACACTGAAAATATGTTCGACATCATTAGGCATCAGAGAAATACAACTTTATCATTTTTTAAATGTTTATTCATCTATTTTTTGTCGGGGGGGAAGGAGCAGAGAGAGAGGGAGACTGAATCTCAAGCAGGCTGTGTGCTGTCAGCACAGAGCCACATGTGGGGCTCTAACTCATGAAGTGCAAGATCATGACCTGAACTGAGATTAAGAGTTGGATGCTTAACTGACTGAGTCACCCAGGCGGCTTGAGAAATGCAACTTCAAGTCATGATGATATATCACTGCATTGATCAGAATTGCTAAAATAGAAAAATTAGTGACAACTATTGGCAAGAATGCGGAGAAACTGGCTCACTCCTGAATTGCTGATGGAATGTAAAATGTTGGAGCTAGTCTAGAAGTTTTCTTATCACACTAAGCATGCATATGACTCTGCAATTACACTCTCAGGCATTTATCCCAGAGAAATAAAAATTTATATCCACAGAAAAGCCTGGGAAGCTTTATTTGTAATAGTCAGATATTCATAGTAGCTTGATTTATAATATTGGTCAAAAACTGGAATCAGCCCAAATGCCCTTCAGCAGATGCATTCTTAAACAAACTGGTGTGCCTGTACTTTGGAATACTAGTCAGCAATGAAAGAGGGAAAAGCTATTGAAACACACAACTTAGATGAATCTTTAGTGAATTATTATGAGTGAAATACGTCACTATGGAAAGGTTATATATAATGCCATTTATGTAACATTTTTGAAAAGATAAAATATTAGAAATGTTGAACAGATTAGCGGTCATTGGGGGTCAGGGATGTTATATTGTGGGGTGGGAAGGGGATATAAAAAGGCACCAGATGGATCCTTATGGTAATGGAATTACCAGTACCTTGACAGTGGTGGTCGACTCACAATCCCACACGTGTGATAACAATCATAGATTTAATGTCCACACACATATTTGATCTGGGAAGTCTGAAAAAGATTGGTAAATTGTCTCATGTTGATATCCTGCCTGTGATACCGTACTATAGTTTTGAAACTGTTACCACTGGGGATACTGGGTAAAGGGTGGGTACACAGAATCTGTCTGTGTTATTTCTTACAACTGTGTGTGAATTTACATTCACTGCAATAAATTTTTCAATTACAAGTTTAACTCCTACTTCCAAATAAAAAAAATCTTATTATAGTTTTGACTTGACTATAAAGAGGAAGTCATAGAATCATAAATAACTGCATGACTCTTTTTAAAGATAAAAAAATATATTAACATATTGCTGGAATATTTGGAACTCATATAGAAACTCACAAAGGGAAAAAAAAAAACATGGGAGAAGTACACAGACTTCAGATTAAGTTACCTCCGGGTAAGAGGAAAGAGAATTGGGTCAAAGAACACTCAGGGATTTTAAATTTGATGGTCATGTTTCATTTCTTAAATTGGATAGTAGGATACATGAGCAACCCTTTATTGTTATTCTTTATATGGTAGGTATATTTTATAAATATCTTTTGTATCAACTAAGTTTATTTATTTATTTTTAATTTTTAAAAATATTTCTATTTCTGAGAGAGAGAGAGACAGAGCACGAGTGGGGGAGGAGCAGAGAGAGAGGGAGACACAGAGTCTGAAGCAGGCTTTGGGCTCTGAGCTGTCAGCACAGACCTGGATGTGGGGCTCGAACCCACGAACCATGAGAACATGATCTGAGCTGAAGTCGGGCTCTTAAACCGACTGAGCCACCCAGGTGCCCCTTCAACTAAATTTAATAAAACATTTTAGAAAGTCTTTGGTGTGTGTTGGTATATGTGTTGTGTGTGTGTTTCTGTTTGGTGGTGTGTTTCTAGGTCCTGAGCCTGGTGAATTCTTCCCAGCCACAGGCCCTTTGCACTTGCTATCACCTCTGCCAAGAATTGTCTTTCCTTTGCTCTCCATGGGTTTGGTCTCACCTCTGCCCAGACAAGTGAAGCAAAGAGACTCTCAGATCATACTTAAACATTCTGAAGTGGTCTTATTTAATCATTTATCAGTCTATCCTGTCTAGAATGTATGCTCCCTGAGGTCAGGGACTTTTCCTGACTCATCACCCAGCACCCAGATAGACTGAATGGATATTTGTGCTTATGGGTTTAGGGTTAAAAAAAAAAAAAGAAAAGCCAGCTGAAAGTTGAATTCCTGAGATTAATTAGCTTGTGTCACCGACTTGCCCTTTAATAGTATCATGGTAAACTGGGGGTTAAATTTCTTTTGAAATCATCAGAGACTCTGGGGTACCTGGCTGACTCAGTAGGGCGAGCATACGAATGTTGATCTCTGGGTCCTGAGTTCGAGCCCATGTTGACTAAAAAAATAAACTTGAAAAATTACTGGAGACATTCGATTGAATGGGGGGGGGTTATGGAGAATAACAAAGGGCATGTGTTTGAAGGACCCAGGTGACAGCTCAGAGCAAGTTCAAACGAGCTAGATAAATTCATGCTAAAGAGAGAGTAAATTTTAACTGGGTCACTTTCCCTGGAGATTATGCAATTTTAAGGGTAATGCTGCTCCTAAGAATGTTAGCTTTCCTCTTGGTCGCCGTGGACATGACGGTGTGTGGGCCCATCATTAATCAGAAAAAGGCATTTACAGATCTGGGTGCTATTACCCTAGGTTTGTTTGTAAAATGGATTTCTCTGCAGGAATCACTGACCTGTGACCATGTGATGTTTGGATTGTGCTTCAGAGCAGGGGATGGCTTGGCAAAGGCCCTGGCAGTTTATATATAACAGATTTTATTTTCGACAATTGGATTTTGAATTTTGAGATCCAATCATTCTGAGTTCTTTATAAGTATAATTTTGTTACCCATGGAATGGTTTGAATTTAAGTTTCATGGAAGTCAGTTTGCATGCGGTTTGGGTTTTTAAAATTAATTTTGATTGGAAACATTTCATCATCCTGAATTGTATTTGTCTGGTGCTAGCAGTGGTGAGGCCAGAGCTGCTTGCTTCATAACTGGGGTTATTATTGGGCGTTTTCATGCCTCGACGGGTGGATGATAAGAGAAGACACACCTGAAGCATAATGCTCTTTTTTTTGGTGGTGATTTTGAGTTCAATTGCCATGGAATACAAAACCAGGAGACACAGAAGTAGAGAATTTAGTTCATGTCTCTCAGTGTAATTGATTTGAATATATTTAGCCAGAATGTGTGTTTATGGGGCATTAAAGGATCAGCAATTTACAAATGTTGCCACTCTAATCGGATCTGAAAAAGGACTGATAGAACCTGCTGAGTGATGCGAGGCGATGAGAATGCTTCTTTCAACAGGAACCCGAATGCCTAAGGTTTTCTGGGACATGAAATGGAGTGGGTGTGCTGGGCTGGGGGGAGAGCCACCAGTTCCAGGATCGAAGTTATAAAAATCATCATAATACTTGTCACTTACAGTACATTAACCATATGCCAAGCACTTTACTAAGTTTATTTGCATTATTTCATTTAATATCTTAAGAACCAGACGGCAGCCTGTGGTGGGTTGTCTATTGTCTGCTTGGCATCCGACCATCACCGGTCATTAGGTGTCTTTTGCACGGTGGAGGAGAAGCTGGGACCTACCTTTCCCTTAAAGCCCTTCCCCATACGGTTTCTAGTTTGAACTGGCCAAAGCAGATGTTCATGGGGGGTTTGGAAAGCGGAGAAGACGGTGAGGCCATTATTCTCCAAAAGTGGTTGCAGGCAGATACATAGACATGAGACTTGAAGCGTCTTCAGACAAGCTCTCTGAGCTTCACACGCGTCACTCCTGTGTGTGCGTCCTGGGAGGGTCGGGGGGAACGCCCCAGGGAAGTAGCTGTTGGAAGGCTGTGGCTTTCCCCAACTGTTGTTTGTTTACCCAGCCCTTCCAACAGCTGTGGAAGCTTCGAATTCCCTTCATGAAAGCCCTTTCTGCTTGGAATACACAGAGCGTCTTCTGTGTTTTTGATGGGACCCCAACTAATACATAAGTGTGATTCTTATTTCTGGTTTTCAGGTGAGTAAACTGAGGTTTACAGAGGCAAACTGCCCAAGTGTACAGAGAAGAGGCCTGAGTGGATTTCGACCCAGGTCTGCCTGCTGCATGACCTTGATCAACAGACTCCACCATCTGCCAGCATAGCCTGGACATCCAGGTATTTGACCTCTGCTCACAACCTCCCACACGCGGAGCTTGCTCCACCCCACAACTCCAGCCCCACGCTAACTGTGGGTGTCCCCCTTAGAGGCAGGGTCTGCCATTTGCCCGTCCACTTAACATGCGTGACACAGGCCACCAGCTCTGGCGTTCTTCCTTGTTGGAGAAGCCAGACAACATCTGGAGATTCATTAACTGGTAGATAAAAACAAGGAATGTATTTTCATACCTTGCCCTGCTCACACCTGTAACCTTTCTATTGTACATTTCAACTATTCTATTGTACCTTCCAATTGTTCAGTGTATTGCTTTTGTAATTTGAAAAGCATCCTATAAAAAAACCTGGAAATAAAATGAAAAGATAGGTCCGCTTTGATAGAACCGCACGCGGCGTGACGTATGTGGGGGTGATGCTGGGCTGACAGCAGACATCTATAATGTCACATAGTGCGTTTTAAGTGATGGTACAGGGCTTGCTGTATGTGGCGGCAAGTGGAAGAGCAGATGTTCTCGGCTTTTTATGCGGCTGCATTGTGGATGTTATGTTTGACATGCCTGTTAGATACATAGCCAAGAGGAGACTGGACTATGCACTTGGATAAACCTGTTGGAAGCTCAGAGAAGAGGGCCTTCCTGGTGATGTGTGGACAGAAGCCATCGGCATAAGAGTAGAATTTAAAGCCATGGCACTGTACATGATGTTTCCCCCAACTTTCACTAGATCGTGCAGCAGTAACAAACACCCCGTAGATTTCAGTGGTTCATAAACGACCATGTTTTTATATCCCCTTCTCTTTACTACTATCTGCAGGTCAGGGGTCATGCCTCTGCTCGGCCTGTCTTCTTCATTCAGGCAGCAAGGCTGAAGGAGCGGCCCCCATCTAGGCAGGACAGAGGGCAAGAGCAAAGACAACACTGTGACAGCACTAGAAGCTTTCGTTCATGGCTTCGTCAGAATGAAGGACTGAATTCTCTGTACGTCCCTTTGCCTTCAACATTCACATCTGCACCCTCAAACACCATGTCCTTCAACTCAGATGGCATCTGTATATGCCCTGCACAGGCTAGGTGCATTGAGCCCTCAAATAATCAGCCTGGACACATGATGTATGAACTGTCCATGATGACTTTGGAGTCTGACAATGTGTGTCTTCTCCTTGAGCACGTCTCCCCATGTGTGTAGCGCGTGTGACCTCATCCTCCCCTTCCACACGTGCTAGCTGGGGAATCCTCAGGCTGCTTCTGACATTTCCAGATGATGCCTCTGCTGGGGGTTCTAAGATGGGGAGAAGTGGGAGGGATGGGGAGGAGAGGCATCCCAGATGGTGCAGATAAAGAAAACCATCTGCATCTGATCCCCAAAGAATAGAGAAGAAAAGATGGTCTGTCGCCAGGAGAACAATAAAGATGTAACAATAAACACGTACCTGTGCTATCGAGTGCCATGTCCCTGAGCATGGACGATGAGAGCCATCGGCTTGGGGTGAGGGGAGATGACTCTCCTGTGGGAGGGAAAGATGGTGGCAGGGAGAAAAGCCATGAAACAGGGCCCGTGGAAGCAGGCAGAGAGCCGGCGGCAGAACAGGATCACAGAGACACGGAGAAAACCAGACAAGGAATGCTGACAAGGAATGGGACAGAAAATGAGATGGGATGGAGATGCAGAGAAATGGGAGTGTCAGGGAGGACGTGAAAAAGAAGCAGGCAGAAGCAGAGTCAGAGAACTCTCCTTCCTTTTATTCAGGAGGTTGGGGGCCTCAGCAGGTGCTATGAGGGATGGTCCCAAGTAGGTGTCAGTCAGTGGGCATTGGTAGGAAAAGCTCAATCAATAAGTGTAGATACACTCCCAGTGTCAGCTGGATGGAGCCAGTCTGTATATTCCAGTCAATAAGGGTCCGTCAGTAAACATCAGCTCGCAATTCAATAAAACTGTAAGATGTAATAGATGGAGGCAGAGGTGAGAGGAAAGAGAGAGACCAAGTTATGGAGCCAAGAGAGCCTTTATTGGAGTCTGCAATTCCCGGGTGAGGTTCCGTGACTCTGGAGTGGGGAGTCAGGGTAGTCGCGCCAGGTACGGGAGGACAAGGTGTTTTATGGATGCAAGAGTTCCGGGTTTGAGCTCAGGTGGGCAGATAGCCAAGTAAGGGCATCTTTGGACTGTGGCAGGATAGGATTGGCTATTTACTTCGGTGGGGTAGGGAATGCTGGAATTCCATGGTGAGGCATTCCAGTTTGAGACATTCCAAATCGGAGAGTAGGGGTCGTCAGTCCCTGGCAGTTCCTGGAACTATTTTCTGACCCGCAGTAAAATGGCCACTTGGTCGCCTTCCTAAAGTAACTCTTACAAAAACAATCCAAGAAACACAGACTGATCACTCTTGGGGTGGCAGGCACAGTGCTGGGTGTTGGGGGAATGGGAAGAACAGAGGAGGCAGAGCTCAGGATCTCACAGATCAGGTGAATACATCACTGTGAATAAAATACTGCCATTTAGTGTTTGCTGGGTGAGCACTCAGCCTCGTGGCTCAGCTTGGGTCACCTACCCGAGGCTCCCCTGTACCCTAGGGGGCAAGTACCAGTATCAGTATTAGGCTCAGGCAAGTTAAGTTAGTAACCAGACAGAGCCTGGGTTTGCATGAGGTCCATTGGACTTTCCACAGGGCTGCACTGGCCCGTGGTACTTTGCCACATCCTTGAACAGCAATGGAAGATTCAGCACTGACAGACAGGGTACGCGCTTCATCTGATGGATGTCACAGGAGTGGCTGTGGGAGGGCAGCCCAGAAAGAGGGGACAGCCAGGGAAAGACAAGGCGTTCCAGGCTCAGCTTGCATTTTCCCTGTCTAGTCCTGGGATGGCCATTTCTTTAGATAACTGGGGCTCCTTTTGGTGGAGACTGGTATTTAAGAACCAAGATCTAGGTGCTCTGTGTGCAGTTATTCGCTATAGTAGTTTCTTTGCTTCTAGGCGATCTCAGTGGGCAGAGCTGGGCATAAGGTGGTTTTATATAAAAATACTTGCATGTATACATATACAGGTATCCATCCACTTCTCCATCCACTCCCCCCCTTAATGTTTATATATTTTTGAGAGAGAGAATGTGTGAGCGAGGGGCAGAGTGAGAGGGGATGGAGGATCCGAAGCAGGCCCATGCTGACAGCAGACAGTCTGATGCAGAGCTCGAACTCACAAACTGTGAGACCACGACCTGAGCTGATCAGGCACTTAACCAATGGAGCCGCCCAGGATCCCCGCTATCCACTTCTGTACTCATCTTTCTATCAGTATATTGCAAACTCTGGGGTCACCCCAATACGTCCAACATGTCAGGGTTCATTCCAGCCTCCCTCATTTGCATGTCCAGCAACATGTCAGCAGTTGTGATATGAACTGGCCACAGTCTCTGCCTGTGCTGGGGCTGCAGTCCAGCCTGTTAGGACAGAGACTGTCAGGGCATGCAGTTGAAGCTGCTGAAACAGCTATGGCTGTGAATGGCATGGGGGACCTCACACCCACCTTAGGAGTCTGCAACAACACAGTGTGACCTCTGCAAGCCAGTCCTGACGCCTGACACTCTCCCTTCCACTCAGGGGGGAAGTGGTCTGGGAGCCTGGCCTGCTGCCACTGGGGGTGCTCAGGAAGCCCAGCGACATCTCGGCAATGAGGGGTGAACAGGACCGTGTAAGCCTCAGCAGCAGGAGTCAGTTTGGAGGAAGCGTTCACACTCTGTCTTGTGCAGAGCTAACTGTAGTGGGCTGTCCACCTGCTGGTTCTCCCCGTCCTTTAAAAATTTTTTTTTCTAATGTTTTATTTATTTTTGAGAGAGAGAGAAACGGTGTGGGCAGGAGAGGGTCAGAGAGAGAGGGAGACACAGAATCTGAAGCAGGCTCCGGGCTCTGAGCTAGCTGTCAGCACAGAGCCTGATGTGGGGCTCGAACCCATGAACTGAGAGATCATGACCTGAGCTGAAGCCTGACGCCCAACCGACTGAGCCACCCAGGCACCCCCTGCCCCCTGCTGGTTCTCCGTTAATGTTTCCCACTGCAGCCCCCTGGCAGGGGCGGGCCACACCGCTGGCACAGCCACCCACCTGGAGCCATGGCCCCATCCTGGCTGCAGCTCTGGGAGACAGTGCACCCTGCAGAGGAGTGCCACCCAGAAGGCAGAGAAGGATATACTTGGAGTTGCAAACCGAGGACACTGTGATGTTCATGTTGGTATGAAGCTTTCCTCCAGGACCACACCTGCACCACCTCTGAACCCTCAGCTTGAAGGCTGACTCTGAGCGAGTGTCTGAGGGATGGAGGGGCACAAGAAACACCCAAGGATGCGGGCAGCTGGGAAAAGCCAGGCAGACCCCATTTCTATGGCTCTAGCTCTGAGTCCAGTCTGATTTCTCTGTCTTGAGAGCAAGTCCTTGGCCCCTTTCAGTATTTGACTCAGGAAGGACTGGTTCACATGGCCCAGGTGGTTCTTGCCACGCATCAGGCAGGAGGGAATAACCATGGGTAAGGGGAGCCCTGGTGCCTTGGGGTGAGTCCTCCCAGAAGGAAGGAGACCTCGGTGGGAGGGCCTGGGCAGACCACCATGTCAGAACTCAAGTCAAGGGATCTAGAATGTAAGGTAGAGAGGTTTTTATATCTGGGGCGAGACTGAAGCTGTTGGCAGAAGAGGGCACAGGGCCTGAGATGGGACAGGACTGTAACGTGGGGGCCAGAGCTGCCTGGATGGCACGTGGGCCGCATGACCTTGGCTCTGGCGGGGCTGCAGTGAGGTGGAGGTTCTTGGGAGGGGCAGGGAGCTTGAGGAGGGGGTTTCGGTTTCTGGGCTGGCTCGTTTATTTCCTTAAAGAGCTCTCTATCACTGCTCTCTCTCCAACCATCCATTTCTCTTCAGCAGCGTCAATGGGCTTCAATCTCACAAACACTTGATGGGTTTCTTTTTAGGGGCTTGGGCTTTATCTTTCATGGCTCCTCAGCGAGCCCTTTTCACAGGTCTCCTTTTCTGTGGTGAACACCTTTTCTCTCCAGTGCTTCCCCTGCCTGCTTTCCCCACAGGGGGAGTTAGATGTTTGCCCTCCCGAATTGTCATCCTGACCTTCCTGTGTAGATGACGCAAGCCCAGACACTGGAAAGCTGCTCTGCATTGATCCTTCCCATGCTCCGCCAACTGCACGGGGCTTGTCATGCCCGAATACCTCGATGGGGACCCCACAGAACCGGAGCTCGCCAGGTTGGGCCCTTACTGCCTGGGGAGGTTTCACTTTTTCATTTTTTTGTATATTTCTCTTCTTTAAAAAATTTTTTAATGGTTTATTTATTTTTGAGAGAGAGAGAGAGAGAGAGATTGACAGTGTGAGCAGGGGAGGGTCAGAGAGAGAGGGAAACACAGAATCCGAAGACGGGCTCCAGGCTCTGAGCTAGCTGTCAGCACAGAGCCTGATGCAGTGCTCGAACCCATGAACTAAGAGATCATGACCTGAGCCGAAGCCGGACGCTCAGCTGACTGAGCCACCCAGGCGCCCCAGGATATTTCTCTTCCTATAGCCTGGCGTTCAAGGCGCAGAATAACCTAATGAATGCTTGATGAATTTTCTTGCTCTGCCTCTCACTAACCCTTCCTATTCATGAATCTTGAGGTCTGTATGCTTGGGACCCTCATGCCCTTTCCATCTTTAAAATGTTCATCTGTTTACACATGGAATGGTTAACTAGTTGAGGTATACTTTGGTTCTTTCGCCTAGCTTTCCTGCCTTCCACCTGTCGAAATACTGTTCATTCTGTAAATGTCACTTCTCCAAAGAAGTCCTCCCTGATTTGCGTATTTAGCTCTAGTCATTCCTTCTGGGCTCTGGGGCCCTTTTGCTCTGGGTGCGGCGGGCACACTCTCTGTCCCACCAGGTTCTGGGTGCCTTCTGTGGACAAGGTCTGCACCGTGTTTGCCTCTCTTCAGCATGAGAAGGACTGGCCCACAGTGGGAAATAATCCAAAATGATTTCATTTAATCAAACAGAATCTTTTTCCACAGGTTTCTTTTTCTTCTCTGTTTCCCCTGGGGTGTCCATACCCGGTCCTCCGCACCTCATCTGCCAGTTCTTTGCTATTCAAAGCATGGTGTAGAGATCACCAGCCAGAGCAAAGGGAGTGCAGTAGAAACGCAAAATCGTAGGCCTCACGCTACTGCATCAGAATCTGCATTTTAGCTGGATCTGTAGGGGATTCCTTTGAGCCCCTGCTCTAGTCTACTCGCTGCACCCGGGCTGGGCTGAGGGCAGTGGGCACACACTGCCCTGAGTCTGCACAGACTGTGCACTGCACAAAGGTGCCTGGCTGAGGCGACGGCAGGGGGCTGAAAGCTAGCCTGGGCTCCACTCACCGGGCCGTGTGCCCGAGCCGTCAGTCCAGGGGTGCCATCTAAAGATTCACGCCAGGGCCCCTGGGTGGCTCAGTTGGTTGAGCTTAAGTGTCAGACTTCAGCTCAGGTTACGATCTCAGTTTGTGGGTTCAAGCCCCATGGTGTGCTCTGTGCTGACAGCCCAGAGCCTGGAGGCTGCTTCAACTTCTGTGTTTCCACCTCTCTCTGCCTCTCCCCTACTCACGCTCTGTCTCACTATCTCTCAAAAATAAATAAACATTAAACAAGATTAAAAAAAAAAAAAGACTCACACCAAGGCTGCTGTACCTGGGCTGCAGGTCGGGGGATGGGGGAGGCATGGCCATTTCCGCCAGTGCCGAGTCCCATTGTCACAACTTCTTCCTTTGTTGGTTCCTAACCTGAAAAAAAAACCAGGCATATATTGTGTTCCAGCTTTTCTGGCCTTTTGGTCTTTCGATTCCTCAAACATGTCATGTCTCTTCACTCCTCGGGCCCTTTGAACAGGCTTTTCCATCTGCCCTCTTCCTCTTCTGTCTGTCTTCCTTTGCTGTCTCTCTCTACCTCCCCCGCCCCCCATTCCATCACTCAGTCCTCATTTAATTCTTCGAATTTTAGTTTAAATGTCACTTCCTCAGGAAAGCTTTTCCTCCTTCTCCAGATGACATCAGATCCCTGGGTTGTTTGCTGTCGGAGCTCCCTGTCCCTCTTCATGGCATTTATCACCGTGTATAATTAAATAACTAATTGCATAACGAGCTGTTCCATGTTACATCATCCGCCCTCTCCTTGATGTAAATGCCTCAAAAACTATAGCCCCGGATCCTAGTTCACTAATTTGCTCCAATGTGCTCAAGAAAGAATTTGTTGAATAAATAAATAAGATAAAGAAGACACTGTCCAGGGCTTTCCAGGTGAAGCTGTCTTCTTTCCTGTCGAGGGTGAGGATTTCTCTCCCTGTACCTTGAGCTTGAGTCCCGGTCATGCTGCTATGTTGACCCAAATGGTAGCTTTTCCGATCCATCCTGTAGCTGGGTGATCTCAAGGTGAATGAAGAGACTGGCCAAAACCTGTTTCTGATAGAAACCAAATATCGTTTCCCTTTCCACCTTCCTCTGGCACAGCCTGCACTGGTTAGCTAAGATATTAACCTTTTTGCTTCCTTGTCTTGTGTTTTGTGTTAGAGGGAGGTAGTACTCATGAAGGCTGCCTGGGGCCAGGACCCAGAGGGGGTCCTGCAGGACCAGTTGTGTGAGTGGAGAGGAGGTGAGAGCAGAGGTTACCGAGGACATAGAGAGAGTGTGGACACAGAGCGCCCAGGAGACTCAGAAAGGAAAGGAGAGTGAGCTTCATCTTTGTTTGGGGTCTGGGGTTTTATTGAGGATGTGGTCTGGTATTATATGCGTCTTCTCAGGGATCCGGAAAAAGTTAAAACTAAGACAAGTGTTGTGGCACCTGGGTGGCTTAGTCAGTTAACTGTCCAACTCTTTTCTTAATTTTAATTTTAATTTAATTTTTAAAAAATTTACATCCAAGTTAGTTAGCACATAGTGCAACAATGATTTCAGGAGTAGATTCCTTAATGCCCCTTACCCATTTAGCTCATCCCCTCTCCCTCAACCCCTCCAGTAACCCTCTGTTCTCCGTATTTAAGAGTCTGTTATGTTATTAAGCGTCCAACTCTTGATCTCAGCTCAGGTCATGATCTTACAGTTCGTGGGTTTGAGCCCTGCATCCTGTTCTGTGCTGATGGTGTGGAGCCTGCTTGGGATTCTGTCTCTCCTACTCTCTGCCCCTCCCCTGCTTGTGTAGACACACACACACACACACACAAACACACACTATCTCTCAAAATAAATAAATAAACTTAAAAAATTATAAAAAATAACAAAGACAAGTGTTTAGGTGTTCTCGTGGTGAGGTTTTGGGGTAAGGGTGGGGGTTTGGAACCAATAGCCAAGAAAGAATTCTTGAAGAAGTTTTTGTTGCAAAAAGGTCATTTTATTTAAGCACAGGGACAGGACCCGTGGGCAGAAAGAGCTGCACTGGGGTTGTGAAGAGTGACTGGTTACATACCTTCAGGTTGGGAGGGGATTAGGGAGAGGGTAAGTCTCGAAGGGATTTTGGAAGCAAGGTTCCCAGGACCTTGAGGGGCTAGCAGTTGTTAGGAAAAGGTCATTTATTACTACTTAGTAAACCTCAGCCATGAGACCTTTCAGATGTATATCAGGGGCCATAAGCCTGGAGTATAATTGCCAACATATACTTGGGGGTTGAAGATAAAGGAGGTTTGCAAAGGAATTTTTATGTGTTTAAGGAGACTCGCAGGATCCTGGGGGGTCAGGATAATGTTAGGGCAAGATTCCCTTTTGCCCCCAGCAAAGTATCATCATGCAGGCACCTGAGCTCCCAGAGGGAGGCCACTCTGCCTGTTTCAAGGACTCGTCGGTGGGCTGTAGGCAGTAAGGGAATTTAATGTTTCATTTGCCTTTGTTTCTCACATCATCATGGCAAGCACTTAAACCCCCTTCCATCTTGATGAGGGCGATATTAGGGCTCCAGGAAATGGAGTCTATACATTTCTGGAGATCAGGCTATGGATAAGAATGCTGTTTTCCTGCAGTTTACTACATTCTCGGTAAACTGTAGGACACTCCTGTTCTGCATGACTGTGATCTCTATCAGTCAACTGTTTGCATTCTTTCCTTTCCCCCTTTCTTGGGCAGCCAGGAGTGTCTGAGAAATAGCACACATATGTCCCATGTGGGGTGGGGGGCTGTGTGCTAGCTTGTGCTTTGTCTTCAGCTTGCCTTACACTCCCTCATCACTGTAAGTCACTTATGCCCCGGAGCCAGGGGCCGTGGTGAGTCAGTGGTCTGGAAAACATACATGATGACTCTGCTCTGTCACTCTTCAGATGTTGACTGTTGTGTGGAAGACTCCAAAACAAATCATTAACTCCTTGACCTTTATAAGGAAGACCTGTGCTACCTGTACAATGAAGTGTGTGTAGGGTGGGGTGCAGGTCCTAGCAAGAACAGAAGCAGGAGAAGGAGCAAAAAGCAGTCCTTCGTAGGATCCCTTCAGGTTCCCGGTCTTGGTGCGTGCAGAGAAGAGCCCAGAATTCGACACAGACTGGACTCCAACCACCAACTATTGGGAAGTGTCTCTTTATGTCTGTCTGTAGAAGCTGGGCCAGGTTAGAGATGGCTCACATGCTCTTGTTCCCCTTCCTGTACCCATGGCAGACAGTATCCATTGACTGGTGAATCCTTTTTTGCTGACTTCAGGCAGAGCCTTCCAATTCTTCCTTAAGTCTTGCTCTCGAAAGCCACCACCAGCCAATCAAAGATGGCACTTATGTTGGTTGACTTACCATCTGAGGACCAAATGCCTCTTGCTCAGGCACTTGAAGACTTGTTTCCTCTTCTCTTCCCCTCTTCCCACCAGTCCTTGTTGGTGAGAAGCCCTGTCAGTGCTGAGCTCTCCCAGAAGCCTCCTGCCCCTTCCGCCCTCATTACCACCTGGCAAACAGTCTTGGCTAAGCATTTTGGATGTTCCTCTTCTCTCCTATGTGTCATGGAAGTGGGCTGCCCCAAAGCACGCAGGCTGGTCTCAGAGGTCCCCACACTGACCCGAGTTTCGCTTCAGTTCATTGGAGCATGTGTTGAACAGGAAGCCTTTAACCTAAAGAAAATGGGAAGCCCTCTTTTTCAATGCCTTCCCCAAGCTTTCTGCAGATTCCCAATGTGGTTTTTGTCCTCAAGCTTACCTTTCAATTCTGATCCTGTGCTTCCCTTGCCTTTGGAGCCATGCACTAACAAGCCCCCCTCTGTGGCTGCCCCTCTGTCCTTCACTTCTCCCTAGGACTGGACAAGGTCTCGTTTCCTTCCTCCTCTCAAAGCACCATTGCCACATGTCTGCGGTGATTCTTGGACTTTTCCTGGACGTTTGGAGTTGTGGGGGGAGGGGTGATAGCACAAGACAACACAGTATCAGAAATACTTTATTTTATTTTTCCTGTTTGCATCTCTTAAAAATTTTGGTTTGAAATTTGGGTGCCTAGGTGGCTTAGTCAGTTAAGTGTCTGACTTCGACTCAGGTCATGATCTCACATTTCCTGAGTTTGTGCCCCATGGTGAGCTCTGCTGACAGCTCAGGGCCTAGAGCCTGCTTCGGGTTCTGTCTGTCTGTCTCTCTCTGCCCCTCCTCTGCTCATGCTTTGTCTCTCTCTTTCAAAAATCAATAAATATTAAAATTTTTTAAAAATTTAAATGTGAGTTAGTTAACATAGAGTGCAATATTGGTTTCAGGAGTAGAATTCAGTGATTCATCACTTACATACAACACCCAGTGCTCATCCCAACAAGTGCCCTCCATAGTACCATCCTCCCTCTAGCCCATCCCCCACTCTCCTCCCTCCATCAACCCTCAGTTTGTTCTCTATCATTAAGAGTCTCTTGTGGTTCATTTTCTCTCTTCTCTTTTCTTCCATCCCTTCCCATATGTCCATCTGTTTTGTTTCTTAAATTCCACAATTAAGTGACATCATATGGTATTTGTTTTTCTCTGATCATTTCACTTAGCATAATACATTCTAGCTCCATCCACATCATTGCAAAAGGCAAGATTTCATTCTTTCTGATGGTTGAGTAATATTCCATTACATATATATATATATATATATATATATATATATATATATATATACATACACACACACACACACACACACACATACACACACACCACACCTCCTTTATCCATTCATCAGTTGATGGACATTTGGGCTCTCTCCATAGTTTGGCTATTGTTGAAAATGCTGCTAAAAACATTGGGGTGCATGTACCTTTTCGAATCTATCAGAAATACTTTATTTTTTTATGTTTATTTATTTTTGAGAAAGAGATAGAGACAGAGCACGAGTGGGGGCGGGGCAGAGAGCAAGGGAGACACAGAATCCAAAGTAGGCTCTAGGCTCTGAGCTGTCAGCCTCACAAACTGTGAGATCCTGACCTGAGCCGAAGTTGGATGCTTAACTGACTAAGCCATCCAGACATCCCTATCAGAAATACTTTAAACCTCAATATTCCATATCTTGTTTCTCCAAGTCCCTTTAGGCCCAGGAGATGTCCACTGTCTAGGTTTCTTCGTCAGGCCCTCATCCTACTGCTAGAGCCTGTAGAGGCTGCTTTTAGGCACAAACCTGAGCAATGGAAACTTGATCAAGGCAAAAGGGCCCACAGTGACGACAGAGCTGAATGAAAACAGGCTCATTAAGTGACCCATCTTGAAATAACCATAGACCCTAACTGACCAATTACAACCAGGCACAGTTCTGAAGATTACCAAAAAAAGGAAGTTCCATATGTCCCCAGACTCCCTTACTCTGCCCTATAACTCTGGCCCCTCCTCACTGGTTCACGGCAGACAGTCTCTCCTTTGCTGTCCTGTCCTCTCCCTCGTGATGTATTCAATAAACTTTTAACTCTTTTGTTCTGCCTCTGGTGAATTCTTTCACTGCCCTCACCACAGGCCTCCCCCAAGTCAGAGCACCTCACATCTGGTGGCCTCCCCATCCAATCGGGATGCCCCACAGGCCTCTATTCCTATGCCCCTTATCACACACTCCCCACTTCCCTCTGTTTTCCTCAGAGCTGCCTACCTCCTCTCCTGGACAGTCTCTGGAACTCAATGTTTCTTTTCTTTGTTATGCAATTCACTTCCCACTTTGATGTGCCTGCTCCTTCTAGACCATGCCTTGGGGACTATCACATTTAACTCCAAAGAAGTGTCTCTATGTATTTTCCTAAATAAAAAGCCACGTCCTCTGATAGTAATTTTGCCATTCTGCTAGGATGTACAAGAAGCTATAGTTAGTTCTTATTTTGAAGAACAATCATTGTTTCTTCTTGGTACCGAAGAGGCATAGGCTACCTCCAGGTGCTCACAGCTGCATGGTGGACACAGGCAAGTACATCATCAGTTTCTTTAGCGGGTGAGCAGTGCTGGAGGAGAGGGGACTGAGTGAGATGAACATAGGCCCGTGATTGGGAACAGGGAAGCAGGGTCAGATACGTACTAGGGGCAAGTCATGAAGGCGATGCAGGGGTTAGAAGATGGAATGCAAAGAGTAGACAGAGAAAGAGATATGGCATTCCACATGAGGGAAGCTGCCTGCCCAAGGGCATGGAGCCTCAAAGGAGCACCGTGAAGTCAACAGTTCAGCACCCCTCCAGTGCAAGCCAGAAGGTAAGAGATGGGGCTTCAGAGCCAGGCAAGAGTGGGTCTCCAGGGACCTTGGTGGGAACTTCTGTAGACCACTAATCTGGGGAGTATTAGGGATCGATGAGGAAAACTACTGGGCAGCCACTGTCATAGGAGCTGGATCAGAGCAAAGGGGAGGGTTAACAGGAGTCCAGAGAATTATATTTGCCAGTGTCTGGTAGAAGGATTAAGGATCCATCAAATCAAGAATAATGGCAAGTCTGATGGAGTCACAAGACAAGATCTGAAGGACATTTAGGGAGCGAGTTATGGGTGAGGATTGGGCTGATGGAGAATGAGGGCCAGAGTGACAGACAGGATTAATGTATTGATCAAATATCTACTGAGTAACATGTGTCAGGGCCTGATCAGGAATCCTGGGTCCCTTGCCCAGGGGCAGAACTCTCCCATGGCCTCTGACTTGCCCCCACAAATAACTCTGAGTACTCTCTCCAATATCTACTCTTGGTGTGCACAGCTGGGAGCAGGTGATCCAGTGGCTACATTGCCATCTTGCTAGAAGCACCCAGATGCCAAATTCAGTCAAAGAGATGGTGAGCTCCTTTTTTTCTTGTACATTAATGAGAAGGTCTTCATATCCGGTGGTGTGGGTGAGCAAGAGGGCTGCATTGTCCTAGGCATTCCAATGAAAAGTTCAGGATTTTGTCTCTATTGGTAAAACTCAAACAGAACTAGTTAGAAGAAAATCCCCTAGTATATCCAAGAATCATCCCTAGGGAAGAACTGCCACAATAGGGGTCATGGAAGGGGACTGTCCCCTGGTTGGGGACTCCAGATTCTAATAGGTCTAAGACACGGGGAGTAGGCTTTGAGTCAGTGCACATCTCCTCACTAGCTTTGCTTTCAGACTTTGTTCTTCTCTCCGGGGAAGGGGGCCCAGGTCTTTCCAGAACCTTCCCTGTAACCAGCTGAGAGAGCGGTTGTGTGGTTAGATGGGTTTGGTATACTTTCTAAGCTCAATGGCTTGACTCCTAACCATTCTCAGTATTTTAATTAGGAGTCATTAATTTGCAAATATCAGAGACCAGTTTGCCTTGAGCAAAAATGAGAATTTTTGGGGCAATAATACAGAGGGTTGTTGACTAGGAAGCCACCAAGAACTATAGCTGTCACCTCGTCTATGTGTCTTGCTCTCTCTGGAGCTAGGGGGCCTTGTATCTGTGCATTTCTCTGGAACTGTACTTCACTTTCCAAACAATCTCTCTCTGGTTCAATTTTATCTATCCTTTTGGCATCAGATGGTTGTCCCACAGTTCCAACTCCCCTAGCAGTGTGAATTATGAACTCCACACATCACTGGGAGGAGAGAACCTGATTGGCTCAGGTTGAGTCATGTGCTCACTGCTATCCAATCAACTGTAACCAGGAGAGTAAAGGACGTCATGTCCTACAATTAATGCTGCCGTGCTCAATCATGAAAGATATCGGTGTATGTGGGGTGACTGGTTCTGTCATAGCTTTGCATGGATAAGTGTGAACTTTGTCTCTGTTCTAGAAGCTGTAGATAGGACAGCAGAGTCAGCAGTGAGGACGTGAATGGAGGAAGATCACAAAGCCAAAGTCCCAAGGTGATGTCCGGCTCAGGAGTCCTAGAAGTGTCTGAATGCTGGGAATAAAGGACTAAGAATCAAGTACAGGGAATTGCAGGCAACTTCTTTTTAATGATTTGTGTGCCACTAAAGCCAGACTTTATTGGGGCCTTAATCAAAGAGATTAAGGTTCTTTCTTCAAATCACATAATATATAAATGGGGGAAGAATGGATTCAAATCTATTCTGTTGGACTCCAAAGTCACCACCTGTCATTGTATCTTATGTGTTATTGGGAAAGGCTTTCCCCCAGCTCCAGAAGATTCTTCCTGTAAAGGGAGTTCAATTAGTATAGCTTTGTGTCCCTTTCCACCCCATTTATTTTTGCTACCCTGGGGAGATGGGATGACATCTTTCCAATTGGCAAATTTAGGAAGAGTAATGGGGTTACCTCCTCCCTCCTGGGAGTGATCTGGCACTGAGGAGAACCTGAGGGCTCTGCTCTGATACATGACTTGATGGAGTGGCCTCCAGCACAGAAGTCTGCCCTGGTCAGCGCTGCCCTGACTCCTAACCCAGGATTCATTCTGGCCCGGCCCATTCTCTTCTGCATTAAGCTACATTTTCAAACTCAGCCTCTCTCAGTAATAATGTCAGTATTTTGATCTCCATCTATTTTTTTTTTTTTTAGGGAGAGAGAGAAACAGTGTGGGGAGGGGGTGGAGGGGCAGAAAGAGAGAGAGAATCTTAAGCAAGATTCACACTCAGCACAGAGCCCAAAGCAGGGTTCTATCCCATGACCCCTGGATCATGATCAGAATTGAAATCAAGAGTTGGATCCTCAATTGACTGAACCCCCTGGGTGCCCCTCCATCTATTTGTTTTATATAAAAATAATTTTCAGGACTAAGCCAAAAGGGCTGCTACATATTGGAGACCTCCTGGAGACCCCAAAATTGCAACTGCTACTAACAACATAAATAGCTATAACAACGATAAGGATTGTAATAGAAATAGTCCCCATTTATGGAGGTTGTGCTGTGTGCTAACATCCTTGCATGGATTACCTCGAAACCCTGGCAACCACCTTAGGAGGCAGGAGCTATTATTATCTCCACATTACAGTGAAGGAAACGGAAGGTTAGCGTGAGGTGGGTGGTAAGCAAAGAGCCAAGTTGCATGGCTAGTTTATGGGAGAATCGCTCTCTAGCCAAGACCAGAGCTGTGTCCTAACCACCAGGCCACATTGTCTTCTGGGGACAAACCATTCAGGGAGATGGCCTATATAAGGATGGCTTCCTGGAGGACGGGTGAACAGAAGCCTTGAACTCCATCTTGAAGGATACACAGATAAATGCTCTGAGCTGCAGGTTTAGCAATTCTATTTTGCTTTGTTCATTGGCAAATCCCAGAGGCACATGCTCCATAACCCTTGGGTGCCTCTCCTTCGAATTTAGATATCATATCATTTGTTTAACTTGCTGAATAAAGTAATTAGTACCTGGGAGCCTGCCTGCCTGGCAGAATATATTGGTGCAGCTAACGAAGTTTATGCCTTCAGGCCGTGCAGTGGAATATGATTTAATTTGTCCCAAGGTTAGGGAAGACGAGGGGGACTCTGGCATCTCCTCCATCTCCGCCATGGAGTTAATTCATTGCGAGGGTGGAGGAGGGCGGTGTGGGTCTGTTTCCGAACTAATGGGACTCCAGAAGCTTTCCCGCTGAAGTCTGACTTGCTTTATGGATGAGGCTCAGCAGCTACCAGACTCTCTTCCTGGGAAGATGCTGGGCCTGTGGAGGGACCTCTCAAGCCCGTCCTGTTCCTATGGCCTCTGCAGTGGCCTTTGTTCAGAAGACCGAGAGCCCTTTGGGGTGGTGATGACTCTGCCTCCCATCCACCCTGCCCTGTCTCCTCTGTGATGGTGAATCACCCATTCCCCACCCTGCCTTCTGCTTCAGGCAGTGGACATCCTGTCTGCCCGCTGCATGTGCTGGCCTGTCCCCTGGCCATCCCCTTGCCCTCCCTCTGCAATCTCCATTATGGCCCCCCAGCTGAACCCTGGACAGTGGCCTTTCTCTGTCTCTAAATATTTGCATTTTCTGGACTCTTTTAGTCTCTGTTTCCTTCTTCCCCAGACTGTTCCAGATGTACAGTGTCGGGAAGACAGTGTAGTTCAGAAGTTAAGGGCCCAGGTTCTAGAGCCTGGGTTCAAACACCAGCTGTGTTGCTCCTTTGCTGTGTGGTCTTGGGTGAATTACTTAATTTTTCTTTGGCCTGGTTTGCTCACGTCTCAGCTGGGAGCAGGTAGGGTCCTGGGAGGATAAGGGAGGTAATGGATACATAAAGTACATGAAACAGCGCTGGTGTGTTTCACCTGCAGGTGAAAGCAACACAGTGCTGACCACCCGCTCTGTGCCTTTCAAGACCTCTCACCTTCAGGGTGCTGCTAGGAATGTGTGTCCTGTCCTGCCATCGCCCTCCATGACCCTGTGCCCACCGGCTGTGGGTCCAGCAAGCAGGCTGGGCCTTCCCTTGGGCCCTTGACAATTGTTGGTTGACCTAAGTTAACCTAAAATGAAGTACACAGAGAGGCCTAGGCAGCATCCCTTCTCCTGTTCTTGGTTCTCCTCAGGGAGCTGAGTAGGATGTGAGCCAGACCCATCTCCATCCCGATCATCCAGGTGAGTCAGGCTGGCTGTCAGGGTGTGCTTGCCTTCCTTCAGCCTCCGTGGGCTGAATGCTCTGTGGCAGATGCCAGCCTTTCTAGATAGAGAAACCAGGGGTCTTGCCCAGAAGAGGGGGGAGGGAGAAAGACTCAGAGGTCCTAACCTGATGGCAAAATGCCTTATCTTCCAAGCTCACCGTACTGGGGGTGGGGGTGGGAGAGAGAATGTGAGGGGACTCAGGCATGCCTACTGGTCAGTGGTCTCTGAGCTGCAAGGCAGGAAGGGTTGGGGGCTGCTTCCAGGGCAGAAGTCAGGACTTAGGGGAAGGGGAGACAGGTTTTCGGCTCAAAAGCAGGGTGACTATTCTAATAGCTAGAGCTGCCTGAAAGTGTCAAGGGCTTTGTGAGATAATGAGCTCCCCGTCACCGGAGAGGGTAAGTACTGCCTTGTATGGGGTCTGTTGTGCTGCTAACACTTCTTAAGAGCTTACTATGTGCTAATCCCTGCATTAAACCCCTTATTATCTCATTTAATCCTCATCTCAGCTTTAAAAGGGTAGATACAGCAGTCATCTCCCGTGTATTATAAATCAGGAAATTAAAGCCAGAGGGTTTATGTGATACACTCAAGTCAGGAAGACCAAGGTCCAATCCTGGCCTGACCACTGCCCATGTATCACTGCATCTATTACTTTGATTCTTCTAAGCCTTGGTTGCTGCACCCAGAAACCCAGAAGGTTGAAGTGCCCAGCAAGTGTAAGCTGCTCAGGTGAACACAGCTGGCTTCAGTGTCTCCTCTCTGATCAGGTCACTGAGGGATGAATCAGGCACTAGTCCTCCTCTCTTACCTGCCATCAAAGGTCCTAGCTGTGCCAAGAAGCATTTTCTCAAAGAGCGTTCTGCCGGATATTCATAGATGTCCATGAAAAAGGCCGCTTAATCAAAACAGCTTGGGAAACAGTGGGTTAAAAAAAACTAAACAGGTTATTTACTGCAGGACTTCTCAGAGCTTTTAAGATGCTAATGTATTACGATTTTCCTAGAGAAGGTTACCAGTATGCAGCATTTCCCAAACTTATTTAATCATGTGCATCTCTCCAGCCTTTTAATTTTGGTATCATTGCCCAGGACTATTTGCTGACTCTCCAGCTAATCACTTCTGGGAAAGCTCATGCTTCTCTGGCTATTGATAAGGGGCTGGGAGAGTCATCAAGACAGGAGGCTATCATGACAGCTAGTCTCCAAGCAGAATCACAGGGGCTGCCAAGAGAATGACCTTCCCCAACTCTTGGCCAGCTGTAGGCATGCAGGTGCATAAAATGGGATCTTTGGGGTTATTTATGCCCATAGCATCATGGAGGTAGAAGAAGTGCGAGCAGAGACTGTGCCCAAGACCTTCCTGCATATTTGGTTTCATACATCATTTATGCCTCCCAAGCCTGCTTCCCATGTGCCTTCATTCTCTATCCTGTGCACAAATGGCTCCTAAGTTCTGTTCCAAGATTTCCATCTCAGATTACAAGAATGTCAGGATCATTCAGTCTTTTCCTCATTGTCATTCCTGGGTCACCGAGATGCGTACTGACCAAGATGTTTGCTAATTCTACTGATTCCCTGCATTCCATGTCTACCAAGAAAACATAATAGGTAAGATCTTCCCAAATATGCATTACCACATGCAGGACCTCTTACAAGGTACTTTTCCCTTCTTCATTACCTAGCTGAATGATTTCTCCCTATTATAGTACAATATATTTTCCTCCTAATCACTGGTCCACTTGGGAATCATGTCTTGAAGGCAGCCAGGGAAAAGGGGGATGAGGGGCTTTGAGGGGTGGCTAGTGGGGTGCTCTGTCCCTAGGCTGCAGGTCTGCAGAATGCAGTGGGGCAGCCATCTTCCTGCTCAGGAAGGGCCAGCCAGCAGGTCTGACCCTGTGGCCTCCAGGCCCTTGTGAAAAAGAAAAATGAGTCAGCATCAGCTCTAATGTTGTTTGCTTCCCTCCTAATCGGTGCCAGGGCCCCAGACACCAGGGCTGTAATTACTTATGCTGCCGAGAGAAGGGAGTTCTTAAAGTGATTTATCATGCAGGCGACAGAAAATGACAATTGCTCATCACTTAAAACAATGAGCCTGCCAGATGCTGACCACGCAGGTGCGGCAGGTGGAGGTGGCCACGTTCCTTCTCCGCAGGACTTTAGTGGTGGAGTCAATTAACAGTTAGTCCCCTGGGAGATCCCCTCCAGGGAGAGGCACCCCGTGGCATCTGTTAGAACTTCATGAAGGCTATGACACACATATGGGCCCTTCTGAAAGGTTTCAAGAACATTTACCAAATGATTACTGCATCAGGAGCTGTGTGGAGCGTTTTGTGTATATCATCTCCTGATAGCCGGTACGAGGAAGGAGTTATCCCTCAGACGTGCCGAGAACCCCAGGGAGGCAAAGGTGCCCATAGCTGGACCACCCTGAGGGGCCGAGAGAGCCAGTTGGCATGACACACCCCTGCACCCACTCAGTCGGTTGAGCATCTGACTTCGGCTCAGGTCATGATTTCACAGTTTGTGGGTTCAAGTCCCGTGTTGGGTTCTGTGCTGACAGCTCAGAGCCTGGAACCTGTTTCAGATTCTGTGTCTCCTCTCTCTGACCCTCTCCCACTCACGCTCTGTCTCTCTCTGTCTCAAAATAAATAAACAAAAGAAAAAAAATTTTTTTAAAGATTCCAGAGGCAGAAGGAGCTGTGGGGCTCTCTGTGTGGTTTCATCCCCAGATCACAGGTGTCCCCCGATGCAGCACTTCAGAGCGGCAGCCGGGACACTCTTCTGACTTTTCTCCCAGTCTCTGTTTGTTCACTTCTTGTTAGTCTCTGTACCATGTCCTCTCCCTCCTCTCCAGTCCTCGGAACCTTTCACACCCTTCCTCAAGTGGTGGCATAGAGATTCTGAATACCTGTGGAGGAGTGCACCTGCCTGCTTTCTGATCCGAGCTCTGCCGTTAGCCGTACGGCCTGAAGCAAGGTTTCTACCTTCCCGTGCCTTGGTTTCCTCACTTGTAAGATGAAAGTACTGAAAGC
The DNA here is from genome assembly GCF_006229205.1 of Suricata suricatta. NCBI lineage: Eukaryota > Metazoa > Chordata > Mammalia > Carnivora > Herpestidae > Suricata > Suricata suricatta. The sequence goes on from NC_043707.1 coordinate 116,051,331, forward strand.
ATCCACCTCAGCGTTCTTACAAACCTCACAGGAATTAATGTGTGTAAAGTACTTAAAAATGACTTTATGAGCTAACTATTATTACTTGTTTCATTAATATTTTAAGCACCCACAGAGTGTAAAATGGTGCAGCTGATTCCTCAGAGAATGAAAGATAGGAATACCCTATGGCCCAGCAATCTTGCTTCTAGGTATCTATCCAAAAGCCTTGAAATCAGGATCTCAGATACCCTCCGTCCCGTGTTCAATGCAACATTATTCACAATAGCGAAGATAATGGAAACAACTTAAATGTCCATTGATGGAGGAATGGGTAAAGAAAATGTGGTGTATACTTACAACGGAATATTATTCAGCCATAAAAAGAGGGAAATCTTGCCATATGCTACAATACTGATGACCCTGGAGGACATTATCCTACATGAGTAAGCCAGGCATAGAAGAGCAAATGCTGCATGATTCCATTTGTGTGATGTGTCTAAAAAAGTTAAATTCAGGGGGACCTGGGTGGCCCAGTTGGTTAGGCATCCAACTTTGGTGCAGGTCATGATCTCACGGTTCATGAGTTCAAGTTCCACATGGGGTTCTGGGCTGAGCTGAGTGTGCGGAGCCTGCTTGGGATTCTTTCTCTCTCCCTCTGTCTCTGCCCCTCCCCCACTTGTTCTCTCTCTCTCTCTCTCTCTCTCTCTCTCTCTCTCTCTCAAAATAAATAAATAAATAAACTTAGAGGCACCTGGGTGGCTCAGTCAGCTAAGCATCTGACTTCAGCTCAGGTCATAATCTCATGGCTTGTGGGTTTGAATGCCACATTGGGCTCTGTGCTGACAGCTCAGAGCCTGGAGCCTGCTTCAGATTCTGTGTCTCCCTCTTTCTCTGCCTCTCTTTCACTTATGCTCTCTCTCTCAAAAATAAATAAACTTAGAAAAAAGTCAAGTTCGTAGAAGCAGAGAGTTGAAGGATGGTTGCCAGGGGCTGGGGGAGGAGGAAATGGGGCTTTGCAGTTTAATGGGTGTAGTATTTCCATGAGCAAGATGAAAAAAATTGTAGAGATTCACTATCCAATATAGTACCTACAGTTCATAATACTGTATTGTGCACATAAAACATTTAAGAGGGTAGATTTCTTGTTAAGTGTTCTTAATACAAAAACAAAAAAGCCTAAAAAAACCCCCAAGGGTACCTTAGAAAACTTTTGAGGGTGATGGATGTGCTTGTTATGATGATTGTGGTCAAGGTTTCATGGTTGTATGCCTATGCCCACACTCATCAAATTGTGTACCTTAATTATGTGACTTTTTGCGTGTCAAGGAGACCACAACAAAGCCATTAAAATTTAAACTCAAAACAAAAGCATATCAAAATGAGTATAGTAGTAAAAACAGTATTTTGAGCACCTACCATGTGCCAGTGCTGGACAGGCGCTGGGGATACAGTGGACACCTTTACAAATGTAGTCTCTGTCCTTAGTGCATGGAGCCTTGTTGAGAAAACAGACATCAGTCAGTTAATCATATAAATAATTATAGACTTAAAATCATGACAGATGCTGCAAAGAGGAAATCCAGCAGCCAGGAGAGCATATAAGAGGTGCGTGTGACCTTGTGTGGGAGATCAGGAAGGGTTTTCTGGGGGAAGTGATGCTTAAGCTAAAACCTGAAAGATGAGTAAGGGGACACCAGACAAAGGGAGAAAAGAAGACAGTGTTCATTGTATACCCCCACCCCCCAAAGCAAGCATGTGCAAAGGCCCTGGGGTGGAAAGAAGCATGGCATTTTTGTGAAGCCAAAAGGAAGACCAGTATAGACAGGGCACAGAGTATGGGGTTAATGATTTTAGGGGGATGTATTTGTTTCTTACTCCTGGTGTTTCCTGACCTCTCTCTCCTTCCAGAGAGTGCAGGTAATTATTCTCACTAGTGAGTACACTGGGTTCAGCCACCCTCTTTGTCTCTTTTAGGGATTTTCTGTCTCTGTGGAGTGAAGCCTGCAGTGCTATTGCTCCAGGTGGTTGGCTGTGTGAGGTTCCTTGGTGCTGAGGGTAGGATTAGGAAACCCAATGTTGGGCTGAGCACAGTCCCCAAGAGAACACTCTCTAGACTCCCTAAGGCAGGATAAGAGAGGGGTGTCATTTATTGAGCCCAAAGGGAAGGGACCAGATTGTGCATGGCCTTATCAACCACCCTCCCTTGCTCCACTTGCTGGCCAGAGCCAAGGGTTTATCATTTTGGAGGGATGATCAAGTGCTAAGTAGCAGACATTTATATACAGTCTATTTTTCCTTCATAGATGGAGGGTTGGGGGTGGAGAAAAGGAATTGGGGGAACTTATTTAATATTGAGTGGTCCAGGGATTCAATTACACTTTTCTCCACCAGAAAGTTAGTCAATTTTAATGGAATACATCAACAATTTAAATGGTGTTGCCAGCTTCTCTCCCTGATGAGAAATTCAAGCACTCTGGTTTTACCTCTTTGAGCCCACCCAGGTTTTGTGTCTAGATTCTGGCCCAGAGCATGAGAGACCCTCATTCTTTTACCCCTACTCAGATTGCAAATTGCACAAGCCCGTCATTCCCTCTGCAGCTCATTATAGAAGGGACATGCCTTCCATCTCATTTCACCCTCAAGAAAACCCTGTAAAGGGAAGGATATTGCTCCATTTTATAGCTAAGTGACTAAAACTCACACAGGGAAATAACTAGCCCAGGGATGCAAGCCAGAGTGGAGGCTCCAAAATTCGAATCCATATCTCTGTGATTTCAGAGGCTCTGCCAAAACCTATTGGAAGGCTTATCATTTTATTGATCAGGGTTTGCTCATTACTAGCCTATGAAAGAAAGATGGGGGGCCTCCAAAAATAAGAGGCAGAAGCTTCAGGAACTTCACGCCAGGATCCAGGGGCAAATGACCTTTAGGATCCTCTTTTCCTCTACCTGTTTGCTTCCTTTGGGCAGGCCAGCTTTCCCCACTTGGTAAGGAATGGGCCCACTCAGAGCCCCACACTTCTATCCTGATAGCTCCTGACGGACTGTGCACCTCTCAGCCTAAAGATCCCTTCTGTAGGGAAGCCCTCCAAGATTGCAACATCAGGTCTCTGTGTCATTCTCTTCCACTGCACTGATCTCATTTAAAAATTATATTTCTGTGTGGTTATTTGGTTAATCTATGACTCCTCCATGAGACTCTGAACCTCATGAGGACAGTGCCTGAGCATCCCTGGTGCTCTATAGACACTCTGAATAAACTCAGTAAGTGAAGAAGAGGGGGAAAGGTGTCTCAGGTAGAGAGAATAGCACGTGCCAAGATGCAGAGCAGAGAACAAATCTGACACTCTCCAAGCAGGCATGTCAAGGGTCTGGTCAGACTGGGCCAAAGGCAAACGATAGATGGTTAAGATGTTGGACTTTCTCCCAGGTGCCATAAGAATTTGGACTTTGCCAGGTTTCGAGGGAGTGGTGAGGTAGGAATTGGGTTTCAGCAAGACTGTTTTGGTTGTAGCAAAGGGTAAGACTGAAAGCAGGGAGCAGGAAGGAGGCTACTGCAATCGCCCAGGAGAGAAGCCAGGCTGACTCAGAACTGGGTGGCAGCAGTGGTGTCGGAGAGAAATGGACAAATTTTGGAGATAGGATGGACAAGACTTGGTGCTGGGGGGTGTTGAGAAAGGTGTCAAGAGAGATGCCCAGGTCTTTAGCCCAGGCAGTGTAGGGCTGAGCGTTTCAGCAGGACTGTCCTGATTCATTGTGGCAGGATGGAAGCCTGGTTCCCACTAGGCTATGGACCTTCCATGCTTCTCAAAGAAGTCCTTTGAGCTTGGCTCCTGATGCTGCCTGCATTCAAGGGCTCAGTGGTTGTCACCCATAACGCATAGATTTATTCATTACAGCTAGTAGTTCTGGTCTAACTGTGCCACCTAACATCCCTCGTGGGTCAGCTACAAGAGCTCAGGAAATCTTTGCTGCGCTACAATACAGAATAAGTCACCCTCATGTGGAAACTAGAGGGACAGCATCTTCTCAGTTCCAAAAAGCCCAGCTGAGTCAGGACAGGGCTTAGGAGGTTTGAGCAGTTTGAGCTTATTCACACAATCCCAGATGTGAACACCAGGGGGCTCACTTGAGTCTAGATTAGCATGAACCAAAAAAGGAAATGGTTTCCTTACCTTTGTCTTGCATGGATTTTAATAGACTTAGTAGCCTTAATAGACACAGGACTTAATGTCTAGAAGGGTAGTGCAAGAGGCTGGGATTGACTGATTGACAGTCATTCACCCAACAAATAGTTGAGAGCTTGGGTATCATGAGAGTTGGAAGACTTGGGCTTGCTGCTAATCGACCAGGTAGCCCTGCCCAAGCCCCTTCTCCTTCCTGCATTGATAATCATAAAACCTACATTTTTTTGAGTCATAATCATCTTCAAAGTGCTGATCACTTTAATCTTTCATGATGGACCTTTGAGGTCAGTAAGATTATCCCTGTTTTAGCCTCCTGGTGCTTACCACAGGCTGTGTTCTTACACTGACTGTACAGAAAGAGGAGGCAGAGTAAATCCACCCATATACACCCCAGCCCAAGTGCTTTGCCTGGTCTGGATTGTGAATGGGGAGACATGGAGAAAAAAAGAGATTATCCCTGTTTAATAAATGGAGAATCTGAGTGGGAGAGATTTGCCCATGCCCACATGGAAGTTAGGTAGAGCTTCAGTTAAGACTCAGTGCTGAAGATCAAGGTCAAACCTTGCTAACTTGTGCCTATAAATACTAATTTCCATCCCATGGGGCACTTTGGAAGTGGGGCACCATGAAAGGATTAAAGTAGAAGGATGACATGATCAGATTCTTTACAGAGGACGGAGATGGTGGTGGAGTGACCAGATAGGAGAAGTCATGGTGGTCCAGGCCTGAGTGAGGGCAGAGTCCATAGGCCTGGAGTGGGGTACAGGTGTGAACTGCACTGCCAGGGACAAACAATGTAATGTGGGAGCTGAGTGCACAGGGAGGTGGGAGAGTCTGAGGATGTCATTTGTGTGCTACAGGACAATGGAGCCCTTGGCAGAAGTCAGGAGGGTGGGGGAAGAACAGGTTATAGGGAAGATGAGAGCTTCACAGCCTAAGGGTGCTTGGCTGAGCTGTCCCAGGTAGGGGTGCCTGAGGGGCCCTGGTCTTCCTTGGTGTGAAACCCTATCTTTTAAAAATAGTTTTCCAGATAGAGGCCCTATCTTCCCATTTACTCTTTAAGAATCATTTGAAATTATGTGTGTGAATGTGTGCGTGTGTGTTTATTTCTCAGCTTTTAACCTTGATAACTTGTGCCTTTTAAATACTAATTATCTCTTGGACTCTGACAACTCTGTTTTCTTAAAAGAGCCTCAGCAGGCCCCTCCTGTCCCTGAATGGCAAAGCGTGTGACTGTCTCTGTGCAGAAGGCCTCTGGACAGCACCAGTCCTGGGCTAATTAGCTAGGGAGGCCAAGGCTCTGAGAGCAGACAAGGTTACTTGGGGATGACGGCCACAGTGTCTCCAGACAGAAGCTTCTACAGCAAGCCACTGTCCAAGCTGCTTCCTGTCCCCTCAGGCCTGATGAGAAGAGACAGGCCAACCTCAGTGTCTGCTGGCTGGGGGAGTGCCAGTGTCTGTGGAGACTGAGTGGGTCCTTCCCTAGGCAGGCTGACAGCCCCACTGGTCCCTTGGTGTTAGAGGGAAAATTACCTTCCTCCTGTGGGGACATAGCACACTGCACAATCACAAGCTCCCTACTCTCTGGAACCAACTCTGCTGAGTTCAGAGCAGAGCTGTCCCATAATACAGAACATGAGTAGTGGGGTGAGGAGGGAGAATGTGGGGTTTCAAATGGTTTGAAAGATCAAGGTCTGTCTTTCGAAGGTAGGGGTTCAGGTAGCAGATATATGTGAGGGGTGATAAGAGCCATTCAACTCTCTCTCCCACTCTGGCACACCATGCAGTGTGGGATAGATTAGTGTTTAAACTCTGTATATGGAAGGAAATAATTTTCACTCCACTCTTCTGAGTACTTGGCTGAGACCCTAGCAATAAAAGAAAGATTAATAAGAGAAAAAGAAACAGAAGTTTATGAACACGCATACCTCTTGTCTGTATGGGAAAGCTCGAGGAGGAAAATGAGTAGCTCTGAGACATGGTTTAGAACTCAGGCTTAAATGCCTTCTTCAGATAAAGGCAAAAGAAAGGTGAGGGGAGGTCAGTTATGGGGGGGTGGGAGAGATAACCAGAAAAATCACAGTAAACAAGAATATGGCTTGTTACTGCAAATTTAAGTTGGTGCCTTCTTTACTGACAAGGGCCTAAAGCTGTTTCCAGGGATTTGTCTTTCCTGATAGAAAGGGTAGAAGGGGCATCTTTGTAAATTTATGTCCTGCTTTTAATCAAATAGGAGAGAGCTTTTCTTTTATCTTTTTCTCAATTGCCTTCAGCTCAAAATAATCATTAGGCCAAAGAGGCATATTCTGGGTGACATATTTTGTTTGGAACCTTTATCTGTTTGGAATCTGGCAAGGCTTGGTTCAAATTTTAACTCCACTTCTTCCTTTCTGTGTGACTGGAGGGAAGTTACTCAACCTCTGTGAAGTTTGATTTACATAAAATGGAGATAATAACAGAGTTGACCTTCCAGAGTGATAGTGATGGTTGATGAAATTGTATTTGTTAGCTAGTTGTGGTCTGTAGAGAGTGCCTTAAACCAGAGAAATAGATTGCCTCACATTTCTGGGGGCTGGAAGTCCCAGATCAAGGTGTGGGCAGGGTAGGTACCCTCTGAGGGCCATGAGGGAGAATCTGTCCCAGGTGTCTCCTCCCGGCTTGTAGGTAGCTGTCTTCATGTCCACATTCACTTTCATGTTCATGTTCCATATATGTGTGTCTGTTTCTAAATTTTCCCTTTTTAAGGACACCAGTCATATTGGATAATGGCCTACCCTAATGACCTCAGTTCTAATTTAGGCAAAGATAAACAAAGACTCTCTCTTCAAATAAGGTCACATTCTGAGTTACTGTGGGTCAGGCCTTCACCTTATGAATTTTGAAAGTGGGGCACACAATTCAACTCCTAATGCAAATATTGCATGCAAAACATTTAGTACTGGGAACAAAGTGGGCATGCTGAAAATCATCACAATTGTCACCAGCATAATTCCTAACCTCCAACCCCATCTCAAGCTATGTTTTAGCCTCAATATCCTGCCTGTGACCTGAGGCTTCCTATCCTATTAATTCCCATCCTAACATCTGCCTCCCATCTTTCCTGACCTGTGGATTCAATTGCCATCCCCAAGACAGAAAATGATCACCAGCGAATGGTGTGACAAAGGTTGGGATCATCAGGTATGCAGACTGTAGATATAGGTTGGTAAATGAAGTCTACCTTCTGCATCTTTGATGGTCTGTAGACTCTAGGGATGGCTGTGTGGCTCAGTTGGTTGAGTGCCCAACTCTTGCTCTCAGCTCAGGTCATTGCCTCATGGGATCGAGCCCTGTGTTGGGGTCTGTGCTGACAGTGCAGAGCCTGCTTGGGATTCTCTTTCTCTTCCTCTCTCTCTGTACTCCCTCTCAGAATAAATAAATAATCTTAAAAAAAGAAAGAACTTGGACTCTAATGTCCAATTACCTCCCAGCTTGAGAATAGGCAAATTACTGCCTGTGGGCCATATCTGGCCCACTGCTTGACTTTGTAAATAAAGTTTTATTGGGATACAATCACACTCATCCACTTACATATTGTCTATGGTTGCTTTTGCTCTACAATGTAGAGTTGCCTGATTGTAACTGAGACCATTTGACCTGCAAAATTGGAAACATTTACTATCTGATCTACCATGGAAAAAAGTAAACATTTTAACTTCTCTATGTCTTGTTTTCTCATTTATTAATGGGAGTATAATGATACGCTCCCCTTGGTGCCTTCTTCTTATTACAGTGTTGTGATAATGTGTAATAAGCTGATGCATATGATGCTGCATTGGCTATTAGTATTATTATTATTGACTATTAGTATTATCATTACATGGCTATTATTACACATGCCATAGCTGAAGTCCATGGACCCAGGGCCATGTGCTCTCAGCTGAGGGTGTAATCAGGCTAAAGACCCACCCGAGTGTTAAGTCTTGATGGAAGACCTAAACCTATAGCATCTTCCTGCCAGAAAAGACCTCCTCTGGCTACTTCTGGTTTGCATAGATAGGAATGCCATGTCTCTCTAGTCTTTATTTCCAGGCTGTTTCTGTCCTGGATATCACATCTGCCCCTGTCTGCTCTATCCCATTTGACTCTTATTTAATGAGAAACCTATTACATGTACAGTCTTGAGCTGGGCATTAGCATGTCTAGAGATAAACATGACACCATCCTTGTCCTCAAATTCATCCTCTTCCTTCTGCTTCTTATATAATGGGGCACTGGAAGATGGGACCTTACAATTTTTGAAGCTGAAAAACTTATTTTAAAAATTATACGCAGTTTCTGTCTTGAAGGGTGGAGACTGGAATTTACCTTTAGGGCAGACTGTCTCTTTGTTCTTGGCAGAACCTCTTGAGCGGCCCTCGTAGTTATGTAAATGAGAAGCAAGCTTTGCTCACCCAGGCTCTTGGAGAAGGCCTAAATGCAATTGCTTCAGCCTGAGATGCTAGGTATGCTGCTTAGTAATGTAAATCAGGAGGGCACTTTAGTGGAACCTGCCTCTGCAAATGATGTTTCCTTTACAGAAATGTTTCTTTCTAATTCTGGATTCACACTGCCCGTGCCTGTAAATCGTCGCATTTGTACCAAGATGGTGAGATTTTTTTTTCTTCGAGCTGTTGTTGGAAGGAAGCAGAAGCTGGTGAGGCAGAGAACACAGAAGGGACACACAGCCTGTCTTCAGGTCACTGCCTGGGGGGTGGGGATGGAGGCTGGACTTTGGGAGCTCAGACTTGGGGAGATGAGCTGTGGGATTCTTACAGGTTTATCTTGTTGGGGATCTGATGCCAAACTGTGTTCCTGTTGGGGGGGGTGTCAATTTCCAGGGGGTGGGGTGGGAATCCACACTGTCTATCATTTTGGGATAAGATTTGAGGACTTTACTATTTTTTAAATCTTTTTATTTATTTTTGAGACAGAGAGAGACCGCATGAGCAGGGGAGGGGCAGAGAGAGAGAGGGAGACACAGAATCTGAAGCAGGCTCCAGGCTCTGAGCTGTCAGCACAGAGCCCAATGCGGGGCTCAAACCCACAAATGTGAGATCATGACCTGTGCTGAAGTCGGAGGCTTAGCCAACTGAGTCACCCAGGTGCCTCTGATTTGAGGACTTTAAGGCAGATTTGTGTTTCAAGAGGGAAGGCTGGCCGGAGAACCAGTCTGGTAAAAGGTTTGGAGATTGTATTTGGGCCCAGAGGTTCCAAGTGTGGTTCCTCATAGCAGTAGCTCTGAATTATGCTTTATGCTGTACTTCCTTCATTAGTCCTAAATGTTCAGTTACATTTTGCTAAAGTTCTAGCACCTTCATAGCAATGATGTAGGTAATCAGGGGCTGCAGAGGTGCGGAGGAGGTGACCTTTTGTATGAAAGGAACAGCCACATCCTGAGCAGGGGCATCAGAGGTGGACATCTGGTGGTATCTAGTTGGCTGGGCTCTGTAGCCTGTGACTCGCTAGAGGCCACAGGAGCAACTCCCCCAGGCTGTGCCTTAGGAAACTCTCAGGGAGAGCCAGAGGACAGGCTGAGGAGTTAATTTCCAGTAGTTTAGGGGATGTTCTCCTGGATTAGGTGAAACCAGCCACTCGTCACCCTTCATTTCTGCACCTGTTAAACAAAGCCATCTCACAAATGACCTGTACTTCCTTTTGTCTTGGATAGTTAGTTCACTGCCACCTTTCCTCTGGCGGACATGCAGGATCTAAGGAAATTTAATATCTGTCTGGCCTATTGATGTGGGACATGACAGAGAGCACTAAAATAGTACCACTTGTGACAGACCCCAGCCCTTCAGTACTTATGAACAGGTGCTGCAGGTCACAGATGACAAGTTCACGAGGAAGAAAGAGGAAGGGACCTTCCAGGACAAGCGTCCTCAAAGTTGGGGCTGCAGTCACATTGGCAGATGGCCCTCCGGGGAATTGTTCTGGTGGTGACAGGGGTGGACACTGAAGGCAAGGGTGCAAAGCTGCATTGGAAGAAGGCAGTTTTCCCTCCTGCACCCAAGCATACTCTGAATGTCCACTCTGGAGCTTGGCAGGGAATACCTATTTTCTAGTTCCCATGGTGTGTCTTTCAGCAAAATCTCTGGGGCTTCCCCAAGCCAGACGCCCCACTGTGTCCACCAGAGCTGGTGCTGAGATCATTCTCCATGGGGGAAGTTGGGGCTGATCTCAAGTGGGTCCCAGCTGTGCCTGGTGAGACAGCAGATTAGAAGCCAGTCCCCTCTGAGAGGCCCTGCGTAAGAATGATCACAGAGGAAAGCAAGAAAAGACCCTGAGGAGAAAAACATTTAGTGCAGAAACCAACCACCTCGCACACCTTCGGAGCCCTTGAAGGCACCGCTCCTTCGCAAAGGGGCTGCTGGGATAAAGCAGCAATTGATTTGGAAAATTCAGGTCAGATCTTGCATTTGCACAACGTGGAACCAGATTCCTGTTGGTGCATAATGTATGCCAGCTCATATCTATAGCAAGCTGCACAGGTGCTCTGCGGCCCTGGAGGGGACCTGGTGCTTTATCCACGACTCTGGGTGGCCCTATTGAAGAGCCCCAAAGCACAAGCATTGGAGAGCAGGATGGTTGCAGGCCACGTGGTTGGGAGAGAGCTGGTGGCTCAGACCATGGTTCTCCAAGCAGGCAGCGCGGCATGCCCTGCCCCTGCAAGCCGGGCTACTCACGGTTCCAGGGAGGAGGAAGCTGGGCCCAGCCAGAAGAGAGATTTATGAGTCTCCTACGCCCACAGGAACTGCCGCAGGACCCACGTCCTTCTCCTGGAAATAATGCAGACAAAGACAGACCATACAACTTTTTCTCTGAATAGTAATCGTTTTTCAGGGAAGGATGTTTAATAAGTTTCACTCAGGAAGTCTCTGTTACCAATAAAGACTTAACAAAGTTAATTAGACTAAACAACAATTATCGTGTCTTCTCATTGTTCAATTATCTGCTGAACTGGTGTTTCCTGATTAATTTTCTGATTAAAATGTATTAAACTGAAAAGACCAGCAAACAGACCCTGACAGGTTCCTGAAGAAGGAGGGAAGCTGGGGCAGGCTGGGCCAGGCAGTGGGCACCGGGGCCGCCGAGCTGGCTTTCCCCCTTCCCAGCCAGGGGCCAAGGCCAGGGGAGAGGAGCCAGCAAAGCGGAGGAGGTGTCCTGTTCAATGGGATCCCCGCAGACACAGCCATCCTTGTCTCTGTTCAGAGTCCCTCCTTCCCCAAACATGGGCTTCCTTCTAGATGGGAATAGCATCTTGGCAAATGGTACCTACCTGTAGGTGCTGTAGGTACAGTGCAGAAACCTGGGAGTTGCCCTTCATCTCCCTCACCCCTCTTCTTAACCTGCTCAAGATGTGTTATAATTGTTTTATTATAAATGTCCTTAATGGCCTTCCTAACAAAACCTCCATCCTGGCAAAGCCGCCATCCTGGCTAACCTCGCTCCTTGGTGATACCTGAATCAGCACCTAGCCTGAAGAAACCCGTATAAGCCTGCCGACCAGTCTTGCTTTGAACTCATGACCACAAACCTCAGATGGGGATTGGGCACTGCCCAGCAGAGCCAGGACACTGCCTCCCCATGTCCCCTTCCCCACCCTGAGGCAGCAGCCTCTCTCTTCTCCCCCCCCCACCAGGCTTCCCCCTCCTTTCCTCCCCATTGTCTGACAACCTTGCCTTTTACTTCACTGAGACATAGAAGCAGTCACACAAGAACCCCTGTGTCTTTCCATCACTAAATTGACAAACCCCCTCCTGCTACAATGGAAGACGTGTCCCTACTCTTAACAGCGGCCAACCCCTCCGCTCTTCCCGGGATCCCGTTTCTTTCTCACCTTCTCAAGGACTTTGTTCCTGTAAATATCCTCTCTCTTTCCTGCATCATCAGTTTCTCTACTGGATCAGTCCTATTAGCATACAAAATGCTGTAGTACCTCTCATCTTAAAAAAAAAAAAAGCAAAGTCCCTTCAAACGGAACATATATGCTGTGTTATTCTTTTGGATGTCTGATATGTTTTACCATAACAAAAATGTAAAACAGAAGTTCCTCTCCTGGGCCCCACAGCCCATTTTCTGCTGTCCTTCATGACAAAACTTCTGAAAGGAGTAATTTGGATTCACGGTCCTCACCTGCACACCCCCGCCCCCGTCTCTCCTCCACGTACTTGCACTTGGCTTCTGTCCTCATGTTGCCACTGAAATGATTCTTATCGCCATCAGCAACCTACATGCCGTCCAACCAATGCCTCTTTCTCTTTTCTCGTCCTACTCAACCTCCCAGCAGCATAAAATGCTGTTGACTCCTTTCTCCTTGAGACACGCTGTTCTCTCACGCTGGCCTGGCCCTCCTTCCTACCCACTCACTGCTCCTTCTCAGTTTCCCTGCTCTCGCCTCTCCTCCACACTGAAACTCTTGCAATTCTGCACCCACTTTCTATACTCCCTTCAGGTGAACTCATAAGACTCGGCTTTGAACACCGTGGCTATAAGTACCTTCTACAAGCTGAGTGACTCACATGTTTGTATCAGGAGCATAAATCTCTCCCTTGGGTTTGGGTGTGCATGTCCAACTTGGAACTCAGCATCCCCACTGGGACAGCCAATAGATATCTCTATCTAAACTCGTCCAGAAGTAAACTGCCCATCTCCCTTCACATCTAACCCAGATCCACTCCTCCCTCGGATTTTCACATCTAGTAAATGCCACAGTTGTTTGCCCAATTACTCAGGCTAAAAATGTGGCTTCTTTCTTGAGTCCTCTCCTCTTCTCACACCCACACGGAGCCGGCAAGTGTTGCTGGTTGCCTCCAGATTGCATCTTGGTTCCGGACACTTCTGTCCATCTCCACGGCTACCGTTCTAGGCCAAGTCATGGCCATTCTTGCCTGGACCAATGCCTTCCAATATAGGCTTCTACCGCTAGTCCTGCAGAGAGTTCTTTGTCCATAGGTCAGTGTATCCATTATCTATGGCTGTGTAACAATTTATCTTAATCTAAGTGGCATAAAACAATGACCCATTTTATTTGCTCATGATTCCGTGGGCCAGCAGTTTGGGCCTGGCTTAGCTGGGTGGCTTTTCTGCTGGTCTCACCTGGGGTCTCTCATTCTGATGTGATCAGCTGGCAGATCAGCTGGGGCTGGTTGGTATAGGGGACCCTTAGCTGGGAGGGCTTGTCTTTGTTTTATTTGCTCTCATGCTCCAGTAGGCTACCCTGGTTTCTTCACATGGCAGGGTGATTTGGGCCTGGGTCTTAATTTATAAAGATGACTGGGTGACTACATGGGAAGAAAATGTCATGTTACTTGCAGTTTTTCTAGAAATGAGAGCCACAGTGCTCCATGCAGGGCCACAAGGCGAAGCACCCTAGTCAATCAGGAGGTGGAAAGGCATGAGGGGAAAGGAAAAGCCACAGCCTTTATTGGGGTTTCTGTGGGAAGCAAGGCAGGGCAGAGCAAACAGCTCAGGATTGGCTAGTTTGAATACTTCTGGAGGGCTTTGAGGCAGAGGGGCTGTCCCTAGTTGTCTGGGACATTAGACAGGTTGATTTAGGGCAGGGGAAATATTGGCCTGGTGTGGGAGAGACAAAGGAGGTGGTTAGGGGCATGGGCTTGGGATCAGGTGATTTGTCTGTGAGATGGGGGCCCACTCAGGAGCTGTTTCCTATCTCTAGGAATTAGCTAGCCCTGGGAGCAGCAGTATCTCCCAGCCAGCAAGGCACCCAAAGATGCCAGAAATTAATTACATAAAAATGTAATCAATACATAGGATAGCAAGAGGGTGAAAGCTGTATGGTGTCTGTGTTGAGGCTTAGCTTTAAACTCCCCCAAATCTCTTTCTGTGCATTCTGTTGATCAGAGTGGGTCCTGAGGCCAGCTCGCATACAAGTGGGAGGAGAAACAGACTCCTCCTCTTGATGGGGGACTGGCAATATCACCTGGAGGATGTGCGTATGGGGTTTGCAGGGAACTGAAGTCTCTTTTGGCAACACATATCATAAGCAGCCAGAGTGATGTTTTAAGAGTAGGCATCACAGGATATCGCTCTCCTCCCAAAGCCCTCTGATGGCTTCCTTCCTGTTGCTACTGAAATACAAATCCATGGCCCTGCAGGTCTTTCTTGATCTGCCCCCCTGTCAGCCTCTTTAATTTTATCCCTCACCCCTACCCAGGCCCTGTGCCCTGGACACACTCCCTCTCTCTATTTCTTAGAGGCTCCTAGCCAGTTCCAGATTCAGCTCTTTCTCTTGGTCTGGAGCACTCTTTCGGAGAATTAGTAATTTTGGCTCCTTCAACCATTCTTTAAGGTCTCAGCTCAAGAGTAAGCAACCCAGAAAAGGCTTCCTTAACCTACTCACCAAAACAGTTCTCCCCTACTTCTACCTGTCAAATCCCTCTTAAATGCATTCACCTGTGTAATTTTTCTTAATTATAATAAGTAATACTTACATAGTGCTTATTATGGGCTGGGCACAGTTCTAAGCTCTTTATAAATATTAACTCATTACATTCTCACAACCACCCTATGAAGTTGATACTATTGGTAATCCCCATTTTGCAGAAGAGGAAACTGAGGCAAGGAAAAATTAAGTGACTTGGCCAAGCTCACACATTTCTATCTTGTTTACTTTTGTCTGCTTCTTTATTTTATTATTTTCCCACCCCACCAGAACATAAATTTCATGAGGGTATGATAATGGCTTTCTGGTCCAATGTTAAATTCCCAGTGTCTAGAATGGTGCCTACCATATAGTAGATGTTCCATAAATATTTGTTGAATAAATGAATAAAACTTCTAGTCCAATTTGTTGCCAAATTCATCTTTCATCTTTTCTAAGCATGTGTTAATTTCAGCTACCTTTTTCTGTCTATCTCTCTACTATGTAAGGAAATATAATTCCTCACCTGGTCCCTGGTCCTACTTCTGTAGACTCACTCTCACTCTCTCCAACTATGGCAGAGTGAGCAAGCTGAAATAAAAAGTTAGGCCACATTCTTCTGCTTTAAAGCCTCTCATAGTCTCCGATGATCATCACAGCAAACTGCACACTCCTTAGAATGACTCGTGTCTGCCTTCCTGATCAGGGTCCCTCTGCCTCTCCCCTGGGCCCCCAGCACGAAACGCCCCACTGCTTCCCAAATTTGCAGGCTCTTATCACATCCACCCTCTTGTCTGGGTGTTTCCTGTGTTTCTCCTTGCAGACTCCTTTTCATCTTTTGAAACCCAGTTTAAATGACCCCTATTCATACTCCTGGGCACGTAGTTTGTAACTCACTCCTCTACACCACAGACACTCATTTGTCTATCCATCCATCCAGCCAGCCAGCCAGCCAGCCAACCATCTATCCATGCATCCAGTAAACATTTCCCGAATACTACCTTCAGAAGCTCCACCTATGAAATAGAAAAGTGCAGTAATATGGTGTGTGTGTGTGTGTGTGTGTTTGTGCTGATTAATTTGTTTTTTTCTTTACATGGAGACCCTCATTTGGTTTTAAAGCCTAACTTAATAAAGGTTTGCTGAATAAATGAAGATAATTTTGAAATGAACCAGCACAGACTATTGAGGGAGAACCAGAAGCAGACCTAACCCAAGGTGGGAGGATCAGAGAAGGTATCCTCGGAGAGGTGATGTCTGAGCTGTGATTTACCTACTTCTTCCCTTTCTCCTTCCAACTGTGAGCTTCTTAAGGGCAGGGATTCTGTGTCATTCATATTTTCATCAGAGCCTGCATATAACAGTGATTGACACACTAATTAAAATTTTTTAATGTTTATTTTTGAGATAGAGAGACAGAGACAGAGGGAGACAGAATCCAAAGCAGAGTCGTCAGCATAGAGCCCTATGTGGGGCTCAAACTCATAAACTGTGAGGTCATGACTTGAGCCAAAGTCGGACGCTTAACTGACTGAACCACCCAGGTGCCCCTTGACACATATTAATTAAGAATATTTTTCAATTTTAAAAATCGTGGTAAAACTCATATAATGTAAAGTTTGCCATTTGAACCATGTTTTAAGTGTACGGCTCAGTGGCATTAAGTGCATTTACATTGTCATGGGACCATCACCACCACCCATGTCCAGAACTCATGTTCATATCGCAAAACAAGAAATAATTTTTGAATGAATAGATGAGTAGCTTTTTCCTTGCTCCCTATTCCTGAATGCCTACCCCACATTCATTGTTTAAAGCAGCTCAATAATTAAATTTACCCACAGCATCTCTTGCCTGAAGTGAGACCCTGCCACACTACACAAAACCAGACGACACGACTTAGAAATCTATGAGGAACAATCAGATTTCAGACTGGGACCACATGGCACTTTGCCTTCAAGCTCTTTGTAAATCAGGGTGTTCCCCTACCTCCAGACCTGGGAGAGCTTTGTCTTATCAACTGTGCTACTGAGTTGGAATTCTAAATTGGTCCTTGGCATCTGAGCCCAAAGGTTCTAATTGAAATTGGGAGGCTGATGAGTTGCATGCTCACCCCCTTTCCCTTCTTCCTCCCTCCCTTGTGTTCACTGTGTAGGCATCTGTCTCCCCGCCAGATTACAAGCTCCTTTGAGGCCAGAGACCATACCTGGAGCTTGTTTGTATTCCCCACAGTGCCTGCCACATCGCAGGCAGGCATCAATAAAGGGTTGTTAAATAAATAAATAAATAACCTGCACTGAACGATTTATCCTAATTAACTCCTCGAAAGTAGTTCCCGCAGGATGGATTCAATATGTGGTTTCTCCCATCTTCTAAAAGCCTTTGCCTTTTTCTACACCAAATTATGGCCATTCCAGGCTCTACACCATTGGTCTTCTCCACCAACTGTTGGTGCAGGTCTCTCCATCCTGAACTGTAATGGCTGACTCAGCTCCCCACCTGGTGTCCCGCCTCCCCTTTGTGTCTCGGCTTGATTCCTGAGCATGAAGTTTGGGCTCATTGACTCCTAGAAGTAATATTGCATTGTGGCTGATATATGTTAGTGTGATGGTGATAGGCTATGAATGCAGGACAAGCCAAGGGTGTTCTATGCACAAGAATGCTGCATCACGGAGGGCCTTGGCTCCAAACCCAGCTAGTCTTGGCCATGAGAGGCTATAACTTGTGCCTTAGCTATATTGGTATCAATGTCCTAAAATGTCTGGTCTGCTTCATCTTCTTTCTACTCTAAAGCTTGGACCACAATGTCAGCTCTTACAAATTCAGTGGTATGAAAGATTAGTCTAAAGCTCCAGTGTCAGAGAGTGGAGCCAGAAGGACTGAGAGAGGATTTACCTCAGTTCTTTAAAAAAATTTTTTTTAATGTTTATTTTTGAGACAGAGAGAGACAGACTATAAGTGGGGGAGGGGCAGAGAGAGAGAAGGAGACACAGAATCTGAAGCAGGCTCCAGGGTCTGAGCTATCCACACAGATCCCGACATGGGGCTCAAACTCACAAACTGTAAGATAATGACCTGAGCTGAAGTCGAATGCTCATTTGACTAAGCCACCCAGGAGCCCCTGATTTACCTCAATTCTTAGAGCTAAGTTCATCTAATTCACAGACCGAGGCTTTCTCCCCCTGAGGAAGTTCTCTTTGAGTACTTCTTCCTCAATCTTGTGGGAGAAGAGAGAATATCCATAAAATGGCCATACCCATATTTGTTTGACTTTGTTGGAGCCCCCTTCAGTGGGACTGTGTCCCAATATGTTGGTCCTGAATTTGAGCAGCACTGTAGAGCAGCATCCTTCCTCCAGAAGGTGAGGAACCAGGTGGTGAGGAAGGTACAGTTCTTTGATCCTCCCTAGAACCCAGTATCTCCCTTCCTATCTCCTCCACCCCCTGGGCCCAACTCATTTCTAGAGAAGGAAGAATTTAAGGAGCTTTCATTTAGTATTAAGTATCTCAAGGACTCAGTCCAATCTTGGAGACAAGCTCTCTGCTTAAACCTGAAACTGAAGTTCTCCTTTGTACCTCTGGTGTTTGAGTCTTCTTCTGCATGTCTCTCCCTCCTCACCTTATGTTCTGGCTTTGTATCTTAGTCCTACTAACTCTCTGGCCTTATCTGGTTCAGATCTTCCTTATGGGTGGGGGTCTCTGTTTCTGAACCCAGAGGCTGAAACCCTAAGCTTTCATCCTTCTTTGCATTTGCCTGTTTCACTCACCTTTTTTTTTCCCAATATTTTATTGTCAAGTTGTTTTCCATACACCTTTAAAAGAATTTTTTAATGTTTATTTATTTTTGAGAGAGAGAGAGAGAGAGAGAGAGAGATGGAGTGCAAGTGGGGGAAGGGCAGAGAGGGAAGGAGACACAGAATCCAGGCTCTGAGCTGTTAGCACAGAGCCCAAGTGGGGCTCAAACTCATGAACCTCGAGATAATGATCTGAGCCAAAGTCAGCCACTCACCCGATTGAGCCACCCAGGCTCCCCCTTAAAAATTTTTTTTAATGTTTATTTATTTTTGAGAAAGAGATAGACACACACACACACACAAAGTGTGAGCAGGGGAGGGGCAGAGAGAGAAAGAGACCACTAACTTTTAAAGCACACTATCTCCTAAACCTTCTTGCACTGAACTTGCTTGAACAACGGTTCATCTGTTGATTACTTGCTAGCCCTTCTCTAGATCCTGGCATGGGTTGATTTATTTCACTTAGCTTAGCTGGGTTTACCTTCTATCGTTGGCCTTAGCCCAGTTGGTTGCTAGGTCTTCAGGCTGCATGCTACCTCTCCTAGCCCCACTCAAACTTCTGTTTCTGAGTTTCTAGCTCCTCTGCTGATTGATCTTGCATGAAAACTAACTAGGTCTGGACACAGCTGCTTCCCTCCTGATCATTTCTGTACTGTTTAGTGTCACCCAGATAGCAGCTTAAAATAATGGAAAGCTCTGTTTTTTTCAACATTATTGATTTATGATCAGTCATTAGTCCCCAAGGAGAAAATATTTAAGAGTGGGCTCAGACTAAACCATAACAAGAGAGGATAGTAATGGGCCTATGTTAAGAGGAATAACATATGATTGCACTCTGTTATTTCAAATTTATATTTAAATAACTGGGTTTTTAGGTGACTTGGATATATCTGCTCCTGCTGTAATAGTTTTGGAGACAAACAAGTTTTCTTTGCCACGGACTGATTTGATGAGTGTACGTAAGGTATAAGAAAAGATTATTTCATTTATCTGTGATGCATGCATGCATGAATTTATGCATTTGTTCATTCTACCAAATACCTTTTGGGTACCTGGCATGTCCTAGACACTGGGTAAGGTGTTGGAGATTAGAAGTAAGTCAATAGGGGTCCCAGCTTCAAGGAGCAATTGCTCTGGAATAAGAGGCAGATTATTACAGTGCAA
Source organism: Suricata suricatta (assembly GCF_006229205.1). Lineage (NCBI taxonomy): Eukaryota > Metazoa > Chordata > Mammalia > Carnivora > Herpestidae > Suricata > Suricata suricatta. The sequence continues at coordinate 116,070,861 of NC_043707.1, forward strand.
CAGATGTGGTAGGCAGCCTCTAAGATAGCCTCACGTGGTCCCTGCCTCCTGGTATTCAAGCCCAGATGTACTTCCTTCTCCTTATGTGTGGGTTGGACCTCTATTAATAAATAGAGGAAAAGAGATGGAATATATGATCTGGTTACAAAGGCATCTTGGGCTGCCCTCACTATCTTGCTCACTTGCTTTTAGGGAAGCCTGCCGCCATGTTGTGAGCTCCTCTATGGATAGGCTCACATAGAAAGGAGCTAATATATCTGGACAATGGCCAGGCCAGGACAAGGACCTGAGACCTATCAATAGCCACATACATGATTGAGCTCAGAAGTGGATCTTCTAGGGCTTACCAACAGCCATGTGAGTTAATGGGTCCTACTCCTCTTGATTACAGCATCCTGAGGTACTGTGAACCAGAGGCACTGAGCTAAACCACATACAGATTCCTTATGCACAGAAACAGTGAGATAACCAATGTTTTTTGGTTTATTATTCAGCAATCGATAGATAACTAATGCAGCATGATGCTTTTCTGGAGAGATGAGTCCGTATTGTAGGGATACAGAGGCAAGAATGATTAAATCTGCATGGGGAAGTTGGGCAAGGTTTCCCTGGGGAGGGGATGGTCTTTTCTCTAGAGAAGATGGGTGCATATAATTGGTGGTGAGCCAGGCTCCTTGTTCCTTTTCTCTTATCACCACTGTGCATTCTCTCAGTTCCTTCCCTAGAGTGTTCTGCAACTTTTGCAGAGAATCTGAACCAGGTTGTTCCATAAATCTGGGCTAACACACTGCTGGGGATGCTTCTCTCTCCATGCCTCTCTTAGCCATGGTGGACTGGCTGTGTCCTGACTGTATCACCCTGATCCAAATCCTAGCTGCTTTTCCCCCAAAGGGGTCGCAGACATTTCCTCTTTCATTTGCAAAACCTCTGCTCAGCACAACTCGACTATCTCCCTGTGCCCTCCTCAATTAAAAATGACACAAAAGTAAAGGAGACACATAGCTCTTTGAAAAAGATTCCAGATCCAAACTTTTTAATGAAGACAGAATATAAAGAGCCTGTCTTATCTCTCCGATGCGACTCCCATGTGCTGTAATCAAGCAGAATTAATTAAAAGCAATCAAGTGGCGAGCTGGCATGGGGGCCTGCGGCACCAGTCTTTCATCTGAGCCACATGAGTGCTGTCCCAGAGGGGGTGAGACTGCAGGGGATGGGGAGAATGGGGTGGGCCCAGCGCTGGGAGGGAACCCAGCTTACCCAACAAGCTTGCCTTGCCAGGGCATGACCCATGCTGTTGGAGGGAGTTGGGTCTCACTCAGAAAAGCATTTCTGCATTGTTCTGGGTAAAAGATCTAGACTACTGTCTCAGGCTAAAGACATTGGGCTATATAGTTCTTTGTGGTGAGGGGCTGTCTTATGTAATGTAGGTCATTTAGCAGCAGCCCTGGCCTCTACCCATTAGAATCAGTAGTATCTCCCTTGTTATGAAAGCCAAGAATGTCTACAGAAGTCACCAAAATTGCTCCCACTTGAGAGCCCCTGCTCTGGATTAGACTGCTCTTTAATAAAGGTGTATTGTGCCAGCTAGACCAGGACATCTTTCAGTCACTGTGAAACGTGGGGCACTGGGGTAGCTTAATTATGGCAAAAACTCTATAGCTTGCAGTAACTTGGAAACTTGATGATCTAGAGGGGGCCCAAAGAGCCAGTTGCATGGAGGTAAGCAGTGTGAAACTTTCAATCCAAGGAGGGATGATCCTCCCCAAGACTTACACAGAATGCTGGAAACTCCTCCCCCTGGCAACATTTTATAGTCACTGTCAAGCATCACACACTGTCTTCTAATGTCAGCCATCTTCCCATGCTGTGGCATTTCTCAGGGCATAGCAGTGAACAGGGCTGGTAAGGTTGTAATGGTAGTATGCCAGAGGGCTTCATCCCTGATCTGAAGATGTTCTTACTGGTCCTCTTCTGTCTCTTTGCTCATAAGTGTCTTCTAGTATCTTAGGATCTTTGGTACCTGTCATTTTGCTTGATTTTTTTGACACCAAGACACCAAGAGTATGACCTGAACAGCTCTGTTTTGGTCCAGCAAAAGTGAATTAGGTGAATAAAACCATATCCTATATAACAACCAGGAGAGAAGTGGAAAGTATGCTAAGGTACCAAGGGAGTTCAGGCTGTTACCCAGTGGCCCCATTTATTAGATAAAGAAAGACAGAGAGTTGAAACATTGCTTAATGCAGGATGGCAGGGGCTGAAACATTGCCTGGTCCTAAAGTACAAAAGAGGAATTTTCACCCAAGCTTGCTTGGTGCTGCTTAAATAGAGAGTCTATTATAACTACCTTTTCTCATTGATTATCTATCTTTTTAAGCCTCCGCATCAGATGGGATGCCTGCAGGGTTGGGGAGGTACAGGACCATCCTTCCTGGATAACAACAGAAAAAATTGGTGATCTTTGAAGGTGGCGGGGAGAGTAACCACTTTTAGAGCCCTCATTATGTGCCAGGCACAGTGTTCATACTTCATGTGCTCTATCAGCCTGGAGAAGTTACTGTTATTATCCTTTTCAATGGCAAAGGAAGCTGAAGCAACTAGGAAGTGGCCGTCCAGGATTCAAACCCAGTCTGCAGACTCTCAAGATTATAGTCTTTCTCCTTTGACTGTTCCTTTCCTTAAGCTCCTAAGATAGACTTAAGGACACAGGGCCTCAGAGCTCTTAGGACTAGGGATGATGACTAGCAGGCTGTGTCACAGGAAGCCAATTCCAGAGGAAGCAGTGACAGGCTTGGGCTGTCGGCTCTGATCTACACTGGTCCCTTCCAGGATTCCTGATGGGTCAGGGCTTCAGTGCAAAACTGGGGTACATTTTAAAGGACAAATTGATTGACACCTTTGGCGCCTTCCCGTCACCTCCCCAAGTTATACTGTTATACCTCATCTGCTACTTGTATATCCAGAAGGGTCATCTATTTGGGTTTCTATAACAAATTTCCATAGACTGGGTGGCTTATTAACAAAAATTTATTTCTCACAGTTCTGAAGGTTGGGAAGTCTAAGATCAAGGTACCAGTAGACTTGGTGTCTGGTTAGAACCTGTTTCCTGGTTCACAGAAGGCCTCTTCTCGCTGTGTCCTCCCTCACATGGCAGAAGGGGTGAGGGATCTCTCTGGGTTTGCTTTTATAAGGGTACTAATCCCATTAATGAAGGCTCTACCTCATGACGTATTTATTTCCCAAAGGACCCCAATCCATCACACTGGGGATTAAGTTCCAACATATTGAGGTGACATAGATGGTTGGTCTACAGCATTTCTTCTGAGCTACAGTTACTACTGTCATGCTCTTCTCTGGCCAGGTCCCCCAAAGATATGTTCTTGTTCTAATCCTGGAAGCCGTGAATGTGACCTTATCTGGAAAAAGTGTCTTTGCAGATTAATTAAGGATCTTGAGATGAGATCATCCTGGATTATCTGGGTGGGCCATAAATCTAATGACAAATGTCCTTATAAGAGATAGAAGAGAAGACATGGAGAGAGAAGAAGAGAAGCTGTGTGAAGACAGAGGCAGATATTTGAATGATTCAGCCATAAGTCATGGAATGCTGACAGACCACCCACCCCCACCCCACTGAGGCTGGAAGGATAAGGAAGGTTTCTCGTCTCCAGGCTTTGGAAAGTCTGTGGTCCTGCTACCACCTTGATCTGGGATTTCTGGCCTCTAGAACTGTGATCTACATTTCTATTGTTATGCTATTTACCATTATAAATGTCTATTGTTTTAAGCCACGAAGTTTGTGGTAATTTGTTCCACTAGCCTAGGAAATGAATGCAAGGCTCCAAAGCTACATGTGATGTCACTGACGTCTACCACTCCTCCATCTGCCCCCATTGTTCAGGTGCTCAGTGCATGTGTGACCTCCTGTTGCAAGGATAGAACATAGAGATTGCTCTGGAGACACATGAAAGCCACACACTGTGGCTGAAGCTCACAATCTAAGAGTATAGGGGTAGGAAGCTGTTTTGTAGTAACCATTGGTGAGGTAATAGTCCAGATAGAAAGAATGGGTGCTCTGAGATATGATAAGGAGCTGGAATAGACAAGACTTGGCAATTGGTGGGTGTGATGGGTGAGGAAGAGGAAGGAATCTCAAGTTCCTGGCTTGTGTATTGGAGCAAGGGCTGGTTCCCTCCACTCTGACAGGGAGCTCAAGGGAAGGTTTGGGCCTTCTTTTTCACATTCCCATATGTCTCCGTGAAGCTCTGCCCTTTACTTGTGGGCTGTTCCCCCTTAACCGAGGAGGCACACCTGGGAGGAGAGTTGGTACTCTTGGTCACTCGCCAAACTGCAGGGGAAAATCAGGCTCACAGTAGTGGGCCTGTTGTTTATTGAAGATCCTCAGGCATTTGAATTTTTATTTGCCACCAAGATCTCTCTGCTAGTGGCCTATTTTCATGCAAGTCATCAGAGAAATTGTTTCCTTTTAAATCAGGTCAATTAAATTGAGGTTCCTCTTTAGTATCCTGGAGAGACTGGAGGTCAGTGACTGAAAGCAATGACTCTGGCCAATGATTTTGAGGTCCACAGACCCCTCCATGCAGTAGCAAGGCAGTTAACTAAATGTTGGTGACTTTTGTTCCACTAAAGTTGACAACTGGAAACAGAAATGACTTTTGGGTCTGGGGCAGGAGAAGAGACTGAGTTAGTATTTTGGTTTACATTGAGAGTAAAAACACAGGGCTGAATGGGGCAGGCCACTGCCTCTCTCTACCACACATAAAAAAGTGATATCTCAAGCACCAGGTAGTTATGATTCCGTCTGACATCCTGTTGCCTGTGGGCTCAACTGCAAAGTCCTCTTAGCCTGATATTCAGTCTTATGCATCAATGTTTCATTTGTCTTCTACCCTCTGCTTCTCTACCTCTGAGGACTGACACTCTGCTAAATCTTTACCAAAACTTGTTTATTTCCATCTCTGTCTTTGTTGGCTATTCTTGCTTGGGACATCTTCCTGTTTCCTCTCCACCCAAGCTTTGTAGTATATTTATTAAGTGTGTAGCTCTGGAATCACACTCTCTGGGTTCACATCGTGTCTCTGTCACCTACATGAAATAGAATATATAAGGCTTTTAGCAGAGAGCCTGACTTAAATTAAACACTCCACAATGCAGGCTGTGACAGTATTATTACCCCTGTGCATCACTTCCTTCAAGTGCCACTATTCACTTCTTCCAAGACGTCTTTCCTGAGTAAAATTGGCCTAGTCTTCCCTGACCTTGCTCACCTGAAGGTGATAAAACCTCACCTAGTGGATCTCAGCTGAGTCCCTTTAGAGTGTCTGACCCCATGGTTGGGCCTGGAGTGTCAGGCTCCTCTTTGGCCCAGTATTTAGTATGTTTTGATGAGTTTCTGCTAAACTGGCTTGAATAAAACTTTCTCTTAAACATCAACCACATGCCATCTACCCACCCAATCCACCCATCTACCTATCCACCCATTCAATTATTCAGCAGCACTTTTGAATGCTTATTTTGTGCCAGGCACTATGCTAGGTGATGGGTGTACCATGCTGGACAAGACAGACCGCCCTGGCTTGACAAAGTTATGGTCTAGGTGGGAGATGACATTTACACAGACAACCATGACAGAGAGGCAAATGAGATAATCCAAAACCCCAAAGGAGAAGCTCTTAACTCTGCCTTGGAAGATGAATTCCCAGAGGAAGCAAGGTCTAGACTGAGACTCAAAGAACAAGCAAAATTTATCCAGGTGAAAGGGTATTATAAATGAAGAGCAGTCCAGTTGAGGGAACTGTATGTGAGAAGATACTGAAGGAGAAGAGGAATGGTATATAAGAAGGCTGAGTAGATAAAGGGAATGTGTGTATGGGTGTGGGCCCTTATATTGGAGGTGGATGTGTGAGATGTGGCTGGAGAGGTAGGCAGGGGCGAGATATGCAGGGACTTACATACTGTGTTAAGAAGGTTGGGCTTGCATATATGTTTGCTGAGAAAGTGAGTGGGAGTGTTTCAGTGGGGGAATGGTATGCTCAGATTTACAATTTAGAAAAATCACACTGGCTCTGATGTGGAGAATAGAGGAAGGCTGGGTTGTCAATTGCTATGCTAGAAAATCTGCCTTGCTTCTTTCCGTAAATGTGCCGTTTTTCCAGGGCTTGACCCCCAGATGAGGTCTGCCTTACCTGGTCTTGCTGCCCGCCCCTCACATATGGAACCAAGATCCTGCTACTCCATGTTAAGCCTCTACCTTGTATGGGAGTGCTGTCCTCTTGAATGGTGTTTTCCATACTGATATTTTGGCTACTGGTCTGGGTCAAGCTTGGGATGATTACACAGCTCTGGACAATACAGTTTGAATCTTTTGCCATCACTTCTTGGGTAGCAGCAATTTTATTCACTCATTCATCTCAAACATTTACCTTTTATATACTGTGTCCACAGTGTGATGTCTCCAAGTGGACACCTAGTGGGAAGCAAAGCCAATGTGGTTCTAGAGCTCATGGCAATCATGAGAGATGGATCTTAAATAAATGTAAATTGAGACCTTTGCCCATGTTTCTCCATATTGTGACCTTACAACTTGCCAATGGCCCACACAACTCCTACCATGATTTTTTTGAGTTAATTTGCCAGGGATGTATGAAAGGAAAAAGGGAGAAGAAAGGCAGTCAGGAGGATTAATTCCAGATCTCCAAAATCTGGAGAGAATTCATATCTCCTCCTATATCCACATCATGCAGACTGCATTTTGATACAAAGGGGTAAGATTGGGTTTCTGGGGCAAAATTGAGCCTCTTCAGTTCTTCCTGGTCTAAACTGAAGGAAAAAATAGTACAATAAATGAATATAAATTGTTCTAACTATGATTAAGAAAAAGATTAAGGTTCTAACTTTGAGGGCAGTGAGGAAAACCTGCTTCAGGCTGGATGGTGTGCCTAGTATCTCATAGGTATGTCAGCAGGCTTAGCCAAAGAGCATCTCTAGCAGGACACAGAGAGAGGGATGAGGTTGGAGTATTTCCCCTACTAGCTTCTCTGTGCAGGAACACCCTGGGCTGGCTGTGGCCACTGTCCTGCTCCTTCACGCTTCCAGACTAGTGTTGTTTCTGCTCTGTTCCTGTGGTCTCCCTTTGTCTTGCTCCATGCTTTTTATAAATAGTCCTTTTATCAAACCTCCTTGAATTATCCTCATGCAAGCATGCCATTGTTTCCCGCCAGCACCCTGACAGATACAGATGGCAACAGAAAGCCTTTCTGAGGAAGTGACATTTAAGCTAGACTTGTGGGATGAGGGGAGCCAGCCATGTGAGGAATGGGGGGGGGGCGGTGGAGAGAGGCTCTTGGCTGAAGGAAGTCGTGTGTGAAACCCGGAGGTGGGAAAGAGCTCAGTATTGGGCTCAAGGAGCAGGGGACAGAAGGGCAATGGGCCTTGGGCATGGTGAGCAGGGGAGAGGGTATGAGGGGAGATGTAGGAGTAGGTCAGAGGCACAGCATCTGGCACTTTGCAGGCTGTTTAAGAAGTCTGAGTTTCATCTTGACTACAACTGACAGCCAAGGAACTCCTTGGTCTGACTTCTGTCACCACTCTTTTTGTGGTGGCCCTTACGAGAGATAAAAACAATGATAACCAACATTTACTGAGCACCTACTATGTTTCAGGCATTGTTCTAAGGGCTTCAGGTTCATTGATTCATTTAATCCTTCAACAACTTCATGAGGAAACTATTGTGTTTTTTAAAATTAATTAATTTATTTATTTTGAGAGAGAGAGAGAGAGAGAGAGAGAGAGAGAGAGAGAGAGAGGATCCTAAGCAGGCTCCCTGCTGTAAGCACACAGAACCCAATGCAGGGTTCAAGTTTATGAATTGTGAGATCATGACCTGAGCCGTTATCAAGGGTCAGATGCTTAACTGAGCCACCAAGGCACCCCCGAGGAAGGTATTGTTATCCATATTTCACAGATAAAGAAACTAGGTTCAGAGAGATTGAGTAATGCATCCAAATTCCACAGCCAGTAAATGAAACAGCTGGAATTTTAAATCAGCCAGCCTAGAGCCAAGACCTTACTCTGAACCACTTTGCTGTAACTCCATTAAACACACAATGGCTAAGTCCTTCACTCCCACTGGTTCCTTATCTTATGCACTTCAAACACTTAGTGGTTTCCTGTATCTATCAATCATTTCTAGTGGTTTTATATATCTGCCATTTGTTTAATATATTATGCATATTTATTCTGCCTTCTCACATGTATCATAGATTCCTTAAAGATCTAGATGTAGCCTTTCCATCCTCCACCACCCATTGTACCTCCTAGAGTGGCTGGTACAGGAAAGTACTCAATAAGTGCTTTGGGATGTTTGATTTAAATTTAAATAGTGGGTGTAAAGTAATAGTTTCTGGAAAATAGAAGGTGTTTAACAGATGGAATCTGTCACTGGCACTCTTCAGGAGGACAAAGAAAAAAAGGAAGTTAGTTTCCTAGGCAATTACTAACCCCAGATCAAACATGAGATCATTGGATCACCACACTCAGTCATTTCCATGGTGCCTAGAGTCCAGGATCTTGTTTTAGTCCAGGATGGTAAAAAGAAATTAGAGAAGAACAGGATTGTTCCCCTAAATGTCAATGTCCCTCTCTTTTAATAACCTAATCAATATATATCTGCAGGTTTGCAGATCCTGTTTATTTTTCCAGCTGTATCTCCTCTTGGGATGATCTGTAAGCTTTTCCCTGCTGTGTGAAGGAGCACTTCCTTTTACTGGTCCTGAATTTATCTCCCCAAAAATTCAAGTTCCAGGATTTCTCCTCTCCTCACTCCTTTATCTTTCCCTGGAAGTAGTACTTGGAGATAGGTGAGCAATTTCCCATGTTCCACTCCTACCTTGCATCAATCTTACTGTTTATCCCAAGAGATCTTGAGATTTTCTTTGATCTCATTTTCCTCCATACTTTTACTTTCATTTCTTTGTCATGGTGGAAATAGCAGAATGGCCTTTCAGAAAGAACTTTCCTAAAAATGAAGGCAACCCACACAGGAAAGAAACAGAAATTATAGTGTTGAAATTGTCCAATGGCCTAAGCATAAGCCCCCTCTTTGTTTTTGTTTTTTTTCTAAAAATTTTTTTTCTTTTTTTTTTTAAAATAGTTTATTGTCAAATTGGTTTCCATATAACACCCAGTACTTCTCCCCACAAGTGCCCCCCTCCATGACCATCACCCCCCTCCCTCCCTCCCCCTCCCCCTTCAGTCCATGGTTCATTTTCAGTATTCAGTAGTCTCCCTTGATCTGTGTCCCTCACTCTCCCCCGCTCTCTAATAAGCCCCCTCTTTGAAGCAGAGAGGCACCTCCCTAGATCTCTGGTCCCCAGGCACCAGGAACAGTATTTATTTTCTGAGTGGTTGGCTTGCTTTCCACCAGATTTCCTGTCTGTCCTTTGGCCAGGGTTTTTGTTGTTCCTTGCATGGAAAAACCTCATCTGCCATCTTGTCTCCTAAACAAGACGTCTTGACAGAGGAGACATTTTGTGTTGATCATTATGTTACTATGTCAAAATGGCTACATCAAGATGTCAAAGTATATTTTTAATAATCAGGCATTATGAATTTTGGACATCTTTGTGCCTCTTTGCCCCTCTATTCCTGCTTTCTGGAATTGTGCTCTATCCTGACTCTTATCCCATCTGAGTTCTACCTTGGAACTCTGGCCCTGGGCCAACCATCTACTCCTATAAAACCAAAAACATGGGATGAGGAAAGGAGACTCACTTAGTGAGTCTGCTCCTCCCAGAGGGTGTGGGTATGGTGGTCAAGGAAGGAAGTTTTGAGAGTGAGGGTGTAATTTTCATATATTACTTGGTTTAAAAAAAAACAACATAAAGGCTAATTTTTTGTTTGACATGAAGATGTCACTGGCATCTAAATGAGTTTCTTTAAGTACTTACATCAAAATTCCATTTACCAGGGTACCAGTGGTTGTCAACCCTGGCCACACATTAAAATCTTGTTGGAGCTTGAAACAAACAAACAGAGCAGGCTGCCTCCCTTTTCCTTCTGCCCCCAATCCAGGTAAATCAGAATCTTTGGGGGTGGAGATCAGGCATTATAATTTTTTGAAAACTCCCCAGTTGTGACTCTAAGCATGGTTCTAAAGAACCATGTTCCTGATCAAGTATACAACCTCTCAATACTTACACACTGTATCTCTCAGTCTTTATTCCAGGAATGTCCACAGCTCCACTGACAGTCAGTGGGTGGGGCTGAGAGGCCATGCAGGAGACTTGTTTATGAGAATTGATTCTGGACACTGATCAATGAGAGCTGTATTGACACTGTCTTTTTTAGCTTTTAATTATTTTATTTTTAGTATCTAGTCCCATTTTCTGGAACTGCTTGGTTTATGGCTCCTGCTAGGAACTCATTCCTGGTTAATGCCTGAGTTATAGGACTCAGACTCATTTATTACTTACTCATTCATTCTTATTCATCTGGTCACTCATTTAACCACTGATTTGCTAATTCATTTATTCACTTTCTCATTCATTCATTCATTCATTCACTCACCCATTCATTCATCTATCCATCCATATCTCTGCCCATTTCATCCATTTATTCATCCATTTATTTACTCACTGATCTATTCATTTTCTTTATTTATTCAATGGCTCATTAATTCATCCATCTACCATCCACCCATTAATCTAGTGATTCCCTCACTCATTTTTTCATTCATTTTGTTAATTTATCCACTTTTTAGAGATTTTCTGACACTTTAGAGATGAAGGCTCCTAAGCCTGGGAAACACAGATGGTTGTACAAGCAGTAGGGCACTTATTCGCGTTCTTGGGCCAGGGAATCCTGGCCTTCTCCCCTTTTTTGTGATCAGATGTAGTGACATGTTGGGGAAACTTTTAACTATCCTATTGAAAAGTCTTTACAATGTAGGGATTCTCCTAGGACTGGACCAGGAAATCTCCTTTGGACACGGGTAATGACTCTGTAATGCAAGCTGGTAGGGAGGGCTAGGAGGAGATGAGGAATGACATTTAGTGTTCATGATTTAGGACATGTCAGCTGCTTAGAGCTATACCTTCTTACAGTGGAACTTCCTCTTAAATAGTAATAAGGAAAACAGGAAAATAGGAGAAAACATAATAAACAGGAGTGAAATAGGCTAAAAATGGCACAATAAAAGGGAAATAAAGAGTCAAAGCAAACTGCTGTACTCAGCACAGCATAAAAGATAGCACAAATATCTGTCCCCAAGGGATCAGTGTTATCTGGTAGGTGAGTTAAGCGTGACAAATTTGGTAGCAGGTCAGGGACAAGGTGGGCTATCCTGTAGGAGGGCAGAGATGTAGACTGGCATTCTTTTCTATGCTCTGTGGTTAGAGAATCTGGCTGAGAGTACTTGGGAGAAAGGTTTTAGCTCTCAAAGCATGCATTTGAAAGAGAAATTTATGATCCATTCAACAAGTATTTGCAGAGTGTCTGGTCTACTGCCTGCTTGCAGCTTACTGTATAGTGGGGAAGACAGAAACTTGGACAAGCAGTTACACTCAGGGATGATGAGTGCTGTGAGGAAGGAAGTACAGGGAGCTAGGGGAATGTCTAATGGGAGAAACTAGTCTAAGAAGCCAGGGAATGTTCCTGGAGAAAGGGAGAGATCAGCGGTGACTTGCAGGTGGGTATGTGTGTAGTACAGGGGAAAATGAGTGTGTGAAGACAGAGGGTGGGAGAGAACAGGAAATGAAAGTTATCCTGTGGCTGGTATGTAAAGTGCAAGAGGAAGTGGGAAGAAAGGGGCAAAGAAATAAAAGCATCATTCATTAATTCATTCAACAAACTCACCGAACATCATCTGCTCTCTGCATGGTCCAGAGCTGGGTGTTAGGAATGTAAAGACAAGTATGACAGTTTCTGTTTTCAAAATTATCTACTGTTCAGGGAGCTCAAATGGAAAACAGCAAAGGAACAGTGAAGAGAAAATTGCCAGGGTGGTCTCTGCTGACTCACTGACTTTGATACATGACTCCCTGTTGCGGTTGTGGGAAGCACAACATGCTTTGTTTCTTGGGCATGTTATACCTGGGCGGAAATGCCCAAGAACAGGGCTTTTCCAGCCAAAAGGACAGGGTTTCCTGATGAGCCACTAACTGGGGTATTGTGCTGTGTGGTGATTTTGTTATGGGAGGAAGTAGCAGTAGGAGGAGGAGGCAGATGAAGGATGGAGAACACGGTCAAGTCCAGATCTGCTACAAAAACGGTAGAGCCTGGTAGGGCTGGTCTTACCAAGAGTGGAGTGACAATATGGAGACATGGAAGGAGTCAAGGACTTCTGGCATGTTTGGATGTTGAAGTGTGTACCAATTTGAGGTGCCACTAGAGAAAGCGAAGTGTCCTGTTCCCCCAAGGCCTTACAAGGTGGCATGTGCCTTGGAGAATTTACTCATCCAGACTTGGGCCAAATCTTACATACAGAAACACAGTTTGGTCCATGCCCTGGAATTACCCAAACTTAAGAATGTTGGGGCACCTAGGTGGCTAAGTTAGTTAAGTGTCTGACTTCAGCTCAGGTGATGATCTCATGGTTCATGAGTTTGAGTCCCACATCATGCTCTGTGCTGACACTTCAGAGCATGGAGCCTGCTTCAGATTCTGTGTCTCCCTCTGTCTCTGCCTCTCTCTTTCTCTCTCTCTCTCTCAAAAATAAACAAATAAACATTTAAAAATTAAAGGGAAAGAATGCTGACTTATGTCAATGACCTTCATAAGACTCTGATGTACAATACTAGATCTCCCTGAGAATCGTTACCTCTCAGGGGAATGGTTAGACTGGTGGTCTGACAAGAGCCTTTTCCTTTTTTGGCCATGCCAAATGAGAAGTGAGATTACAGTCAGAAGGTGTTTTCATGCATAAGCCCGGGATCGGTGCTGGAAATAGAAACTCTGGATATTTTAAGAAGAAAGAGATTTATTTATCATGAGGAATTAGGTGGTTTTCAAATTGCTGGAAGGATTAGAGGAGAGACTCTAAGCTGGGCCTCTAGGAATGACTTCTAGTAGCAGAGATCTGTCAGAAGAGCTACTGCCTTTGATAAATCTAGATTCTTGGAACTCAGGTGGTTGACCCTGAAATCACTGAGTCCAAGAGCACAGAGCTATATACCCAGGACTCAGTATCTGCTGCTGCCACCACCACTGTTTCCTGGCACTGAGACATAGCCTGACAAAGGCCTGCTGGTGTCTTGACCCCCTTGTTTGCCAGTAGGAAGATGGTGTCTTGGTGTCTACTTACTTTCATCTGCAAATATGTATCTCCCTTAAGTACAGGCTGAAACCTATTTCTTACCCAGAACCCAGCCTTCAAGGAAGTCTGGGAAATTTAAGTTAAAAAAAATATTTCCAACCTTTCTGGTATAGGAATGCCAGTAGAAGGAGATGGGAATGGATGCAGTAAGTCAAGTGACCATTTCCATCATGCCTGGCACCTGTGGAATTAAAATAATATGATTAATTATGTGATTTGTAAGCTGAATAGTGTAAAATTGAGTCGTCCTGAAGAACCAAACTCTGCCTTTGCCACAAATATGCCATTGGAAACTGAAAGATCAAAACAAAGAACACAGTGACCTAAACCCTCAGGGCTAGCATGGACATTCTGGTGGTTCTCTTCTTAATCTGTGACTATGGCTGACCAGTTCTATTTTTATTCATAAACAATTTCTTTAGCCATAACATTCCCATCAAATCTTTTACCTGACTTTGCTGATCTCAGAAAATATTTGTAGATTTATTTGTATTATTATGTTGGATAAGCATGACTTGTAGGACGGAATCAGAAAGCAACTTTATTTTTGTCTCTCACTGTCCAGTTTAAATCCATTCTGTGGCAGCTAGTTCTCCTGCCTCTGGATGAAAACTCAGCTGGGACCTTGACAGCCATGGTTGTTATTATTTTTTTAATTAATTAATTTCTTTTTATTTGAGAGAAGGAGAGAGAGAGAGAGAGAAAGAGAGAGAGAAAGAGAGAGAGAGAGAAAGAGAGAAAGAGAGAGAAAGAGAGAGAGAGAGATGGAATGTGAGAAAAGGAGGGGTAGAGGGAGAGAGAGGAAGAATCTTAATCAGGTTCCATGCTCAGTGGGGAGCCTACTGCAGGGCCCAATCCCACCACCCTGAGATCATGACCTGAGCTGAAATCAAGAATTGAATGCCCAACCAACTGAGCCACGTAGGTGCCCTAACAGCTATGGTTGTTACAAAGCAATAAAAAGTCCTATGCATTCTTTAACTTTCAACTCTATTTCTAACTCAGTAATTAAAATATGGAACACTGACTGCCATCTTCCTTAAAGACATGTCATCTTCCTTTCTCCCCTGGGGACTGCTACAGTCTGGAAGCTGTGGGAAAGGGAAATAAATGGTTGGTGTCTTCTCCTTTCATCACCAGGTACATCTACTCCCCTGCCATCTTGCTAGCCATATTTATAATGCCTCCAGGATGGAATGGAGAAGTGCCAGAAGAGATAAGGGAAGCAGGGAAGTCTTACTTGACTATTTTGATGATGGTAGCAGCTTCAACACTCTTTGGACTTGGCAGATGTTAAAAGTGAACTCGTTCTCTGCTGGGTGCTTTTGTGGGGTGTTCGAGATATCTACCTCATTCTTAGGGGCCTTTCACTTGTGATTACTAGTCTAGAGCACATGCATCTTTATTTTGGCTATTTGCTTTCTCTTGGGTACCCAGCAGTGACTGTTTTCTCTTTTTGACAGGACCTACATGATCTTTCCACTAGCTCACTCTTGCCCTTGACTTACTTCACAGTCTGGTTAAACCTTTGTCATTCCTGAGCTTTGATATACTCTCAAAGTAAGTTACTTCCCAAACTGTAGCCCTCTCCTCTGCACTACAGGCTGCTGCAGCCAGCCTCTTGACATTTGGATTTCTCAAGTGAGACTATAGGGGTTCCATTTAAGTTTTCCAAGTGGTCTCTCAAAGCCACTCTCCTATCACACTCTGGGATAGGAAGTAGCATCTATGCATTCATCAGCCTAGGCTAGGTTATACTGAGTTAACAGCATCCAACCAAAGTGCTTAATACTACACAAGTTCATTTCCCTATGGCCCCAGAAACCCTGATAGGCAGTTGTTCTCCAGATGTTGACTTGGAATTCCAGGCTGTTTCAGTCCATGGCGCCTCTATATTTTTTGCATCTGCAAAAGAAGTTCTGGAGATGGATGGTGGGGATGGTTGCATAACAGTGTGAATGTACTTAATGCCACTAAACTGAACACTTACAAGTGGTTTGAGCAGTGAATTTTATGTTATGTATATTTTATCACAATTTAAAAATTGTTACATGGGAATAAAAGCATGTTAGTGAACTTAACTTTTGCTTCATTTGAGAAAATAATTGTTAACTAGATGTTAGATATGCATTCAGATATTGTCAATATTTTCTCTTTTAAGAACTTGGCATATATATTGATGAATTGAAGAACCTTGATAGAATTAAAAGAAGAACAATGTTTCTAAAGTTCCCACTGTAGATGAGGGAAGAGGTGGCTGGAGGATTGCACACTGCCATGAAGTTCACTGGCACTGTAGTCATCTCTAACTGCAAGGTGGGTAGATAGGGTACAAGATCTCTGGTGCCTAGACATGGAGAAACCAAACACTGGTGAACAGGAGTAGTCATTACCACAGCCCTCTCTTTCCCTGGGAGGGCATGGGACTCACAGCACAGCTCATCCCAAGAAATTCTTTGCTGAAATACTTGCCCCAAATCCATCTTTTGACCTGCACGCACACTTGATGTACAACTGGCTTTGACAACCTCCTTTTTAAATTCTACATATAGTCTAGCACCTTCTTTGAAATATGAGAGCTATTGTCTCTCGGTGCCCTGGCTAACACTTTCATTTAAACATCCTGTTATATATATTTGTTCATTGTCTGTCTCTCCTACTTGACTGAAGGCCCTTGAGATCAGGGACCACATTTGTCTTGTTTCTGGGACAACCCATTAGGCTGCATGCTTAACACAGTACTGGACATGCTGCAGATTTTCTATAGCTATCAAAGTCAGGAAGGAGGGGAGGAGGAAAGAAGGAAAGATAGAAGGAATAAGAGAGGGAGGGAGAAACAAATAGGAAAAAGACAGGTGGACTTGAGTCAGGATGAGGAGTCAGCAAATGGGACTCACAGACAGAAAATGAAATTCTAGTATTGGAGCTAAAAATTAGGCAGGGACCCCAAAAGAGCAGGGACAAAAGCAGATCCAACATCCCAGGATGGATCAAGTTAGAAACAGAAATGAAATTATGGTAGATTGGCCAGGATGTGGTGACTGACTGTGGCAGATATGGCTCAGTATTTCCTGGAGAAGGAGTTTCATGTCTCTTTCTTTTCCTCCATAGGAAGGGGAATTAAAAGAAACAGCATTTGCTGAACGCCTACTCCATGCCAGTAATTCCTATTGGTCATCTCACAGAACTCACACAGTAACCCTATTTATAAGCCTGGGAAATAGCTCCCTAAGGTGAGGTAGCTTACTCAAGGCCACAGAGCTAATCAGTGCAGTGGGAACTCAGATCTGGGTGTCTCTAGCATTGGGGCTGTCTTCATTACAGAAAGATCTTTCTTAGTCTATCTCCCCTGCCCCTCTCTCTCATTCTCTAAGAACTAATTTCCAGATAGCCACTCCACTAAGTGGATCGTGGAAGATGCTCTCTCCCCCATTTTCTAACTTCTGAGATGTCAATAGCTATTGTTTGAGGCATAAAACAACTTTAGGATAAACCTGCCTCCACTCCATTTATGTCTGGTTTCAAGTTTCCTCCTCTCACCCAGTCCCTGACCTGCCTCCCACACAGGCCTCTGGGCTTTCTCAATAGATAGCTTATGGTGTTTTCTGCAGCACAGTTCTCTTTGAAAAAAAGATACATGTGTCTGGATTTGTATATAAGCATCTGTAGTATCGTCTGTGCTATGCTTTCTGGGAGGACCCTTAAGATGGGCAAAGGTGATGATGGTGATTGTGTGCTGAGTGTGATGTACATGTATCCACAGGTTGTTTATAGCTGTGGTCCCCATGGTGGCCTTGGCTTAACCTTGAGGGCTGGTTAATGTTCCAAAGTGAACTGCCATGAAGGAGCCCCCCACTCCCATTCCGGGTGTGAGAGCACATTGTTGACTTCAGTGCTGAGTGTCCAGGTGCCTGGCTGCTTGTGCTAAACCCTGTTCTGCCCCTTGGGCTGTGGGTGGGCAACATGGAAGCTTGGATGTATGCACACCCATGCGTTAATGCTCTGAGTCTGCCTAGCCAGCAGTGCTGATGATCTGGGGGCTCTCTATGGGGAGATGTGTGTGTTGTGAACCCTTCTTGGGTACATGGTGGGGCTTTCTATCTTTTTTTTTAAGTTCGTTAATTTATTTTGAGAGAGAGAGAGAGAGCACAAGCAAGGGAGGGACAGAGAGTAGGAGAGAGAGTGAATGCAAAGCAGGCTCCGTGCTGTCTGTGCAGACCCAGACGCGGGGCTCATAGTCATGACCTGATTGATCATGACCTGAGCTGAAATCAAGTCAGATGCTCAACAGACAGAGGTGCCCAGGTGCCCCCTATCTTTCTAAACTCAGTTGTGGCTGCTGAGTATTTTAGATCCAGTCTGAGTGGAATTTGGGCAGTGTCAACATGATGCTAAGACAACCAATACATGCCTGATGAAAACATACCATTGTAGTGGATAGTTGACTCATTACAATTTTGTGACCCAGTGCCCCCTCTAGGGAACTGAAGGAGAGAAGTCGCTCTCCTCTCCCCACTGATGTGAGTGTGTGTGATGGAATCTTCCAGATGCCACCCCATATCTCCGCAGATCTACTCCCCACCCTACTCCATCCTGTTCTGTGTCCTGGGCAGCAGTTCAGCCACTGAAGACCACTGGCAGGAGATAGAGGGAGGGAGGAGAATAAGGTTTACAAGTTTCTTCCAATCCATTGCCGTGGGTGTGTTCCCCTGGGATTCAGAATTGCAAGTTCCAGCTCTGAACACCGTGGGTGGTGTTAACAAGCTACTCTAGGGGTCCTCAAACTGCACCTGTGGGTCACATCCAGCCCACTGTGTGTTTGTGTATAACTCTGGTGCTAAGAATGATTTTTATATTTCTTAAAGGTTGAAAAAATGGAAAGCAGAATAATATTCAGTGATAAATGAACATTATATGAAATTCAAATTGCAGTTTCTATAAGTAAAGTTTTATTGGAACACAGCTGTGCTTGTATGTTGTCTAGAACAGCTTTTATGTGACACAGGCAGAGTTGACTGGTTAAGACAGGAACTGTATGGCCTTCTAGGCCTAAAATATTTACTATCCAGCCCCTTATAGACAAAGTTCGCCAATCTTTGGTGTGCTAGATGGTCCTTAAACTTTAGGATCAGAATCACCTAGAAGGTTTTGAAAGTCACAGGTTGCTTGAGCCTGCTCCCAAAGTTTCTGTCTCAGTAGGTCTGGGGTGGGCCCTAAATGTTTTTATTTCCAACAAGTTCATGGGTGCTGCTGCTCTGGGGGAACCACACTTTGAGAAGTACTGGTGAACAAAGAGCAATTCTCTTTAGCAAAGAGAAATGTGGACCTAATGGCCTGGAGTTAATGTGGTATTCTGAGCTTCAGTAACCACTCCCTTTCTTGTCTCTTCAGGTCAATCACAGCACCTTGCTGTTACAAACCCCAGAAGGCTGACCATTCTTGTGGTTTCCCCATACCCCCCCCATCTCTTTATAAATAGCTCCTTTATTAAATTCTCAAGTCTCATTCAATCCTTGCCAAGATCCTCGCTGACACACTGGGCTTTGACCAAGAGTTTGACTCTGGGGCAAAAGGTGAAAAAAAGGAAGGAAGGAAGGAAGGAAAGAAGGAAGGAAGGAAGGAAGGAAGGAAGGAAGGAAGGAAGAAAGGAAGGAAGGAAGGAAGGAAGGAAGGAGAAAAGGGGACCATGGCTGGGAATTCATTTTTGGTAACCAAAATGGTGTCTAGTGGCAATAGAAGCTATGGAGAGTCAAATGGGTCCTGATGTAGTGGCCATAGCATCCTGGATAGATCATTTTCTATGCTTGGCCCTGGGGAAAAGGCCAAAAATATCACAGAAGTCTTGGCTTAGATGTGCCTGAGCCTCTGGGCTAATGCTAGCATCAGTAGCTTCCAGGCTTCTTACAAAAGAAGAAAGAAAAAATACCACTTGTCTTAGGTCATTGTTTCTCAGGTTATTATCAGCAGCAGAACATAATTCCTTTAGCATTATTTCCTTTCATCTTTACAACAGTCGTATCTGAGATGGAATTATTTCTGTTTAACAGGTGGGGGAATAGGTTCAAAGTAGAGAAGTGACTAGTCCAAGTACATTCAGCCAGTACTGGGGAGGGGAGACAGCTGAGAAAAATTGTTCATAAATATGTTTTGGCCCTTTTATATATTCATTCATTCAGCCAGAAATTTCTGCGTTCTTATCTGGGCCAGACCTGGGTGCAACATTTGAGATACAAAGATGGATATTACAGGGTCCTTGCCATTGGGGTCCACTGTAACGATCCAAGCAAGAGATGATAGGAAGTCGGACAAAGAAAATGGAGAGTGGTGGGCAGATTAAAGAGACATTTAGGAGGAAGAGTCAGTAGGACTTGAGATGGATTGATATAGGTGATCCAGGGAGAGGAAGGTATTTCAAAGGACTACTAGGT
Source organism: Suricata suricatta (assembly GCF_006229205.1). Classification (NCBI taxonomy): domain Eukaryota; kingdom Metazoa; phylum Chordata; class Mammalia; order Carnivora; family Herpestidae; genus Suricata; species Suricata suricatta. The sequence goes on from NC_043707.1 coordinate 116,090,622, forward strand.
CTCTGGCTTGCACACTTGGGAGAAACGTGCGGTCATTGTAAGGACAGAGAACATCAGAGGAAAGGCTGGGTGTTAGCAGACAGGTGGGAGAGAGCTGGAGGGGAAGTGGTGTGAGCAGAATGGATTCTGAGACCTGGCAGTTCTGGGTGAACATGAAATACAGAATGTTGTGGGAATGGTGATTGAGGTAGAGCAGAAGTAGAGGTTGAGGCAGCTTTAACTACTAATTACTAATAACAACACCCTACAGGGTGGCCCTTGCATTGGACTCCTCAGAGAAAATAGCCAAGAAGGCTGTGCTCTCACACTGGGCCCTTATGGAGGGCCTTAACAGGGCTTACTTCCTTTCCTCAGCCATTTCCTGGGCTCAAGTTCAATGTTCGGTCGATCTCATTAGGAGAAGCTATTCCATGGGTCTGCAGGACCACTCAATACATGTAAGTGAGTCAACCCCAAGGGTTCCTTTGGGTATTGAGTATTTAAGCCCACCATTAGCCACCATTAAGACTGCACTTACTGTTTAATGATCACCAGTTATAGGGCCTGGTGGGGCTGGACAGATGGAGAGTAGGGAGGAGCCTCCCCTATAAAGACACATTTCAACACACTTCCCTAGAGACTCCAAAATTGAGGCTGCTTAGTCCCTGGGCACAGGATTGGTTACCGTTCACTGGCCTGTCTTGGTTAGAATTGGTAGGAATCTATGTTTGATGAGTCTATAGAAAAAAGAAAGGAAGGAAATGTTATGAGAGTCTAATGCTCTGCTTCTTTCTAGTGGATGGGACTAAGGGTGTTTGTGTTGTGTATGTGTGTGCATTTGGACACGTGTGCATGTATGTGTGTTTAAGGGAATCTCTGCTCTGATGAGCCTGCTTTTTGGGGTCAGAGATCCCAATTTGCATTTCTCCAGGACCCATCAGTCTGTGGGTATCAGTGAGCTGACTCAGAGATTTCACTGCTTTGTATCCCCACCTTAGTCACCTATGAAAAAGCTCATGATTTCCTGGGGTGCCTGAGTGGCTCAGCTAGTTGAGCATCTAAGTCTTAACTTGGGCTCTGCGCATGATCCCAGGCTCCTGGATGGAGCCCTGTGTCAGGCTCCAGGTTGAGTGTGGAGCTTACTTAGGATTTTCTCCCTCTCCCTCTGTCCCTTTTCCCTGCTCACTCTCTCTCTGTCTTAGAAAAAAAATCTCATGATTTCCTGAGAATCCTCACGTGTGTTTGGATGGTTTGGACAAGTATGCTGCTGTTTCACTGAGTACCATGTTCTCCTCTAGGGGGTGCTGCTGCTCCACTGGGCATGGCTGACCCCTGTAGACATCTCGGCTGTTCTGCAGGTGCTGGAATCTTCCAGCGTTGCTCTCCCTAGCCGTGGCCACTGCAGCCTCTCCCTCTGCACTCCTGTGTAACCGACACCTCCGCTGCTGTTTTGCCAGGTCCAGCAGTGTCCACCAGGTCCCACCATTGCCTCATTGTTGCTTCACTGGGTTACTGCTGCTATCTCTCAAGGAGGATAGTTCTAAGTGCCAAAGCAGAATGATGTGTGCAGGGAAGGTGGACAGAAAAGGAGAAAGCTTTTCTTTCTTTTGTGTGGCACTGTCTTGGAGACTTCCCAAAGTTCTACAGAGCTTGATAAAACAGCCTTTCCAGTCTTTACTTAAGTATCTTATTATTCAGCAAATATTAATTTCCTTCTCCCAAACCTATATGAAAGGAGCATATTTCCCAGCCATGAATGTTGGTCTTGGCCATGTGACTTGTTTTGGCTAATGGGATGGTGGAAGGTGTAAAACACACAAAGGCTTGAAATGTGCTTGTGCCATTGGACTTGCCTTTTTGGGTTTTTGTCATTGACAGGAGAAGAACATGAGAAGGAGAAGAACAGGCCTTCTTGGGTAGACTGCTGTCCTGGAGGAATGAGGGTTATGGGGGACAGAGCCAGACACAGCAGACCTGTGGCTTGAGGCAGAACCTCCCTTCTCAACCTCCAGAAGCTAGAGAGGACTGAATGCTTATGGCTGTGTGCCACTGAGTTTTGTGATGGTTTGTTATGCAGCACCCTTTAGACTATAGCTGACTGAGATAAACCCTCTTTCCTCTAAGATCCAGACACGAACCTATGAAAATTGGCTAAGGATGGGTTGGAGTTATAACCCCTATGTAGTAATGAGAAATTTTCTTCTATGCATTGACTAAAACTTTCTGACTGGGTCAGGCCATATGAATTTGGTCCCATTCTTCCTTAGGATGAATTCTTTCAAAGGCTCTCATGCAAATGAGCTTTGTGAGAGTCATTTATCTGAGTCATGCATGGTCTCAAACTGTTTATCCCTCTACTTACAAACTTTAAAGTTATTAATTTCCATAAATGCTTCAGAGCAGGGGTTGGCAAACACTTTCTGCAAAGAGCCAGATTGTAAATACTTCAGGCTTTAAGGACCACACAATTTCTGTCACAACTATTCAATGCAGCTGTTGTAGCTTGAGAACTGATACACACAATAGGCGTGGTTTTGTTCCAATAAAACTTTATTTACAGATAAAGTTTGCTGACCTCTGTTCCACAGCAAAAGCATGTCAATTCTTCATGCCACCAACAGGTGGCAGCTGTGGTTGGCATAGCTGTCACTTGATTTATTAGGGCACGTTTGCTGTGTTTGTGCTCAGACTGAAGGTGTTTTATAAACGTTGTTATCATCATGACCAATAAGTGGAGATGCAGAGAGCGAGCGTGTTGAAAATGCTAGTTAGAAGAGACATATGGTTACGATGGAAACCAAAGTGGCATAATAATTTCAGAAATTGGAAGTAGTGAGAAAATGGGTGTTGCAAGTGAAAATGGGATACATTTTTTTTGACAATGAGTGATTGTAAAGGACAAGAGTGAATCAGGAAACATGTAAAAATGCTGTGCCCATGCCTTTGACAATGGTTAGCAAAATATGATGAGAAGCGATTGAAAAATCAAAAAGTAGGAAAACTTTGGGTATATGGCTAGATAGGAGCAGCATTAATGAAGCCTCATTTGCCTGTTAGTTGCCCAGGAGATGCTCGAGGAGTTGGAGAACATGGCCATAGCAGAAGTGCTATAGCTGTTGTGAACCACGAAGATTCCACAGGTTCAGGGTCCCTACCATCTACATAAAGTCAAAGTCATATAGGCACTGTAGCTGCTAAGGACTTCTCTTGTACAAATCTTGAAGGAGGGGTTGGTCTGTCTCAGTGGATTTTCAAAGTGGGAGAACTAAAGATATTGTGGAAAAAGAACACCTATCGGAGCAAAACAGAAGATTATGCGAAGTGCCAACTCACTCTTCTATTTGGTGGAAAATGTACCTGGGGATTATAAGCTTAACCTTCAGTAGGTTCTTTGGACTTGCAAACAGCTCTTTGGAACTGAACTTTTTGCTAATGCACATATGCACACACCCTTGTATACATGTGTGTGTGCTTGTATACATGTGTGTGTGCGTGTGTAAATAAATGAGGACAGAGAAATAAAGAACAGAGTCTGTTGCTTTGCAGAGCACAGTCTTCAGGTTGGGGGAGGGAAGGGGAGGCTCTCAGCTCAGCTACTGCTCCTCACTCAGGGGAAGGAAGGAGGATTAAGGAGACAGTTTGCGGATGAAAAGCAGTGATACAGAGGAATGAACATGAGTTTTGTAGTAAGACAGACTTGCTTTGGTATCTGAATGTGTCCCTTAATAGTTGTGGGAACCTGGGTGTTATTGTAAGAAGCTTCCTAAAACAAATGTATTCCTGGGGAAAAGTGGGGGATGCCTCTGCTTTGGAGAATAGAGGGGCATTCTGGGTGGAGACTCTATAGCATTGAGTAAAGAAAGGGAATTCAAGGTGTTATAGTAACGTGTTGGACTCTAAGTTGAGAAGGTAAATAAAGGAATGGGGGAGATTAGTGAACTGAAAAACAAGTTAACAAAAAAGGCAAATCCAAAGAACTGCAGGTAGAAAAAGGGAGAGAGGGAATTAGAAGGTTTCCCACTGAAGGAACAGGAGGTGGGCTGAGAAGGGTGCCTTCCTTTGTGGGCCAGCATTGGGAGGTGGTGGTGAGGACTTGCAGGATGAAGATATGCATTTGTCATCCAGACTGGACTGGCTGTATTAGTTAAGGTTTTCTTGTTTGCAAATGAGAGAAACCAATTCGAAGTAGTATAAGAAAAAAGATATTCGCTTTATTAGAAGTATATTCCAGTGTCTCACACAATTCGCAGAAACATTAAACAATCTACTTGAATTCACTGACTTCCTATCCTCTAGGGCAAAGTTTCTCGAACTTTAGATGGCAGAACTACCTGGTGGACTTGCTGGACCCAACCTCTCTCCCTCCAATAGTCGCAAGAATTTGTGTTTCATTCCTAGGTGATGCCACCACTTGGTTGACCCAAGAGCATTGCTACGAGCTTGACTCAGCTCTCAACTTGCAGTCCGGTCCCCCAGTTCACATTTTTTGAATGGAAAATGGATTGGTCCATCTTGGTCACGTGTCCTCCTATGATCCAATCATTTATGGCCAGGGGGTGGAGCCACAGGTGCAGGCCTGGCTGCCTGAGGGCTGCTCTAGTGTACCAGGGAACAGTCCAAAGATAGAGGAGCTTACTGGATGCACCAGCAGGTGTGTGTGAGTTCACTCCTCTCGACTGCTGCAGCCAAGCATCTGAGTCTTGAGCCCTGGAGTTCGTTCTGCAGCATTTGTCTTCAAGCTGCCAGTCTATTCCTTGGGATTCTCTCCACTAAGGTTGGCCTTCTAGTGGGACACAGTCTTCCTGTCCCTTAAAATAAGTAGGGCATTTACATTTTAAGGGTTTTACTACTAATTCCTAAGAGCAGCTGGGAGAAGATAATAAATCTAACTAACTTTTGAGAAGTTACAAACAATTTGAAATTGTCTAAATCCTTTTTGCTGATGGGATGTAGTCAGTGACTTCTGAGTTGGTAGCTGGATAGCTGGTGGCCAGGCTGAATCCTTGCTTTTCTCTGTCAGGGAAGCCTCTCTGCTTAGCAGTTGGCCCATCTTTGTTAGAAGGCAGGGACAGACGGGCCACTCCTTTCAGTGGGTTGGTGCATCTTTAGGGACAGCTTAGGGTGATCCCACTGGGTAGCTCCCTAGGAAGTAAAATCCTGGGGGACAGCTGCAGATTACCTGGATCCCTGCCTCTTCTGCTTAATCACATCATCTTTATTTATTTCTTAGAGCATAACAAGTCTTTGAAAAAACAACTCTCTTCCTTGGACTAAACCCTAGTTGTGTTTAGAGCAGAAAGAACAAGGGAGGTGTGTCACCTGCCTCTGGGGAGGCATCGTGCAAAAGAAAACAGAGAGAAAGCAGACTTCTGCTGCCATTTGGCACATTTTTTTTTCTGCCAAGGAAGTAGATCCTCAAAGTGGCAAGGGCATGCATAACTTCAGCAGGAGGAGCCCTTCCTAAGTGGAGAGGCTGTAAGAGACATAGAACCATGGGCCCAGGGCTGGGAAAGACCTTTACAGATTCATGCCTTTCTTCCACAACTTCTTCACTGAGTAGTTACCCAGCTTCTGCTTGAGTCTTTTCAGCAATGGGGAGTTCACTATCTGTGAGTCAGCATGCTCTTTCTTCAGGCATTTCTGATGCTTAGAAAGATGTTCCATATACTGTCCTGTAATTTCTCACCCCCCAGGTTAGCACCACTCAGTTCATCAGGTTCCTTTGCAGTTGGATCATTGTGCCAAACTTGAGCCTCAAAATATTAACCAGACCAAGGAAGGTATGAGAATCAGGCACCAAATCAGGACAACCTGAATTCAGAAAAAGAAGTAGACGTCTCCTGGGACCCTTCACCTAAAAAACAACACAAAGATTAAATGTGAATGGTACTCAAATTCATAGGCAGTCTACTAAGACCCCTGTAATTAGGCAAGTGTTCATGAAGAGGGCCTGGAGGTGGTGGTGAAGAGGGGGAGAGCCGGCTAGGGGGTATGCTCCCCATGGCTCTGGGTCATGTGAATGGCCATCACTTCTCTGTCTCTTACTATGCCTCCTTCTTCTCAGTCTGTATTGCATGCACTCGTTTTTATCTTAACGGGGTAATGGGTACCTTCTACTAGAGTAAGAGTCAGGTTCTGATGGCTTAGCAGCTTTGGAAGGGTGAGGGAGGGCAGGCTACTGGTGTGCTCAGATGTGTCCACTTTGATGGTCAATGGCAGTAGACACAGACTGTGCCCAGATGATGCTTCACATGATTGTGTTGGTATTTGTCAACAATTTTCATCCCTGCAGGCAGGTCTGCCCTGTGATAATGATAAGGAGCTGCAGGCAGGACTGATCAGCAAGCTCACACCTCCTCCTGCAAGGTTCACGAGTCAGCACTTCCACTATGCAGTCTTGGTTTTCCCAGGGGCTCAGTCCCTGGGAGGCTGAAGAAGACACAGGTCACAGGGACCCCTTGATGTCTGGGCCTCTCCTGATCCTGTGGACATGTCTCAGGGAACTCACAACTAGGCTGCCATAGCATCATGTTACATGCTTTGGGGCTTCTAAAGGGGTATACTGGAGCAGACACGCAGCACGTGTAAGGTGCTGGGGGTAGAGTCTGTCCCACTTTACCAGGGTTGGGGACTGCTGCCCAAAGTGCCTCTGATGTCTAAATATCCTCTTGACCAGCTGGAATAAGGGGCCAAATGTTACTCTTGGGAAACCCCCAGAACTTTCTTAACCCTCTGTTCTTCTTCAACGGACATTTTGTGATGTGGGGTCTCCTCATTCAGTTAGTGGTAGAACCAGGATTTTAATTCACCACCTCAGACTACAAATCCTAAACTCTTTCCATTCAGGTCAGTCAACTTTAATGAGGTTCACTGGCAGACACTGGGTCCTTACAGCTAAGGGATTACTCAGTATTTAAAGAACTCCAATAATGCAAATAATGCTGATATAAATAACAGTCAGCCTAATAGTGAAAGCAGTAGCCATGTATGCAATGCTTTGCATTTCTCCAGGTGGCACAAGGAACTGGAACACAGATATCATTATGACAAAGCACTGGCTTTCAGCATCTTACAGTCTGGTGAGGGGCCCAGATTCAGAAATGGGTCCACTGTGATTAGGATTAAGGTCAAATGAAAAACAGTGAGCTTCCTGTTAAGTCCTGAGGACAGGCTGAGGGAGGTGAGGTTTTGAGGAATCTCTGAAGAATAGCCAGGGAGCAGGCAGGTGGAAAAAGGGAACAGGGCATTAGTGTCAGGAAATTTAGAAATGGGACTGTGTCATCCCCAATTCCAAAATCCTTCAGTGGCTTCCATCATCTTTCATAATAAAACTCTGGGTAACATATAGTATCTAAGACCCTTTCCAATCTTGCTCCTTCTTTCTTGTCTTCACGGAATCATCTTCCGCCACTCACTGGTACGGATTTTTTACGTCACTCACTGGTGTTCCAGCAGAATGACTTGTTCCTTGTATGTTTATAGTATTTCATGGCCCTGTTCCTTGCTCATCTCATTCCTTTTGTTTGAGACTGCCCTACCCTCACTCAGACACTCCTTCCTTCACCTCCCCTATGGCTTTCCCTCTACCACAGCCTTGACTTCTCTGAGAAGCTTTCCCTGAGACTACTTGTCTTTCCAAAAAGGGCTTGTCTGTGCTCTGGACAAAGCTCTTAATGGCTGTGTTAATTTTCTGTTTGCATAGCTGTGTCCTCCAGTCATTCAGAGCAACTCTGGGGCAGAAGAGTCCTTTCTTTACATACTCTTTGCTCTGGATGGAAAAGACAGTGTACATGCTTTGGAGCTGAACTTTCCACCTTGCTGGAAAGTCCAGCAATTCTGGTCACTGTTATTGGTTCTTTCAGTGTTGGTGCCTCCTTGGCCCAGAGCAGACCCTGCATGCTTAGCCACTGGGCAAGGCTAAATTCTGAAGCATTGTGGGCCACATGGCCCATCTTAGAAGGCTTAATTCATCTCCAGGATGCCTCACTTAGGGAATGGGCAGCTGGCCACCCTTCATGTACCTGCCTTATAGACACTTTGTCTCCTAGTGTTGATGGGGCTCCCCATTATGGAGTCGGACTGTGAGTACCCCAGGTGGGATGAAAATTTGGCACTCTTCATATAAACACCCTTCTCATGCTTGTTCAACATCTATAAGGAGGCGTGGGTATGGGTAGAAGAAGAATGGCTCTGCTCCCTCCTGTCCCGAGCAGGGCAGCCCCACCCAGCAGCACCAAAGTGCCACAGCTAACCAAACCCAGCCTTCTTCGAAGACACTAAGGCACCTCTTATATCTTAAGGAGGTGTCCTGAGGCTCCACCTCACAACTGGCATATCAAAATCTTTAAGCACAGAGAAATTCTCCCCGAGAGGCATTCTGTGAATACAGTTTTCTCCATTATCATTGCATACCCACCATTCTCTCCACTTCTCTAATGCTTTGGGCTAGATTTGATTGGCCCACCCCCTGTTCATTTTCTTTTCTCGACTCTCTCCTTGGATGCTTACACTGATGGAGTCACTGGTGTTTGTTTTGCCCTTAAGCTCTGCTTCCTTGGGAACCCAGGCACACCCATTTATTGTTGTTGTTTTTATTATTATATCCTTAGTTATGTGGTCTAGTGCCAGAAAATAGTAGATGCTCCTTGTGATTCTGATTCAGCTTTGGCATTGGTTGGGGTCACATTGGTATTTGGGGGCCCAAGACCCATTCTGAAGGCTGGAAAGCTATGGAGAGAAGGGAAGAGCAGGTGCCCTCTGGGCTGGGGGTGGAGGTAGTGGGGCTCAGAAACTCTGTATACAGCACATTTCAAAAGGGATTGATCACCAAGAGACCTGCTTTCATGTCCTTGGGCCAATGCTGTGGAAGAGGAATGACTAATTTATGAAGCCCTTGGTTCCTCCCTTCTCCTTGGCCTGGAGAAGGCTTGCTAGATTCTCCTCACCTGTGACAGCCACTCAGCTCCAAAGACCTCAGCTCTTAGCCAGGATGTCTTCCAGGTGTTGTCATGGCAATGCTGGAGTCAGGAGTTGCTTGCCACAACTCTGCTTTGACCATAAAAAGTAAGCTCTTCCTTTTCCTTTTTCTTGATGTGTCAGGTGAAACCTTTCTTGCTGTGGGGTGTAGGTAGATGAAACACCCCTATGGATGCAAGTGACCAGATCTGCATGCACCATTTCTGAGCCAGCCTGTGTGGGCTTCTAGGGAGACACTTGCTCTGAACACATCATCTGTCAGCATTAGGAAACCAGGGGCCACACAACTGACCAATCAAGTCCTTGTCCAAACTGACTGTCGAGGACAGTTCAAGTGGTGAGTGCCTCCTGCCAACTCCATCTCTGATGCTAAGGTGACTTAGGAAGTTGTAGAATCAGCTTGTCTATCCCAAGCCAGTAAGGGTGGGCTCAGGGGTTCATTGGGAGCCTCTTGTTAACAACCACAACATTTGTCAACACTTGACTAGTACTTACTAGGTACCAGGCACTATTCCAGGGAACATGGTAAGGAGTTTGGATTTACTGCAGTTGTGCACATAAAATGCCTAGCACAGCATCTGGCATATGGAAGTACTCAATAAATGGAGCTGCTGTTGTTCATATCAGATTCCTCGGGCTCTAATGCCACCTCCTACCTCCTCCAGTCAGTCTCCTTGACTGCCGATGCCATCTCACAGTGGCTGGAGGTGACCTCGCCCCCTTGGATTGAAGACATTATGGTCAATCTCTTTCCTTCCTAGTTCTTCAGAGCCCTGTGTTGGCCTCAGCCATCTTGTTCTCTTCTGTGGGAGTTCTGAGGATTTCTTAGAGGGTCAACACCCACAGCCCTTCTGGGCCAAACCCTTGTTTTAGTGGCCAGTTTTGTAAAGATCTAATACAGAGAAATTCCCAGGTTGCATTTGTGCCTTGCCATCAAGCTCAGCATAATGGCATCGACAGTTGAAGTAAGCAATTGGCCAATTTCCTTCAGGAACGTTTGAAATAAAAAGCAGTTTGCCTGAGTGGAGGAAATTGTGAGAGCCCCAAATGGAATTGCTTAAATTTATTGCTGGCGAGTTTTTACATATTGAGCCAAAGGCGTATCTCTCTGTACTCAGTCTTGGGTTTTCAGAGGTGCCGCACTGCACCAGAGATGGAGAGGTCTGGACTGGTTCCAAAGTTGGCCTGCAAGAGTAGAAACCTTTGTCCTATCACTAACCCTTCCATGGGCAAGCCTTAGATCTGCCCCATGAAGGTGGAAATGATTTGACTTTGAGGATGGGCAACATGCCAGCCTTTTCCACTGGAAAACCAAGAGTGGTACTTCCATCTCAGACAGGATGCTGATGAAGACTTAGCAGCTTTGGCATTAGCCATGGCCCTCAGATGCTGGGCAATCCAGATGCTGAAGTGGGTGGCTTTTCAGGTGGGGCTCCCAGTCCTTGAGTGATGTGCTCAGGAGGCAGCAAATGTGGGGGCTGCTAGGGAAGAGCAGTTTTTCCTGATGGGACAGAGAAATTTTCGATCTCAAGTTCTGGAAGACACTGAGGACTTTTATGCAAAGCAACATCAGAATAAGATGTAAATTATTTGCAGAACAGCAAGGGGCTATATTCAAAATCTTGGCCAAGCTGTTGCCAGGCCTGAGATCTAGTCCAAGTTGGCACTAGTTTACTGTGTGGCCATAGGCAAGTCATTATTCTTTTTTGGACCTCCATTTCCCTACCTATAAGCTGAGGTGATTAGACAAAATGGCCTGAGGTCCTGCCAGGCTCCAAGAGGTTGTGGCCTGTGCCTCCTTATCGATCAAACCTAAGACTTTACCCCCTTTACCTCTCCAAATATGACTTGCATATTTTGTGCACATGTACATTGCAGACTCCTCATCACAATGTTGACCTTAGTGTGTTTCCACGTCCTGAGAGGAGGCTCTTGGGTGTACTGGAAAGAGCATGGGCTGGGGAGTCAGTGCATGTCAGGGGACCTGGTCCCCTTGCTGGATTTTGAACAAGTTACTTGTCTTTTCCAATCCCCAGTCTCTTTATGTAAGCCTAGGAATAATTTTGGGAGGATGAAATTAAGCAGTGTCATAAATAATCAGGGAATAGGCAGGACAGACATAGGTGCTCACCCAGCATGAATTTCCTGCCCAGCCCCACATGATCTTCATTATCTGCAGCACTGCTGGGTGAGACAGAGCCCCACCTTGATTTTATGTATGGGTTTGTAATTGTGAAAAGGAGGTGTTGTGTTTCATGTTATCCTCTGAGCAGCTGGAATGAAAGATTCTTGGACCACATGATAGATGTGCTTGGTAGAGCTACTTTGATGAAAGACTTGGGTTGGGAATTGGGTGAGACCTCTGGGATTATCATTAAGTAAAATATATTAGAGCTAAACTGCCCTCTAAAAAGGGTAGGTCTGATTAACCACAGGACTTTTGTCTCGCTCAGCAAAGAGATTGAGTGGGGCATGTGAGTCTGGGAACAGAGCTGATTACCCCGAACAGTGGGGGAGAGGGATGTTAATGGGGCTAGTGGAGAGAAGAAAGAGCCAAGTGGTGGGCCAATGAAGAGTCTTTGGGGAAAGGATGGAAATGTTTAAGAGGGATGTAGAACAGTTGAGCTTCTCCTATAAATGTGCACATGCAGAGATGCACCCTTGTAGTAGAGATGTTACATTGAGATGTGTGCACTCTCACATGCAGGCATGGAGTTAGTTACCTGGGTGCATGTAAGTGAATTCGTGCACACACACACACACACACACACACATGCATGCATGAACACACATGCTCTCTGGCCCTGGAGATAGCTGCTGTCTGAGACTTATGGAAGCATAGTCTGTATTTACCCCTCCCACTTTGGCTCTTCCCCCCCCCCCCCCCCCCCCCCCCCCCCCCCCCCCCCCCCCCCCCCCCCCGCCTGTCCCAGGCCATGAGACCAGGCTAGGTTCAAAATTGCTATGTCTGCAGAAGTAAGGCTCAGAATTCTGCATTGGCTTACTGGACTGAGCAAGATGGTACATAGAAAAAGTGACATTTCTCACTCACTCATAACTTCTAGGGAATAATATGTTTTTCTGCTTGTAAAGGTAATATGCTCAATCATTACTATGTGCCAGACTCTGAGCTGGGCACTGGGAATATAACAATGGGCAAAGCAGGCACGGACTTGACCCTTCTGCTCTCATGCAGCCTATGTTCTTAATATTTTAAATGTTTGCTTATTCAGAGAGAGAGAGAGAGAGAGAGAGAGAGAGAGAGAGAGAAAGAGAAAGGAGGTAAGGGACAGAGACAGAGAGACAGAGGGACAGAATTCTAGACAGGCTCTGTGCTAACAGTGCAGAGCTCAGTCTCACGAATCGTGAGACCATGACCTGAGCTGAAATCAAAAGTCAGACACTTAACCAATTGAGCCACCCAGGTTCCCCTATCCTATGTTTTTATGATGTAGACAGAAATAAAACAGGCCTGGTACATGAGATGGGTGTCACAAAAGGGGACACTTGGGATGCTCTGGGGAAAGGGAAGAACGCAGCCCTTGAGGACCTGTTTAAAGTTTCAGAGGAGGCAAAGAGTGACAGAAGTGAGGCTGGAATGGACATAGATCAATTCATAGAGCCTTGTCAAATATTTTCAAGGATTTGAACTGGATCCAGAGGGCCACAGGGAGCCAGCCAAGAGTTCTTAGCTTGGGGGAAGGGCATGCTTAGCTTTGCCTTCTAGAAATATCACTCTGGCTTCAGTGTGCAAGGGAGTACTTCTCTTTAAGAGCCTTTGTGATGAAAGAGCAAAGCCCAGCCAGGACCCAAGATCACAGGCCTGGGAGGCTGGCTGCACAGAATGGCCAGCCTTTCCTCTAAGTGGCTCCAGCAGCTCACTATCACAGGCCAAGGTCCCACAGCGACAACATGAAGTCAATTATTGTAGGGTGTTGGATTTTAATAAACGTTTAGGAAGTGCATACATTTTTCCAGACTAGATTATGTCCTGTCATGTTCACTGCAGGCTTCTGAGGCACACTAAAAACAAATCTTATTTTAGAGATAAATGGGGAGAGGAAGAGGTGACAACTGGCCTTGTGAATGTCTTCTACATTCCAGGTAAAGAACTTGGGGCTGGCCTTGTAATCCCATCTGAACATCTAGGAGCTAGGGACTGTTTTACTCATTAAAGATAAGGAAGCTAACCTTGGAGACAAAGCAGTTTATCCAAGAACACCAAGTAAGCAGTACACCTGGGATCCCCCTTCTCCCACGAGTTATGGGGCTGCCAGTCAGGGGTACTCTACTAGGTCATTTCCTGAAGACTGAGAAAGTCTTCTCTTGCCTGGAAGAATTGTCCTGGGTCCTGGGTACTGTTTGGGGACACAAAGGAGCCAAGACAAGGGCAACTATATGGGTGCATGGTACCCTCTTGCTGGCCCTGGGAGGGTGAGCTCTCTCCAGCTCCTTGGGGGTGGCATAGCTTCCCTTGCCCTCCTGTAGCTGCACAGGAAATGTGTTGGCTCTTTTGAGAGTCAAGTTGTGGGAAAACACAGATAGGTAGGGACAAATGGCAGGAAGTAGCACAGTGTAGGGAAATGGCATGAGTTTCAGAGTCTGGAGCTCTCTGGTTTATTTTGGAGAGAGAGAGAGAGAGAACAAGCAGGGGAGGGGCAAAGAAAGGGAGACCCAAAATCCAGGCTCCAGGCTCTGAAGTGTCAGCACAAAGCCTGATGCGGGGCTTGAACTTAAGAACTGTGAGATCATGACCTGAGCCAACGTTGGATGTTTAACCGATTGAGCCACCCAGGCTCCCCAGAACTTTCTAGGTTTAAATCCAAGCTCTGTTCTTTAGAAGCCATGGAACCTTTGCACTATCCCAGGTCACCTTGAGTCACATTCTGTCCCTATGTGACTGCAGGCAAGCCTCTTTGTGCCTCTGTTTCCTCATCTGTAAAATGGAGATAACAGCACTTAACTGACAGAATTGCTGTGTGAATTAATGACATTACACAGTGCCTTAGCCCAGTACTTGCAATGGTTTACACTCCCATGTAATATTATTGGTAACCCTTCACTTAGGAACCACATCTGCAGGATGAGGATAATGCTACGCTTGGCATAGAGTTTGGGGCATGGTGGCTAAAATCAAGTGAGAACATGTGTGCAGAGTAGCAGCCTAGAGATGACCAAGCACCCAGCGTGCTCAACCAGAGCTTGCTTCTGTTTCCCTTTTCCTCAGTCTGTGTAAGAGCAAGTGCCAGATGTTTTTATCAACTGCAAATATTTGCTGAAAATTTTAAGGCTGGTCCTTTGCTTTGTCAAAATCCTTCAGGGAGTAGCTTAGATTGTGTTTGCTGCTTCACAGCCGGTCTCCTCTGCCTTCACTCTGCGCTGCTGGTAGAGCCATGAAATAATAAAATGATTCCTCTCCCCAGATAGCAGTCTCCCCACATTACATCACTTTATCAATTACACAGGTCTTTCAAGCAGCTTTCCCTGGCAAGATCACAAAGGATAAGGAGGGTGGGGCCTGGGCTGGCTGTAATTTCTACCACAGAGCCTCACTCCAGTTATATTTTCAAGTCACTTTAGCAACACTGGAGTTCTCTGAGCCTGAGCAGCAGTGGTGAGGTGGGAGAGGGGACGCTTGCCAGGTCCTAGAGTTCACACTCCACCTGAGTCAGCAACAGGTTGGTTAAGAGCTCTGCAGTCAGCACACTGGCTGTCAAGTTGGGGAACCTTGGCATTTGGATATCAATTACCCTCTACTTAAGTCAAGTCCCTTTGTGGTTGCCAGAAGCTGACCTTGACCTTCATATCTTGTATTTTCCATCCCATTTTACTGCTTGTTTGCACAGCACAACTCAGGAGCTATCTATTCTATCTGTACTTCTCTCATTGCCTTGAAGGCATTCAATCTGGTGTTGTTCCTGCTTCCACTTATAGTGCTTTGTTTCCTTGTGTATTTGGTGTTCTTTGAACGTTTATATGTTTATAAACGTAGAAACGCATATATGTGTTAGAAATTAATCAATAATCAATGAATTGAGGACATTTTCCTCCAGAGAAGATTTATATTTACTTGTGCCAGCCACCAGAGGTTACCATTAACCACAAATCTTTTTAGCCCCTTTCAAGATTCTTGGCTAAATCCGAGTCTCAGGCTCAGCTCTCCTATGGTGCTGTGCTGCTGGTTCAGTACTCAGTCCCTACATTACATCTTTCACTGCAACCCTGTGCCTCACTATTGCTTATGGTTCATGTCCTTCTTCTTCTACCTTTTGGAGACTTATCCCATCTCTTGAGAGCTCAGTAATGTGGCAAAAATTATGTGTTGTGCAGCATACAATTGTTTTCAAATAGAAGATCCCCATAATATATTTCATTGGCCATAGTTCCAGAAGTGGAAGCATCTTCACTATCTTGACCCCCATACTTAACCAGTTTTATTTTTCCTTATAACACTTAAGAGCCATCTAACATATTACATGTTTGTTTGTTTGCTTGTTTGTGCTATGTCTTTCTTCACTAAAGTGCAAGTCCCACAAGAGCAGGAATTTTGACTGGGTTTTCATTGGTATATCCCTAATACCTAAAACAGTCTCTTGCATGTGGTAGATGTTTGATAAACATTGTTAAGTGGATGAACAAGGACTTTCTTCAGTTGGTTAAAGCAGAGTCAGTTATTTTAAGACATGATGAGATGAGAGCTCTTAAGGTAATCCAAGAACAGAAGTAGCTGGGCTGGGCTCCAGAATGATGGATCTAAGGTGGATCTGGATTCTTTCTTTAGCAGCAGAATCCTTCTACTCTGCCACTAATATGTATCAGCTACCTCCACATAATGTCAACTTCCTTTTTTTCCCCCTATAATTTTTTTTAATCCCATTTGGCCTTCTTTTGCCATTGTCCCACTCAATATTTTTGTTTTGTTTTTAAAAATTCTCTTAGCTACTAATTTGTAAACTGTTTTTCTTGGGACATACTTTCAAGAAAGGAGATTAAATTGATTCACTTTTTTTTTTAAAGCCAGGCCACACAATTTCTGGCTTGCTCATGGATTTTAAGAATGGAGATAGAGAGATGGAAACTCTCAAGGCAATCCAAGGACAGGAGGAAGAGTAGGCTGGGCTCCACGAGGCTTTGAGGCAGTAGTTGCTTCTGGATCTAAGGTGGTTCTGACCTTCAATCAGGTGTCCACTCTCCAACCCACTTAAATATGGCAGGTCAAAAAAATGGTATGGTAAGATAGAACATGGAAGGTGGCCAGCAGAATTCTGAAAGTAATTTCCAAATAAGGGCAAATAAGGAGAATACTAAATTCAGAAGAATCTCTGAGAGTGAAAATAGGAAGACTCAACATTGACAGAATAAGTCAGCACCTTGAGAAGGTAGAGACCCACCCTGAATGATGACAAAACATTCAAGTCCAATCAAGGGAATGAGGCAGTAGTCTCAGGATGATGTGATTACGGTGAAGAGAGTTATAGTTGGATCAATTATATTGAACCCTGTTTGAAAATAGTATGTTTTAACCAGCAGGGAGGAGATAGCAAGTGGTCAGTCAGAGAGCAAGGAATGGCAACATCTTTTCTGCTCTGGCCAAGGGACAAAGACCAAAGCACAAGATAGCATGATGTTAAGTGTGAGCCAGATGGTAGGGCAGACAGAAATTTAAATAATTTTCCACATGAACAAGGTAAATGGGGCTGTTATGCCCAGATGTTTAATATCATCCCCCAAAACCAGAAACCACGAGAGACCGAGTCACGCATGCAAAAGCAAAGGGCTTTATTACAGGTTTAGGCTCCCCAGACCTAAAGGGCTCACAGACTTTACCAGCACAGTGGATCCATGCTGAGAGCCCCAAACAAAGGCAGGGCAGGGCCTTTATGGGTTTGGGAAGGGGGAGTTACAGGAAATTGTGACACAGGTAGAGTGATCCAATCATTATTATACAATATTATTGACAGCAGGTTTAACCATTCACATTGCCTAGAGTATTCATTACTTTTGGCAGGACCCAATCACAACATTTAGAGTATTGACCAATTACAGAGTGGACCCATGACCCTCACGTAGGGCGTAGCTTCTATCTCTAGGCCTACCCTTAGAAATGTTAAGGGTGTTAGCTGGCCTTTCCTGATTGGGTGTTACAAGGGTGGTCCCTCCTGCCTTGGGCAATGTGTGCCCTTCTATTGTCTAATGATTCTGAGAAACTGACACTTAGGCCTTCAAGGTTAGAGGGAAACTTGAAACCTGTCATAGAGTCAATTTGGTTCAGACCTGCATCCTTACAGTGCTTAAGGCTGTTAAGGACAAGAACGAGGAACAATGAATGTTTAGAACAGTGGATTCAATTTAGGCTATGGGGTCAGAAGAGCTGCCTGAATAAATGACCTTTGATTGGACATCTGATGGGCATTTGGGAATTGAAATAGAAAAAGCTGGAGATAGGAAAAGGGTTCTTGACTTTTGCAAATGCCTCAGGTTTCTTGTTGTTCTTCAGATACACGTGTTCAGAACTCTCCTGCCTCTAGTTTTTGCCTTCTCTCTGCCTAGAAAGCTCTTTCTCCAGATAACTGGATGACTCACTCTTTGCTCATAGATGACTTCTTCTTCAGAGGCCTTCCTTAGCGTTCTGGCTAGCAAAGTATCGCTGCACATTTGTTATCCCCTTTTTCTACTTAATGCTTTTTCACAGCACTGTTCACTCCTACTTTTGTTCATGGTCTGTTTTCTTTCACTACAACATAAGCTCCACAAGGGAGCTCTTTTGTTCACCACTGTAAGCCACCCGTGTCTAGTATATAAGTTTTCCTCCACAAATACGTATTAAATGATTAAATTAAAGTGAGCAAGGTAGGAATGGAAGGGAGGCCAGTGTGGCTGTATTTCAATGAGTAAAAGGGAGGGTGGCTGGAGGAAAAGTGACACAGGTTGATGAAGGCCATTGTAAGGCAGTGTATGTAGACTTAATTCAAGAATTTTGTCTCCATTCTGTGAGCTATGGAAAGTTACTGAATATTTGAGAGTGGAGTATTGCTGTGAAATTTCCACTTTAGAAGCTCTACCTGGAATTTGTGGAAAGAAAGATTGCTGGGGTAGGGAACATGGGATGGAGACCAGTTAGGGGGCTACTGTTTTCCAGCCTGGAGATAGTGCTGCCTTGGGCCCCGGTGGTAAAGCAGACATAGAGAGAAGCAAATGAATTCAAATTATGTGGATGAGGTGGAATTGGCAGATGTAGAAATAGGTTTGGAAGTAGAGGGTGTGAAGCAGGTAAGGTCAATGATTAGTCCCAGGTTTCTGACTTTTGAAACTACTGGATTGTGGTCTATTGGTTGAAAATGGCACTTTGGAGAAGGAGTGCATGTAAGGGCAGAAAAGGGTAAGAGAGAGTTGGAAAAATCAAAGGCTATGGCCAGATCCTGAGATACTGGAATTTAAGATTTCAAGATACAGGGCAGTTCTAGGGGATGGCCAATCTAGAGTGTGATTTGATTGGATTAATTCACTCAAAAATTTTTTTGTTGGGTGTCTATTATGCTTCAGGTACAGGCTGTTGGCCTAGCCTATTAAACAAAGTACTAGCTTTTAGCTAAGGGAGTCAGATTAAACTATTGTACAGACTTTTAAGAAATCTGTAGTTCAGATAGTACGAAAAGTGACAAAGCACAGTGGAAGGATATAGAGTGGGGGGAGGCATGGGGTACATTTTAGGCAAGATGGTCAGGAAAGGGCTTTCTGGAGGTAATATTTGAATGAAAACCTGCAAGATGAGATGAAGCCAACCATGCCAAAATTTGTGGGGAGAACATTCCAGAAAGAGGAAACAGTGAGTGCAAAAGCCATGAGGTGGGAAAAACTTGGTATGCTTAAGAAAGAGCAAGAAGGCCAGCATAGCAGAAACAAAGCAAATGACAGGAATACCTGTAGAAGTCTAGAGAAAATAGGCAGAGAGTTCCAATTGGCCCTTATTGGTCAGTGTTTAGAACTTGGAAATTTTTTTTTTAAGTTTATTTATTTATTTTGAGACAGAGAGAGTATGTGAGCAAGAGAGGGGAAGAGAGAGAGGAGAGAGAATCCCAAGCAGGTTCTGTGCTGACAGGTTCCTATAAACTGTGAAATCATGACCTGACCTGAAACCAAGAGTTGGATGCTTAACTGACTGAACCACCCAGATGCCCCCTTGGAAATTATTCTAGTGTAATGAGAACCTATTGGTGGGTTTTAAGCAGGGGAGTGGCCTCATCTGATAAATGTTTTTAAAGGTCACCCTCATTGTTATGTAGAGAATAGGCTGGAAGGGGCAAGGGAATCCAGGCAGTGTGAGAATTGGGTGGTTGTGGCCAGGCTGGGAGGTGTTGGGAGAGATGGAATGTATGGGTTGGCTTTGGGGTTCACTTGAAGGTAGAGCCACCAGGCCTTGCTGCTGGATTAGATGTGGGAGAGAATGTGAGTTTTGTCTTGAGCCTCTGAGTGAATGGGTGTGCCATTCACTGAGCCGCATCCCATGAAAGGCAGACCTTCCCAAGATTTCAGGTTGCTGAAAAGTCCCAGAGATTGTTCAGCCCACATGGACTTGTTGAGGTCGGACTGTCTGAGGCAGAACAAAGAGGAAGACTGAGCCAGGGCTAGTTGGGAAGGTAGAGGTGTGACCTTGAGATCAGGTGTGACCATAGGGAGGAGGGGCAGAATACCCAGAAGGCATTCCCATTTGAGATGGTAACGGAAGTGAGCAGGGTGGAGAGCTCCTCCTGAGCTGTGACTTCTCTGCCCTTGAGCCCAGGGAACTTAAGGGAATGAGGCCTATAGCAGAGCGGAAGTGGAGGGGGCACTTGGCAAGGGGAGAGGATGTGAGTGAGGTGTGCAGGGGAGGTTGGTCCAATCCACTGAAGTTTGGTCAGGGCCAACAGTCCATTCTGACATCTGGAATAGATTAATCTTTAAACAATCTCCTCCACTCTTTAATAAAGTTCTTGTCAGTACCAATCATGAAACAACACCAATAATAATAATGACTGGAAAAGAAACTCAGTAAAATTTTATCTGGTATTGAACTTCATACATACCACGCCAGTAAAGAGTAAAAATAAATAAAACATTACAGTACAAAAGTTTTAGAAACTAATAGACCAATACGTTTTAATTATATTAATGTATGTCTCAAAAAAGGGCGAAAAGCTTTTATCTATTTATTGTTCTGTTGCAATAACAAATGATAACATTATAATTTCTGTTTTTCAATGTTAAAGATAGTATCTAAACTCAGCAAGATAGGTTAGTGCAGCTAAAATTTGCACTTTTCCAAACAAAAGATAGTACACATTGCTGTTTGTATTCTGTTCACTGTTTTAATAATTTATACACAAATAAAAATTCCAGGTAGGCACATAGAAGGACAGAATATAAGTAACTCAAGTTCAGTTTCTTTGTTTTTCAAAGTGTCTTTACTTTCACTGTGCTGGAGTTGTTTATTTAGAAGCTTCTGTCTAAACACAGGGTTATATAGTATCATGGGAGGAGGAAACATAAAGTGCACCTGAAGGGAGCATGAATGATCCTGAATCTTGGAACACTCTGGAAATGGACACGTGGAGCTGAGATCCTAAGTGCGGGGGCCATGTGTGTGATCAAAGGGACTCTGGGTTAACTTCCACGAAGAGTATGACGTTAATTAAAGGATAAGCAATTAAAAAAGAGCTAATTTGGGGGCCCTTGGGTGGTTCAGTCAGTTAGGTGTCCAACTTTGGCTCAGCTCATCATCATGTGGTTTGGCTCAGGTCACGATCATGTGGGTTCAAGCCCTGAGTCAGGCTCTGTGCCAATAGCTCAGAGCCTGGAGCCTGCTTCTGATTCTGGGTCTCCTCCTCTCTCTGCCCTTCCCTCGTTCCTTCTCTCTTTCTGTCTCTCTCTCTCTGTCTCAAAAATAGTTAAACATTTAAAAAACAGCTAATTTGAATATATAGTATGTATATTAATCATATATATTAAAACTCAACAGTAGCCACAACAATTATTAGCATTTTTACCGACCAAACAATTTTTGGGGCAGAGTATTTTATTACATCAATGTTTAGGATTGTCAATACTTGATGGTAACAAAAAGAGACGGACTTTTAGTTGGCTTCATTACTGTTTGGAGAATTTGTACACATAGCGCATGCCCATGTTCCTCGCACCAGGGTGGGCCACCTGCTCACTATGCAGTCAGCCAAGAACCTGTGTGGGTGCTTGGGGCAAGGTTTGGGAGAAGCAGGTGATGGGATCCACCTGGATTTGGGGGGCCCAAAGGCCCCCCAGGCTTCCGTTGAGAAGTTTTCTCCCAGAGGACCTGCTGGCAGCCCTGGGTGGGGAAACCTCCTCCTGTGTCTTCTGCGGCCTCTACAGACAGATGAGGTGTCCCCATGGCAAGGACAGCTGTCATTGGTTCTCCTGCTGAATTTGTCTTCTTCATCTCTCTGTCCTTGTCCCTGTTTCATTGCTTTGTTTCTACTTTTCTTCTGTACTTCCCTCTATTTGTCTGCCCCTGTCTCTGTCTCTCTATTTTCCATCTTCCCATCTTTGTGTCACTCCCTCTCTCTGGACCATTTTTCTGCTCCACTCTATCTCAGGGTCTCTCCTACCCCCTGTCTCAGTTTCTGTCCCCAGTTTGCCTTCTCTCTTTGTCTCTATCATGCTAGTTTTCCATCTTGCTGGTCTGTCTTTCCTGTTTTTCCAGATGTCTCTTCTTTCTGTGCAGGACCTGAGTCTTTTAGTTTCTCTGTTAGGAAACTAAGGAAAGTGAGGGAAACAGAGGGAGCAGAATTCCAACTGTGGCAGCATCACACTTTGGTGGGATATCCTCCCCTTCTAGAAATGCTCCATCCCTTGGGGGCACTTCTTTATATATATATATATATATATATAGTTTATTGTCAAATTGGTTTCCATATAACATCCAGTGCTCTTCCCCACAAGTGCCCTCCTCCATGACCATCACCCCCCTTCTTCTTACCCCCTCCCCCTTCAGCCCTCAGTTCATTTTCTGTATTCAAGAGTCTCTTATGATTTGCCTCCCCGCCTCTCCCTGACTCTTTTTCCTCCTTCCCATCCCCATGGTCCTCTGTTAGGTTTCTCCTGTTAGACCTATGAGTGCAAACATATGGTATCTGTGCTTCTCCACCTGACTTATTTCGCTTAGCATGACACCCTTGAGGTCCATCTACTTTGCTACGAATGGCCAGATGTCATTCTTTCTCATTGCCATGTAGTATTCCATTGTATAGATAAACCACATCTTCTTCTTCTTCTTCTTCTTTTTTTTTTTATCATTTGAAAGAAGCTTTATTGCTTTTTAACCTCTTTCAAACATTATAATAAAGATATCTGGGCTCAGATCTTGGGGGTACTTCTAAGAGCCAGACGGTCGGCCGCTGGAAATGAGTCTGTTCTTCGATCCCAGGGCTGACTGCGGGGCTGTGTCTAGTGAACCAGATCCTGCATTGGTGGTTGGGGAGGAGCCTGGTGGCTTGGGGACAGGCCCAGGAGGGACCCAGGATAAGCATGGGCAGAACAAAGGCTGGTGTAATCACAGAATTTGGGGGACTCAATTGGAGTCTGTGCTCCAATTGGGGGCACACAAAGACTCCCTTGGGTCTGTGCTCCCTTCTTCTGACTTGGCCTGGTTAGGGGAAGAGTGTTCACTTTCCAGGGATGAGGCCCCTCCTGATACTGGCTTCCCAAGGACTCACGCTCTGGCCAAGATGGCACCTTGGGGACTGAGAAAGCTGACTAGCACTCCTCCCTACCCTCTTCTTAACTTATTTCTCCTGGCCTGTGGGTCCTGTCCAAGAACATGGGGATTGTCTGCTGCCCCGATTTCCCCAGATCACACTCTACCCCCTCCCTTCCCTGTCTGCCCCGCCCCTTCCCTGTCTGCCTTGCTTTGGCTTCTCAGCCAGCGGCCTCTTGGCTTTTACTTAAGATCCCCTTTACTGAGACAAAACAAGATACAGACCTGAGGGGAGAGGGCAATGGAAACCACAGGCATGGAGTGTTCTGGTCACTGAGAGCCTGGATGCCTCCCTTATTATAGAGATGAATAGGCTGAGATACAGAAAACTCCCCAGCAAGGTGACTAGAGTCCATTCAATGCTATTACCTTCTTCCCACTCCCTCCACTGGCTCTTAGATGCTCCTCAAACACGCAGAATGTCTCTG
The DNA here is from genome assembly GCF_006229205.1 of Suricata suricatta. NCBI lineage: Eukaryota > Metazoa > Chordata > Mammalia > Carnivora > Herpestidae > Suricata > Suricata suricatta. Next base: position 116,113,770 of record NC_043707.1, read on the forward strand.
CCTCAGGGCCAATGCACATGCTGCTTCCTTTGTCTAAAATGCTCGTATCTGAATGGCTCACTGTCTCTCACTCCTTCAAATATCCTTCTTACGAAGCTTTCTTGGGCCATCTTATTCTTCTAGAACTCCCTGTTTAATTTCCTTTCCTTGCATAATTTTTCTGCAGAGCCTTTTTTCACCTAACATACTTCAGAGTAAATTATTATCATTTACCTTTTTCACCAGAGTGTAAGTTCTCTAAGGGCAGGGAATTTCATCGACCTTGTTGAAGGCTGTATGCTCAACTCCTAGAATAGAGTATGGCACAAGGATGTATTCAATAAACACTTGTTCAATGAATTTAGAGTGTCTGTCACAGGGTCCCGTGCAGAGCAGGTGCTGCCATTGTAGGGCCAGCGTATATTAAGTGACTGCAGTTTCTCTGACCCAGCCAGATATCTTGGGTCTCTTGTGCCCCTGACTGGAATGCCCTTTCCCCAACACCAGGAGAACTTCTGCCTAAATATGAAGGCTTAGCCCATGTTTTCCTCAAAGCCTCTCCTGTTCTCCAGGTAACTTTGGTCTGTCCCTTCCCCTGTTCCCCCCTCACTCTCTGTTAAACACCTGTCACTCCTGGAAGATCATGTGCTTCTGAGCCAACCTAGATTCACATCTTTGTTCCCTCTCTTCCTAGCCATGGACAGGTGACTTAACTGCTTCGGGGCCTTGGTTTCTTTATCTGTAAAATGGGGGTGATGTAATGTAGCACACATTTCTGGAGAGCAGTTCTCAGCTGTAGTGGTCTCCTGTGTGATGGACCTGGTCCTGCTTGCTTAGTCTGGGCCTTGCTGGTGGAGGGGATGTGCCCTTGGCAGCAGCAGCACCAACCCAGATGCCAGAGGTGGTATCCATCTACTCTAAGCCATGAGAACAGACACGGCAATGTTTGGCGAGCACTTGGGTTCTTTGAGGAGGACCCTGCTGTGGGCAGACATTCATGTTTGGGCCTGCATGGCCAAAGCCCCTGCCCTGGAGATCCCATGCTCATGGGTCCATCGAAAGAGCATGACCATAACTTCCCACCCCAACCCATGTCCCTGCTACTTCTATGTGCTGTCTGTGTCTTGTGGAGCCCAGAGTGAGAACACTACCATCATGTTGTCCATAGCTGCACACATCTTCTTGCCTCCTTTGGACTTCAAAGCCTTTAGTAGGAGACAGCGACCTCTGAGGAGGTACAGAATCTCTTTGAGCTGGCCAAGAGAGGTCCCCAGCCTGTACAGAGGGCTGTTTTACCATTTGTCGTGGATTAGACATGCCAACCTTGGACATTCCTTCCAAGTCTGAGAAGCTATAGTTATAGAAATATTTATTCTCTACATACACCCAAAATTCTTTTATCTTACCTTTTATTGTTGCTCTCTGTATTTGGAAACAAGAAAGCAAAATGCTCAGATTTTGTGTACCCAGAAGCAAGTTCCTTCTCCTCTAGTGCCCCTTTGAGGCTGGGTAGGAATTCCTGGTCGGCCATGGTTAGCATGCTTCTTAGAACATTGATACATCAGACAGTTGGAAATTCTTGGATGGAAGAGAAAAGTGACTCCAGTGTGTATTCAGCCCATTAGCAGAATTTCCAGCTGTTCTTCTCAATGGAGCATCTTTTCTTTAATGATCTTGTGCCTGTACAACCAACAAATGCATTTGTCTGGAGGTTTTTTTATTCATTAAATATGATGTGTTTACTGCCCAAGTAGTAACTAAGCTGGGTACTGAGAAAACAGTATACTTAAGACCAGAAGCAGAACCTGCCTATCCAGCACTTGGTATCTAAGGACTGACAGACCCTTTCACCAGTAGGGTTTCTCCTGGAAGGAGATAAAGATAGACCTATATTTCAATCAGAGGTCAATGAGCACAAGAATCAGAAGCCCACTCAAGTGAGCACAGCCAAGAAAACTCAAGGATTCTTGTGTGAGATGCACGCTCAGGCCCTGTGGGTCTTGGAAAGTCATCAGGCTGTGCCCCTTTGACACTCTCTACAGTCACATGGTCCTGCTTTTGCAAGGGCCATTCTAACTGCCCCCAAGTTGTGATCTCAAGTCATTACATCTTTGGGCCTTTCTAGCTTGGCTCCCTATATTGCCAGGGGTCCCCCAAGACACAGAAGACTTGCTCAAAAGGGGTGTTAAGGAACTTTTAAGGAAGGGATCATTTACTAGGGCAAGGTTCAAGGGACCTTCAGCAAGGGACGTTGAAGCACATGACAGGGTAGAAAACAATTTCCTTTGGTAGATGAGAAGGATTAAGGGGAGAGAGTGGTGGTACTAAACCTGGAAAGGGCTGTAGCAGTGGGAGAAGGGCTGCCTGGCAAGAATCATGGTCTCAGGTGGAGAAATTCAGCCACTGCCAAACCATAGCCTGAAAGAAGGGAGCTGTGGGAAGAGATCCCCTTACCTGTTTCTCCCTCTCTTCTTCAATCTCCTGCTTGATGCCTCATATTAGGATTGGAATACAGGAGGTTGGGGAGGGCAACTGGTATGATCTGCAGAGAGAGGTCAGCCTCCCAGGACACAGAGCAGGGCAGAGAAGGATGGAGAGTGGATCTGGAGGAGCAAGTGGAGAACATCCACAGCCAACCCATGTACGCCATCCATCTCACTTTTAGATGCCCAAGAGAGAGAATTAAAATTAGAGTAGCTCAGGCTGAGGCAACAACAGTAGAAGGAGCTTCTTGGAGAGAAGCATCATCATCCCCGTTTTCAAGATGAACAAACCAAGGTTGATAGAGGGGAAGATGGATGACAAAGGTACCACAGATAATGAGAGGCAGTGTCACTGGGCCATAAATTACCAAAAACCATGAGCTCTAGTGAGCTTCCTTCCCTAGGGATTCTCTTACAGACATTCCTGGCTTGGGTGGATCTCTCTCCCTGGGTGTTTCCTATTGGTGTTGCATTTAAATGTCTCTTTCAAAATAATCAGACAGCAAAGAGTTAGATATGGGTGCATGTATGCCCTTCAAAGTATGTTCCACCCTAGAAGAACACTGTTCTTGACATTCTGCTGAACCCATTGTGCATTGTTTGGTCCAGCATCCTGGATTCCCATGATGCTCCTCTCAACCTGAAACTTGACTCCAGTATTCATCTTTGATAGTCTTGCCTAGTGAGATTTTGGACAATGTGGAGTCCTCACACCATTGTGACTGTAACTTCATGAGGGTCAGAGCCTGACTTCACAGGGCTCTTATTCTTGATATAGGCCTGGACTGTGCTTTTGACTTTGCTGTGCCTGGATTTGCATTGACACCTTGAAGGGACCCATTACCTTCACAGCCCAGGTCAAAGGGGTCCCAAAGAGCCCCTGAGTAGAATCTTCATCTGGGAAACCTGTATGTGTTTTCCTTTCTGGGAATCTTCAAAGAAAGAGGTTGCTTGTGGTCATATTTTAAATTCTTCAGGCTAGAAATTTCTACTAGGTATCTTATCCAGCTCCCTTTCAGTCTAATTGAAGCTTGTCTTGTTTAGTGAGAACAGAATAGTCATTTGAAGTGTGTTCAGAAGCTATTACGGACTCCATGATAAAAAGCAAGGAACAAGGAGACAAAGCTTCCCAGCTGGTGTAGCAGCCATTCTGGGGACACCAGTTGTGTAGAGTGGGTGCCGGCTGTGAGACCTGGCCTCTAGCCAGCTGTGTGGACTGGGTCACCATCTGCATGGGCTGGGGTGCCAGCTGTGTGGACTATATTACCAGTCAGCTGTGAGGATTGAAGTGCCAGACAGTCGTATGGACCTGAGTGCCAGCTGTGTGCATTGGGGTGCCCGCCAGGTGTGAAGACTGGATTCCAGCTGTGGGAACTGGATTTTCAGCCAGCTGTGTAAACTCGGTTCTAACTGTGTTGACTGGGGTGCCAGCTAAGTGTGTAGACTGGGGTGCCAGCTGTGAGAATAGGGGTGCTGGAGTGAGCCAAGTTGAGACGGGACCCCATCTCAGCTGCTCGCTGCACATGCTGCTGTTTATGGCACTGATGTTCTCCTCAAGCAATTTCAATAAATCAAGGTCACTGAATCAAATCACATTTCTTGCAGAATTGAAGATGTGTTTCTCTGATGCAAAGAAAGAAAATGTCCTTAAGAATAATAAAACCATCATTAGAAATGGGCCAAATCTTTCAGAATCATATTTTCAAGGGGCAAAGAATGACTATTTATGTGAAGATGATTAATTTGTTCATAATTGTTGACTGCCTACTATGTACCAGATATGGTATAAATAATCACACTTAGCAGTGATCAAGGGTTGAGATGAAGTCCCCAGAGTTATTTGTTTATTTGTATATTCTATAAGCCCTCCACGGTTGAGGCCAAAAGGGCTGGGAGGGCTCTCACCTTCATCCTTTCTTCTCATGGAAAGCAATCTTCACCCTCAGTCCGGAGTGCCCCCCCCCCCATCTCCAGAGCTGGATCCCTTCAGGAGCAGGCATGAAAGACCCCAGTAGGGTACCATGACTGTGGATTGGAGCTTTGGTTTCTTAGAGGTGCAGCTCATAGCTGAGGAGACCCAAAAGGCTCTGCCTTAGCCTACATAGGCTAGGTGAGTACTCCACACTTGTTCTCCATCATTCCTGCCCCCTTTCAGTCACACCCTAGGATTTTACTATGTTGCCTTGGGTGAAGTGCATTTGATGGTTGTTTTGAAAAAGATAAGTCAACAAAGGAGGACCTGTTAATATTGCTTTTCAAAAAGCCATCGAAAAGATAGATATGTATATAAAGAGACACACACACAAACACACACATACAGTTGATTCTCATTATTTATGGTCGTTGTGTCCTATGGAGTTGCCACCAACTCTGAATTAGTGAATACTGAATCATTGCTTTTAGGGCAAATGCAGGGTTAGTTTTCTGTGAGCCTCAGGTCACAACATTTCTGTCAACTGATCAATATATAACCTTGTTTTATGTGTGTTTCTGCTTAAAAACACCGTATCTAATATATTTTGTTGATTCACTAACATTGAACTCATGGCCAATGCGCCATAACTCATAGGAATGAAGCTCATCTTCCACACGTTTTCTCCCTAAGGCTCATTCATCCCAGCCTCCTTGTCCTTAGGAACTAGACAGCTCTTCAGTGCTACCCTCAAGGGCCAATTTAAACAGTAAAGTCACCAACAAAAAGCATAGAGATGCAAAAAAAAAAAAAGAAAAAGAAAAAAAAAGAATGGCACTAAACATGCTGTGAAAAAGACACTTGTTTACAGTATGAGAGCTGAAATAAAAAGGCAGAGCAAGGCCTGGTTCCACTTCAGCCAATAATGTACACATCTGGTCACTCAAATTTTTTGCTGCTTTGGGCTTACCCACAATGACTGTGAGAGCATTGAGAATATTGATTTTGGGGTCACAGATAAGTTTTATCATGCAGGTGAATTCACAAACAGGAAATCATGAGTAATGAGGGTTGACTGTATGCATGCATATCTGTGTACACACACACACACACACACACACACACACACACACACACACACTGATATGTTACCCTAGAGCTAAGGACTCAGCCTAGGGGCAGAAAACACTGATGAGAAGTGACCTGGTGCCTGGGTGGCTCAGTCAGGAGTTGGACTTTGGCTCAGGTCATGATCTTGTGGTTTGTGGGTTTGAGCCCTGCATCGGGCTCTGCACTAATAGTGTGGAGAGCCTGATTGGGATTCTCTCCCTCCCTCTTTTTCTGTCTGCTCTCCCCAACTCACACACTTTCTGTCTTCAAAATAAGGGAATAAATTAAAAAAAATAAAAGAAAGAAATGACCTGGTACTTCAGAAATGTATGAAGATGAGTTCCTCTGAGATCATCTCTGTGGAGGTTTCTTGAAGCATCTAGGAGTGTCCCAGGGTGGGAAGATACATGGAAGCTTCTAAATCTGCAGTCCTATGGAGCTTATTAGGAGCAGAGTCATGAAGGTTGTAGGTTAGGCTCTGGGAAGATCTTCAGCTCTTCTCAGGTGGATAGAAAATGGTAACATGAAGCAAGGCCAGGTGTGAATGTAGCACATTTAGCAATGAATAATTAGAAAACAACAGGTTCCAGGCCTTGAGATGGCCCTTGGGGTAGGAAGTCAATGGAGAGCTTAAACAACTCTGGTGCAATGTGCTGTAAAGGTCAAGGTCGAGGCCTCGGTCTAGGCAACACCTCCATCACTCACCCAAATCTTCCAAGTTATACACCTAAGAGGCACCCTGAACTACTTCTTTCAAGATTTCTGATTCTGCTTCCTTTATATTTCTCTAGCCAGGCCACTGGTCATTCTCTGTACCACTATCCAAACCAGATAGTGACCAGTACTATCTCCTAGGTGTGCCCATGAGCATTATAAATGAGGGAGGAACATATTTGATTATGTTTTCAGGGCTACATATCAGGCCCTTGGCCCTGGTAGCTGGGTGGATAGGGCAGTTGAATGAAAACTGTCTTCGTGTAATATTTTCTTTCTTATAATTACTAGGTATAATGATCAGTGGTCAATCTCTATCTTACCTACTAAATTGAATCACTTGGTGAGAAATAGTGACAATGATTGGATAGTAATGATAGGTACCATGCCTATATATGTCAGGCATTGGGCCGAGTGTTTTTTTATTTTTTATTTTTATCTGAATAACACAGATACCTAGTTTTCCCTAAACATTTTATTTTGCAAAAGTTTTTTAAATGACAGAAACGTTGAAAGAAAAGTACAGAGAACATCTATATATCTTTTATCTAGATTCACTAATTACATCTTGTGACATTTCTTTCTTTTTTAAAAAATGTATCTGAGATAGAGATAGAGAGACTAAAAGTGGGGGAAAGGAGCAGAGAAAAAGAGAAAGAATATACACTCAGCATGGAGCCCAATGTGGGGCTCGATCCCAGGACAGTGAGATCATGATCTGAGCAGAAATAAGGAGTTGGCTGCTCAACCGACTGAGCCACCCAGGTGCACCCACATTTCTTTATTTTCTTATCCATCAATCACCTTTTTTTTTTCTTTTTCAGAATGCTTTAAAGCAGACGGGCACCCTCCTACACTGTTGGTGGGAATGTAAACTGGTGCAGCCGTTCTGGAAAACAGTGTGGAGGTTCCTCAAAAAACTATCAGTAGAACTCCCCTATGACCCAGCAATAGCACTGCTGGGGATTTACCCAAGGGATACAGAAGTGCTGATGCATAGGGGCACATGTACCCCAATGTTCGTAGCAGCACTGTCAACAATAGCCAAATCATGGAAAGAGCCTAAATGTCCATCACCTGATGAATGAATGGATCAAGAAGATGTGGTGTATATATATATATATATATATATATGTGTGTGTGTGTGTGTGTGTGTGTGTGTGTGTGTGTGTGTGTATAATGGAGTATTACATGGCAATGAGAAAGAATGAATATGGCTGTTTGTAGGAAAGTGGATGGACCTCGAGGGTGTCATGCTAAGCGAAATCAGTCAGGTGGAGAAGGAAAGATACCCCATGTTTGCACTCATAGTTCTAACAGGAGAATAGGAGAAACATAATGGAGGACCAGGGGGAGGAGAAGAGGGAAACAGAGTTGGGGAGAGAGAGGGACCCAAAACTTGAGAGACTATTGAATACTGAAAACGAACTGAGGGTTGAAGGGGAAGGGGGAGGGGGAAAAGAGGCAGTGGTGATGGAGGAGGGCACTTGTGGGGAAGAGCACTGGGTGTTATATGGAAACCAATTTGACAATAAACTAATTTAAAAAAAAGCAGACATTGTACTGCTTTATCTCTAAATACTTTGTCATGGATCTTCTGAGAACTAAAGGTGTTCTTCTATATAAACATAATACCATTATGATTAAAAGATACCACCTCATTCAATGCTATCATTTAACATGCAGTCCATATCTAAATTTCATGGACTTAATTTAAAAGAATAGATATCTATATAAGTCTTTTGAGGAAGGAAGTATTCTTCCTTTCTCCGAGTTCTTTCTCCCCCTGGGCAACTCTTTAGCTGTTTTCTTTCAGTATTAACTCCACAATTCTAAATAACATGCTTATTCTACTGTTTTTTTAAATCACTTATCATTTATTAACTTCTTTTTATGTAAGACGATTTAGCTCTCTTATCTCCAACAAACACATTTCCTCCCATCCTCCCCAAATGATTATATCATCATTTTTTGGGTAATATTAATATTCAGTATTTATGTTATTATGATATTATTCTCAGCCTGAGATACACAGTGTACCATGATTATATTTCCTTTCTCCTACAACTTTATTGATTTTCTTGGGTTGTAATTGCCCTGAATTGTCATTTACTTTGTTTTCTATGTATCTATCAGTATTTCATTCTTGAATTCTCTGGCAGAATTATGATTTTCTTTTAAATATGTTGGCATATATATAATTACATATTGATTTAATTCATTTCTTGGTCTGCCCACTCCAACTTGTTCTGCTATTTATCTGTCATCCTGGAACTTCCCTTCATCATCGAATTGGGAATTTCCTTGGCTTTCTCCTGTATCAAATTCTGGATCCTGGGCTTCATCTTTCTTGATATACTCCCTTGTCTCTGTAGAGAGCATCCTTTAGTAGCTTTCTGATAAGGGTTCATGGGGAGGCAATATTTTTGAGATTTTGTATGTGTGAGATGATTTTCTATTATATCCTCATACTTGATCAATAGTTGGGCTGAATATAAACATGTATAATGAAATCATCCATCCCCCTACCCCCTCAGGATTTTGGAAGTATTTCACCATTGTTTCCAGCCTCCTGTGCTGATGTCAGGAAGGCATATGTTGTTCTTCTTCCTGATTGATTGAATTATCAGTGAGTGGGGGATGTTTTTCATTTTTTGTTCGGGCACTTGGTGGCCCTTTCAATCTGGGAATTCACATCTGGATTTATTACTTCAATAGCTTCCCGTCTTGGTTTTTCTCTTTCTGGAACTTCTGCCATTCAGATATTGGCTCTCCTCATAGGTACTATAATCTTCTTACACTTTTTTCAATTTCATTTTTTTTGGAGTCCTGTGCTTGTCTTTGGAGGGTCCCTTAATTTATTTTTACAGTGTTTCATTGAATTGTTTATTTGTGTTACATTAAAAATTTTTAGATCACTTTTTTATTATTTATTCTTTAAATAATTGTATATTATTCTTTAAGGATACAATATTTCCTCTATATCTCTGAGAATATCAGTTAAAGGGTTGTTTTTTTTCTCCTTCTCTACTGTTGCTATTTCTTGTGATATTTTTTTCCTGTTTGCTTATGTTAGTCTTTCCTCCCACAATAGAGTGGTTCCTCAAATATATGAACCTTGTTGTCCTTCATATTTAAGAGGGAGACACCAAAGGCTCAATGGAGGCTCCATGTGTGCAGATTTATGCACTGGTGCATTCTTCATGTGTGCAGATTTATGCACTGGTGCATTCTTCTAAAATGACCTGGCAGGATGCAGGTGTTCAAGTAGGAACCCATAAATGGCAATACCATAAAGTATTTTCTCTTGGATAAGTCAGTTGCTGCTTTTTCCAGCTCATGGATAACCATACCCTTCTCTCCCCACCTTTTCCCCTACACAAATAAACATGGCCCTGCAGCAATGCTGTTTCTCTCTACTGATTCTGAGAGGCCTCTGCACAGATGTTTTGTTGGAATGCATTTCTCACTCCTCAACTCCCCTATGTGCAAACTCTTACTTCTCTAGTAGAGTCTGTTAGAATCACTTTTGTATCCACACTTCCTTTGTCTTCCCCCTGCTCCCCATTCAAGGACAGAGTTAGCCTCTCTGTGCTCTCTGCCCTTATGGTTCCTTATGAAACATTATAATTTCCTGCTGATTTTTCCCCTCTACTAACCTCAATGTCTTTTGAGGGCAGAAGCTCTTATTCTGTTACCTGGTCCTGGTCTGGCCTAGTTCCATTAGCAATAGAGACATTGTGATTCCCAGAAATCAGAGAAGTTGTATGGACCTTCACCACCACAGGCAGCTAAGCCCAATTCAAAGGGCTCTATTTTGATCAAGACTTAACAAAAGTTTTTAAAAGCCTACAAAACCTTCCCGCACCTCACATTTCCCTAGTCTTCTCTCAGGACAGCAAGTAGATATTCTCACAGCACCATCTGTCTACCATATCCTATGGCCAGGGTGGACCTAGTATATGGAGAAACAGGAGGAAAATGCCCGTGTTAAGGACGTTTGACCTCTCTCTGAAGACATGTGTCTGTGGAGGTGTCAATGAGTCATGAGCAAAAAGGCTCAGATGAAGCTGGGTTCTCTCCTAGTCTCTACACCTGCACTTTCTGCATGCCTGTCATCAACAGATCAGGAAAATGTCAACAGCACATGAATACATATAAACTAGGGCAGGGCTGGCAATTACATTTCGTCTCCACTGTAATTCTACCTGATGAATAGTAGCTGCCTGAAGTGTGCTAAGGGTTCTGAGGCCTTAGCAGGTTCAGTATGAAAGAATCTCTGTGATCAATTAGTGATGTCTGCCATGGGCAGTTATTCACCAGCTCAGAACCAGGGGAAAGATGAAAGTAAAATGTTCCTAGACAGTGTTCCCCAAACTTCACTGATGATAAGAATTACCTGGAGGTGCTTGTTAAAAGTAGATTTCAGACTCTTCCCTAGGACATATGGATTCAAAAGGTCTCAAGTGAGACCTGGATATCTGTACTTGGTAAGCACCCATGTGACTCATCCACCAACCTAGCCTAGAAACACCATTCTAAGGGAGGGTGGATTTCCAGGAATCCCAGCTTAACAGAGGCACAAATACAGGAAAATGGAGCAATGGAACCCAATCTTGGGGAAAGAAAGGAAGAATGGTTAACCCAAGTAGACAGGACTCCAGACCCCTATACTTAAGTGATCTGTATGAATCCCCAAATCCTATCCAATGCCCCTAAATGTATTTGGTACTGAACCATTGGACTAGCACAGTGCCTGGCATAAATCAGTAGAAATAAGTCAATGACTGAAGAATAAGCAAATCATTAAGTTCTGGAAATACACATGTCTGTATCTTGTTTAACTTCTGAATGTCTGCACTCAGATCCCTGTGTATTGATTTTGTCATCTCTGTTCTGAGATGACCTAGAAATGCCTCAGAGGAATAGTAGATATAGCCCACAAGAAGTTATAATGACCTGTGTTTGTCAGTCAGGAAAACAAGAGGTTGAAGAGGAATATGGACTCCCTCTTTGCAACATAAATGTCTTCTTAGCAGACTCATCAAGTTCTTGACACAAGAGCCCCCTGAACATTAAATATAGTCAGTTTAGACAAACTCCAATAAATTGCGTCTTGTCAGTGAGTTAGTGAGGGATCAGTTTCTAAAGCCAGCTCCCTACTTCCAAAAAAAAAAAAAGTTCCTATAGTTAATGTAGACTCACAGCCCCATGTCTAGTTATCCCAACATCAGCAGTGTGTTCTTGTGCTTCAGTGAGGAAAAGGTGGGTGTTGGATGCATATTTGATAAAGAATTTATACATATGTTGTGTAACAAAAAGAGATAGCTAACATTTACTGAGCACTTACCACTTTAATCCTTTTATGTATTAACTTCTATTATCCTCTCTAGATATCATAAGACATATTATTATTATCCCTATTTCATAGCTGTGAAACTGAGGCACATAAGTTATTTGCCCAAGATCACATAGCTAATATGGTGCCCGTATAATTTACTGCAGCAATAGCTGCATAACAAATGACTCCTGAATGGAGCAGCTTAAAGCAATAAAACTTATCTCACATGTTCTATGGGTCAGAAATCTAGGTGTGGCTCAGGGTTTATCACAAAGCTGCAGTCAAGGTGTCTGCCAGAAGTGAAACTCATTGCAAGGTTCAGTTGGAGGAAGATCCATTCCCAAGCACATTCATGTGCCTGTTGGCAGGATTCAGGTCCTTGGGCTTGTTGGACTGAAGTTCTCTCTGTTTCTTGCCATGTAGACCTTTCCATGAGGACAGCTCAAAACATGGCTCTTGTCTTTTAGGAGGGCAAGCAAGAGAAAAGGAAAGAGTGAGGAAGACAGCTACTAGAATCCTTCTTTTTTTTTAAATTAATTTATTTTCTTTCTTTTTTTTAATAGTTTATTTTCAAATTGGTTTCCATATAACACCGAGTGCTTCTCCCCACAAGTGCCCCCCACCATGACCATCACCCGCTTCCCTTCCTCCCCCTCCCCCTTCAGTCCATGGTTCATCTTCAGTATTCAATAGTCTCTCATGATATGTGTCCCTCACTCTCCCCAGCTCTCTTTCCCCCTTCCTCTCCCTAATCTTGGGAGTGACATCTCATCACTATATTATCTTCAGAAGAGAATTGAGTCTTTACATTCAGTTCTCACTCAAGGGGAGGAGATTACACAAGACATAAGTACTAGCTGCCTAGAATCACTGGGGTGAGGGTGGTTTTTAGAATCTCCCTAACACAATGACAGTGACCTCAGCAGTGAGGCTCCAGAGTGACCTTCCTAACACCAGAGCTGCTGTCTCTTAAGATGCAAAGGAATGGCAAACACAATTCAGGAGAAAAAGGTTATTCTCTTTCAGAGAAGGAAGGTGATGGGATATAGGAAGGGCATATTGGTGGATACAGCAGTACTAATGATATTCTAATTTTAAAGTGGGTAGTCACCTGATTATCATGGTATATAACTCACATGTTGGTTATATGTGTTTTTTGGATGCACCAAACATGACATGACAATTTATTTTTAAAAAGAATACATTTACTTATTTCTTATGGAAAGTGACAAGAGCAAATGCCAGCTCTGAAGAATAAAGAATCTTTGTATGCTTGGTGATATGCAATAGGACTGCACATGAGAAGAAACTAGGTAACTTTTTAAAAATTAATATACTTTATTTTTTATTATTATTTTTTAAAATGTTTTATTTAGTTTTTGATACAGAGACAGAGCATGAGAGGGGGAGGGGCAGAGAAAGAAGGAGACACAGGACTGGAAGCAAGCTCCAGGCTCTGAGCTAGCTGTCAGCACAGAGCCTGACGTGGGGCTTGAACCCATGAACGTGAGATCTGACCTGAGCAGAAGTCGGAGGCTCAGTCGACTGAGCCACCCAGGCACCCCGATACTTTGTTTTTTTTAGAACTATTTTGGTTTACAGAAAAATTGAGCAGAAAGTACAAAGAGTTCCTGTATAACCCATTTCCCCATCTCCAGTTTCCCCTATTATTAATGTATTGCATTAGTGCAATACATTTGTTACAATTGATGGCCCAGTATTTACACATTATTTTAAAGTCCATTATTTGCATCAGGATTCACTTTTTCTGTTACTTAGTCTACAGGTTTCAACAAATGTATAAGGGCATGTGTTCACCATTATAGTTTCATACAGAATAGTTTCACCACCCTAAAAATCCCCTATGTTCTACCTATTCATTCCTTTCTCTCCTCAAACTCCTGACAACCCCTGATCTTTTTACTATCTCCATAGTTTTGTCTTTTCCGGAATATCACTTAATTGGAACTATATAGTATGTAGACTTTTTAAGACTGACTTCTTTCACTTTGTAATATGCATTAAGCTCCTTTCATGTCTTTTCATATCTTAATATCTCGTTCTTTACTTAAAAATTTTTTTTGGAATATTTATTTATTTTTGAAGGAGAGAGAGAGACAGAGCATGAGCAGGGGAGGAGCAGAGAGAAAGGGAGACGCAGAATTCGAAGCAGGCTCTAGATTCTGAGCTGTCAGCACAGAGCCTGACTAGGGGCTCAAACTCACAATCCATGAGATCATGACCTGAGCCAAAGTTGGATGCTTAACCAACTGAGCCACCCAGGTGCCCCTCCTTTTTTTTTAAGATTTTATTTTTAAGTAATCTCTACACTCAACATGGGGCTCAAATTTACAGTTGTAAGATCCAGAGTTGCATGTTCTAAAAAAAAAAAAAGTCACAGGTTCTATCAACTGAGCCAGCCAGGCACCCCCTATCTCATTTCTTTTCATCAGTGAATAATATTTCATTGTTTGGCTATACCATGATTTGTTTATCCATTCACCTGTTGAAAGCCATCTTTCACCTGTTGTTTGGCAATTATGAATAAAGATGCTATAAACATTTGTGTGTGCATAAGTTTCCATCTCATTTGAGTAAACACCAAGGAGTACAATTGTTGGATCATAGGTTGAGAGTGTATTTAGTCTTGAAAGAGACTACTAAACTGTCTTCCAAAGTGGCTGTGCCATTTTGCATTCCTACCATCAATGAGCGTTTCTATTGTTCTACATCCTTGTCATTATTTGGTGTTGTCATTGTTTTGGATTTTCCTCCTTCTAATAGGTGTGCCCTGGTATCTTGCTTCAATTTGCAGTTCCCTAATGACAATGACGTGTGATATTGAGCATCTTTTCATATGCTTATCTGGTGAGGTTTGTTCAGGTCTTTCATCCATTTTTAAATTGGGTAGTTTGTTTACTTATTGCTGAATTTTAAGAGCTCTTTGAATATCTCAGATACAAATAACTTATCAGGTATATATTTTGCAAAATGTGGCTTGTGTTTTCATTCTCTTAACAGTGTCTTTTGTAGAGCAGAAATCTTTAATTTTAATGAAGTCCCAGTAATACATTTTTTTCTTTCATGGATCATGCTTTTGGTGTTATATCTAAAAGGTCATCTCCAAGTGCAAGGACACCTGGGGTTTCTCCTGCTATCTTCTAGGAGTTTTGTAGTTTTGTGCTTTACTTTTATGTCTATGAGCCATTTTGAGTCAATTTTTGCAAACGATTTAAGTCTGTGTCTAAATTTTTTTTTTTTTTTTGCATGTGGATATCCAGTTTTTCCAGCACCATTTGTTGAAAAGACTGTCCTTTCTCCACTGAACTGGTTTTGCTCTTTTGTCAAAGATCAGTTGGCTATTTTTGTGTAGATCTATTTCTGGGCTCTCTATTTTATTCTATTAGTCTATTTATCTATTCTCTCACCAATACCACATAGTCTTGATTACTGTAGCTTTATATAGTAAGTTGTTAAGTCAAGTAGTATCATTCTCTAACTTTGTTCTTCTCCTTCAATATTATGTTGGGTATCCTTGGTGTTTTGCTTCACCATAGAAACTTCAGAATGAGTTTATTGAAATGCACAAAATAACTTATTTGGACTTTGACTGGGATTGTGTTGAGAAGAACTGATATCTTAACAATATTGAGTCTTCCTATCCATGAGCCATGATAATTTATTTAAAAACAGCTCTATTGAGTCATAACCATCACCACCATCTAATTTTAGAGATTGTGTCCCTCAAATAAATTTAAAGCCCATTAGCAGTCACTCCTTATTTCCCCCCACCCCTAGCTCCAGCCCTGGGCTAGCACTAATATACATTCTCTAAATACAGATTTTCCTATTCTGGACATTTCTGGATGTTTTACAGAAGGAGATGTTTTATATACATATAATATGTGGTCTCTGTGGCTTCTTTCACTTCATGTTTTTAAGGCTCATATATGTAGTAGCATTTATCAGTACATAACTTGTTCTTACTGTGGAATAATATTTCATCGTATAGATATATCAGATTTTATTTATCCATTCATCATTTGATGGGCATTTTGATTGTCTCCACTTTTTGGCTATTATGACTAATGCTGCCATGAACATTTCTGTAAAAGTGTTTGTGTAGATGCATGTTGTCATTTCTCTTGGGTGTATGTCTAGGAGTAGAATTATTAAATCACATGGAAACATTATATTTCACATTTGAGGAACAACCAAACTGTTTTCCAATTTAAAATTTTTCCATTTTAAAATTCCACCATCAATGTATGAGGGTTGCATTTTCCCCACATCCTTGCCAAGGTTTGTTATTGCTTGTCTTTTTAATTATGGCCATCCTAGTGTGTGTGAAGTGGTATCTCATTGTGGTTTTGATTTGCATTTCCCTAATGACTAATAATGTTAAACATCTTTTTATGTACTTATTGGCTATTTGTATATCTTTCTTGGGGAAACGTGTATTTGGATCCATTGTCCATTTAAAAATGTTTTTTTGTTCTATTGTTGAGTTGAAAGAGTTTGAAAAAATATTTTGAATTTACATCTCTTATTAGACATATGATTTGCAGGTAGTTTACTTTATTCTGTGGGTTATCTCTTCACTTTCTTGGTGGTATTATTTGCAGCACAAAAGTTTTTAATATTGATATAGTCCAATTTACGTTTTTATTCTTTTGTTGCTTGTGCTTTTGTTATGGGATTTAGAAAACACTATTTAACTCAAACTCACAGATTTTATCCTACGTTTGAGTCTAAGAGTTTTATAATTTAGCACTTATATTTAAGCCTCTGATCCAGTGTGAAGTAATTTTTGTGTATAATTGAGGTAGGGGTCCAAATTCATTATTTGCATGTGGATATCCCATTGTCCTAGCTCTATTTATTGAAAGATTGTTCTTTCTCCATTGAATTGTCTTGACACTTTTATTTAAAGTCAATTGGCCATAAATATAAGGGTTTATTTCTAGACTTTCAATTCAATTCCATTGAGCTATATGGCTATCCCGGTGCCAACACCACACTGTCTTGATTATGGTGTAATTTTGTGGCAAGTTGTGCAGTTGAGAAGTGTGAATTCTTCCAAATTTATTCTTTTTTCAAGATTGTTTTAGCTATTTTGAATCCCTTGGACTGCAACATAAATTTGAAAATCAGCTTTTCCATTTCTTCAAAAAAGGAAGTTGGAATTTTGATAGGAATTTTGTTAAATCTGTAGATGATTTGGCAAGTATTGCCATTTCAACAGGATTAAGCCTTTCAATCCATTAACATAGGATATCTTTCCATTTATTTAGATCTTTCTAAATGTCTTTCAACAATATTTTATAGTCTCAATGTATAAGTTTAGAACTTCTTTGGTTAAATTTTTTCTTTATTTTATTTTTTTCATGGTGTTCTAAATGGAATTGTTTCTTTAAATTCATTTTTCATACTGTTTATTGCCAGTTCATATAAATACAACTTACTTTGATAAATTGATCATGCATTGCTGAACTTATTTATTAATTCTATAAATTTTTTTAATGGATTCCATAGGATTTTCTAGATACAAAACCATGTCATCCAAAATAGAGATAGTTTGACCTCTTCCTTTTCAAGGTGGATGACTTTTATTTCCTTTTCTTGCCTAATCGTATTGGCTAAAACCTTAGAAGCCCCAGTGCAATTTTGAACAGCAGTAATAAGACAGAACCTTCTTGTCTTATTCCTAATATTAGGAGAAATGCAGTCAGATGCTTATCATTAAGTGTGTGCTAATTATGGGTTTTTCTTGTGGAAAAAGTATCTTATCCATAATGAGGGAGTCTGCCAAGCTCCTTCTACACCTTTCAGGAAGTCCTGCCCATTCTGTAAACTTTCAAAAGAATAAACAGGGCTAGGTGTAGCTCGTAGAATGCCACCTAGAAATTCTTAGCTGTTGAGGTTGCCATGACCAGAAATGAGGAAAAACAAAACATGGACCTTAGTAGCATCAAATTACAAAGAAATAAGAATTGGCTGCTGAGTGGCCACATATTTGCCTTTCACTTCTTTGAGAAATCAATCTCATTACTCAGCAACTCGAAATTATGGCAGCAATAAAAGTGCAATTGCATTTGTGTGAAGGCCTAACCTAGCCCAGTGCTTCAGATTGCTTATAAGCTCGGTGGGCAAATGCCAAAGCAGGAGGCTGATTAGCAAGAGGCCATATATTAAAAAAAAATCTAATTATGTAGTTAAAAGGGAAGGTGGAGCTTGGGAGAAGTAAAAACGTACATTCCCAAACTGAGCGTCTCTTGACAGAAGAGAACCTAGCTTGTGGTAGGCTGATGTAAGCTGGGGAGGTCTCAGATCCAGAGGTTCGTCATCTTCCCTGGAAAAGGGGATCTTTACTATGTTAATGCGGTGACGTTGGGACTGCATTTAAGGATGGGGGCTGGTTCGAGAGAACCAACCATGTGATTAGAAGGTTGGAACTTTTGGTCCTACCCCCAACGACCTCTGAGGGAGTGTGGAGGTGCTGGAGGTTGAACTAATCACCAATGGCCAATGATTTAAGCGATCATGCCTATGTTATGGAGCCTTTAATAAAGAACCCCAAAGGAGGGGGCTTGGAGAACTTCAGGCTGGTGAGCAGGTGGAGTACTGGGAGAATGGCACACCCAGAGAGGACAGGGAGGCTCCACATCCCTTTTCATGTATCTCACCCTGGGTATCACTTCCTTCTGGCTGTTCCTGAGTTCTGTGAGCCATTGTTGCAAATTAATTGAACCCAGGGATGGGGCCATTGGAACCTCCAATCTATAGGTGGTCAGTCAGAAGTACAAGTTGATAACCTGGATTTTCAATTGGCATCTGAAGCAGGGAGCAGTTATATAGGACTGAGCCCTGATCCTGAGGGATCTGAAATGATCTCCAGGCAGACAGTGTTCGAATTCAGTTGAACTGTGGGAAACCCCACTAATATCTGAGAATTGCTTGGTGATATGAGGAAAAACCCCATACTAGAATTGTGAGCAGAATTGTAATTAGCTTCCTGGAAGTCCAGGCAAAAAGTCAAATATGGGAGTTACAAAGTTCAGATAATCAGAAAGGAGGGCCACAGGCCAGTTCCTCAGGGCAAGTTTATTTTTTTCCCCTTCTGCTGACATCAGCCTTTGATACCTTGATATTGTTGAAAGTAGAAAAAGACTCATTTAAATTGCTCTTAAAGACGGTTCAGAAATTTCACAGTGAATATTTATAAAAGAGTTTTGCTAGACTGCGTCTTGAAAAGTGAGAAGAAAAAGTATTAAAATAAGTTTATTTTATTGTACACTTAACAGAACTGAAATTGTACATGCAACTATCCACCTGATCTTTGAAGGAACAGTGTGAAGCATGGGCTGACTTTTTTGGTGAAATTTTCCCAACAAATGTATAAGATAAAATGAAATATCATTCTCAAATTCATGTTTGACTTTTGCAGCATGATCATCAAAAGGGTTATTTTTGCAAAAACTCTTTGAGCACTTTATCAATTTTCTCAAGAGCCTCTCTTATTCCTTTGATATTCAAACTGATCTCTTTCAAAGTCTTCATGGTATCATCGTCCTCGCTGTTTCCCCCTCTTCAGGTGTTAACTGCCCTAATGCTTTCAAATACATATTTGTCAAACTTTTGCACATAATGTCAGCAGTTCTTCAACTTCACTCTCATGGACTTTATGAAATTATCCCCCCTCTCGCTACAATATTTGCAATCAGTTTGCATTGTATTCCCAGTGTATTGATCATCTGTCAACCAGTGAGAGGTAGAGCAACAAGGTTTTCTATGGGATGGGAGGGAACAGACCCTAGTGTGGATGTGGGAGGAATGCAAAGAAGGGGGGTGGATATTGTAAGCGGAGACCTTTGCTTTCCTAGTAAACTTGTAACTGTAAGGAATCACATAATGAATATTTGAATAAAGGCAAATCTTGTACTAAACTCTTGAAGTCTTTCTCACATGGCCCCTTATGAAGAGAAACACAAAGTTAACGAAGCAGTAAGCAATATGTATAATAGCAGGGCTACAGCAGAATTGGTGCCACATTTTACATGGCTGTTTCTTGTAACTATCTCTGATAAAAGTTGGGGCAGAACGTCCAAGCATAGCACATGGAAGCGATTCTGTAAGGGGCTGACCTGATTTAATCCAATGTATAATTTGCCTGCATTAGTTTTCTACTGTTGTATAACAAGTGACCCCAAACTTATTGACTTAAAACAACAAACATTTATTATCTCATAGTTTCTGGGGGAGAAATCCAGGAGCAGCTTAGCTGTGGGTCAGCCAGGCTACAGCCTGGGTCTGGAGGGTCTGTTCCCGAGCTCACTCATGTGTCTCTTGACAGGAAGCTTCAGTTCTTTGCTAGATGGATTTTATCATAGGGTTTCTCATGACATGGCTTCCTCCAGAACAGGTGATTAAAGAGAGAGAAAGAGGAACTGACAAAGACAGAAGCCACGATGTCTTTGCAACCTGATCTTGGAAGTCACATACCATTATTTTTACAGTGTTCTATCACTCTGTACAATGTGGGAGGCGATTATACAACGGTGTGAATACCAGGAGGCTGCAGACACTGGGGGCAGTCTGGGAGACTAGAAGGCAGCACACACTGGGGAACAGACTGGGAGACTGGCTGTAAGGGAGACGTAGTTTTAATATAGCAAAGGACCAGGAAGAGGAAACATATGAAGAGGAGGGTAAAAGGAGGGAACAGACAGAAAAACCTTATGGAGTAAGGGGCCTGGATGCCAGGACAGGGTTGCCCCATACAGTTACTCTTGTTGTGCACCTTGCTACTTTAGGAGATTCCATTTACATAGACCATTCAGAGCCCTTGGTGAAGGTGAGCACAGTCTTTTCTCTGCAGAAGTTTGATGTGGAAAGGGCTTCAGTGTAGTGAACTTTTAATCATGCAGAAATGACCCAAATGTATCTGTAAATGGGGTTTGTGTAAGCCCCATTCTCTGTATAGATTAGGTGGGAGGTGGCTGCCCAGTGAGGGTCTAACTGGCATCTGTGAGTTCTTGGCTCTGGTATGACACTCCCTTCTACTAAGGGAACCAGTGGAGGTGGGTATTATATGGGTGTCACAGAGATCCTGTCTCCATTTGAGGATGGTGACATGACTCGCTAAGCAGGAACAGCAGTGAGGCAAAACTGCTTTTTTACTTAGCGTCTGCAATTCCATTTACACCTCTGTCAAAACCAAGGGCTGACAGGACACGATGACTTTGGAGTAAGCCCCAGAGTTTCATAGATGGGAAGTTAGAAAATATCAAGCTCTATTTCTGGCATCATCAATGACTTTCTGTGTTGCTCTGTGTGATGGGCTGAATTGTGTCCTCCCCAAAATTCATATGTTGAAGTCCTAACCCTCAGTACCCAAGAATGTGACTGTGTTTGGAGATAGGGTCTTTAAAGAGGCAATTACATTAAATGAGGTCATTAGAGTGGGCCCTAATCCAATAGGACAGGTGTCCTTGTAAGAAGAGGAGATTAAGACACACACACACACACACACACACACACACACACACACCACACCACACACACACACACACACACACACACACACACACAGAAAGAACAGTGAGAAGTGAGTGAGGACATAGAAAGAAGGCAGTCATCAGCAAGCCAACCACCTTGATCTGCTGATCACCTTGAACTCAGACTTCTAGTCTCCAGAACTGCTATGGTGAAGACACCCTGTCTGTGATACTTTGTTATGGAAGTCCTAGCAAATGAATACACTCTGGGGAAGTTTTTCTCCTCTCTGTGTCCTGGTCTTTCACAGCTCCTTGTTTTGGGTGCTTGCATATAATATATGTTGCATATAAGGGTGCTGCTGACCCATGCGGTGTTTTTGTGCAAATTAAGAAAAGATACCCTTTCTCCCAGGCAGTCACAGTCCTACATTGGGTTCTTGTCTTGGTGGAGGGAGCATGGATGAGGTTTCAGTGCTCCCTTACCCCTAGGCTGGGTGCATTTGAGCTGGGCACAACCTGCATCTTTACATGGTGACCTTGCCTATGCAAGAAGCTCTGGATCCTTAGGATGTGGGGTAGGATCCCAGCTCTGGCTGGGAAGCCAACCATACAACTCTGTTGAGCTGATAACCCTTTCTCCTCATTGCCCTTTCTTAGAGCAAACTCAGTGGAAAACTTCTGCAAATGATGCATTAAACTTTTAGATTTACAACATACTTTGCAAGTCTACTGTACCTTAATAACATAACACACCAAAAGGTTGGAGAGAGCTCCTTTAAAACATTTTATGAATTCATGGCTCTGTATTCCATGTCTCATTCTCATTCTCAACCACAGATACTTACAAACCCAGAAATTTACATATTCATATATAGAGAAATGCCACCTAGCTCTCTATATAAATACATTTTAATATCACTTTGAGGAAATTTGTAGACCTGGCTACCTTGTCACAGATTAATGAATATTTGGTTAGATGAAACTGGCTCTTCCTTGACAAATTTTCTCCTCCTAAACCACAATCTCAGGAGATGCCATAATTCTCTTTTCCTGAACCTCTCAAGGAATTTCAGGAGAGCTGGAGAAGCTCAGGAAATGGGGTCAGGCAGACTGAACTTGAGTATAGCATGGCCACTGATGTCTGTTTGGGGCAAAGTGCTAGGACCGATCTATAGTCTCTGCAGCTCTGGTCCTGGGGCTCTCCCCAGAACCACAGGAGGCCTTTCTGTGTGTGCTGGGGGAGCAACAACCCCTGAGAGCAGCCCTCAACTGTTGATTGGTGGGAATTTGTAGACAAAGTCTCTCTCAGCTACTTTGCTGGGCTGCGTGTGGATAATTTTGAGGTCCGAGTTTTACAGCATTTCCCAGAGTTTTTGTCATGAGATTATGTAGTAGTCCCTTACTGGGGAGCTGGCTTATTATCACATACATTTTAGCTGCCTTTCTTTCTCTGGATCACTTCCCACTCTCCCATAGTGTTTCTGATGCTCCCTGTCATAAATTATTAGCACTTGAATTCTATCTCAGGGTCTACTTCTAGGGGAACCTAAACTGTACCTCCTTTTTCATATTATAAGAGACTCTGCTTTCAAACTTCAGCTTGGCAGGAGTGGATCTTTCCTCCAATTGCTGCTATAGGACATCTTGAAGGTTCATATCCTGAAATGCATCCAGTGTGTTTTGTAACAACCCTATGGGGTAGATATTACTATTCTATTTATACATTTTCCAGCTAGATAGAGTAAACAAGTTCAGGAGTTGGAGGGATGGAAAAGGAACTTGCTGCTATTGCACACCTGTTACATTCTAGATTCTTACACTTAAAAAAACTTATAATTTTCAGCTAACAGAAAAGTTGCAGAAATAAGATAAAACATTCTTTTATATTTCTCACCTCACTTTCACAGTGCTAAACCATTGAACCCTATATGATACATAGATACAGAAATACAGATGTGCATATTTGCATTGTTTGGTGCACATACCTACCTTTCCTAGCTCTGTCTGATGACAGAGCTTAAAAGCAGTGACACCTCAGTAACAATGAGTACACACGGCACTCAGTTCTTGGCCTCTAAACACCACTCTCCATTGAAAAAACTGACATTCCTAAAATATTGGTTCCAGGGGTGAGGAATGGTACATACAAGATGAGTTTGAAACATCTGGAGGCTTGTTGAAAGAAGACAGGAGCCAACTTGTTGGGGCCTCTAATGGTCAAAGCTGGAACAATTTGAGGTGCCAAAAATAATTCTGGTACTGGATTTAAAGTCAGACAATAAAATATATACAGTAATTAAAAATTTTTTCACAACAACCCTATGAAGTGGATATAGCTATTTTCAGTTTATAAATTATTGAGGTAATGGAGAGTCAAGATTCAAATTCAGTTTCAAAATAATTCCCAAACTCCACTCTACAACACACCTTCCCCATGTAGCAAGGCCAACTAGCATCACTCAGTGCAGTAAAGCACTTGCTTCTCCTTTGATTTGAGCAACACAGAAACTCACAGAAACTCTCACCCTAATGAGAGTGGGTTCTATTTTTTTTCTCCCCCTTTCCATCTTTTCAGCAAAGCATTAAATCTAAAGATTTAGGGCCTCAGACTGACTTTCTCATTGAGTCACAATTTTGTTCACTCTGCTGGCATGAGTGAGAGATCACTGGAATGAGCATTACAATGATCTCCCTTTTCCAAGTCCAGGGGTTTCAAAGCAAGTCTTCCATTCTGGTGCACAACTCAGATAAAGTCTCAGGTCCTATCTGGGGAATTCTGGGACATGGGAGGGAGTTAAAATAAGAAGGAAGGAGGGCAGAGGTGTGGAAATGTGACATTCCATTCTTAATCACCTCTCTGTGCTTTGATGCCTTCTTTGATAGCACGGGTTCCTAAATTCCTCATTTGTTCACATTTCCTGAGGTGGGGGTGGTGGAGAGAGCTGAGCAGGCCACACTGCTATAAAAATAACGAAGGTGATGAATGGCCCCAAACAGCAAGGAAGGGAAGAAACGGCATTTCTTTGCTTCTTTCCCTTGGCTGTAGATAAATTGCACCTGTCGTGACTGGGGCCATGGAGCTTTAGCTGTGATGTGGTTGGGTGGCTATCTGCCAGACCCTCCGTCCCCTACAGCCAGGAAACTGACCTTGCTGGCAAATTTTAAAAAGAAAATGGAAGAAAGGGTCCAGTCCACTTACTGGCTAAAAGCTCTGAATTTCCAGAGCCTGGAAACCTTCACCTCCACATTGGGCAGCTTCCCTCCTGTGTGCTGTACAGAGCATTTGCCTTCATGACACCCAAGGCTGACTATTTAGAGAGTTAAATGCAGATAGGTCCAGGGGCAGGGAGGTGGGTGAAATAATCTCTGACAGGCTCTTTTTTGCCACAGGTTAAGATTGCATGATAATTCTAACTTTATTGAAGTATTATTGATACACAAAAATCTGTACATATTCAATGTAATTGATAAGTCTCAATATATATATGCCTGTGATACCATAACCACAGTCAAGGTAATAAACGTACCCATCACCTCCAGAAGTTTCCTTGTGTCCTTTTGCTTGTGTGTGTGTGCGCGCGTGGGGGTGGGAGGGGTAAGAACACTTACCATAAGATCTACCCTCTTAATTTGTTAAGTGCATGGCACCATATTTTTAACTGTAGACATTATGTTGTATAGCGGCTCTGTAGGACTTGTTCATATTGTATAAATAAAACTTTATTTATATTCACTGAACAACTTCCCTTTCTCCCTCCCTCACTCCCCACCATCCTTTGGCAACTACCAATCTATATCTGCTTCTGTAAGTTGACTACTTTAGATTCCTTATACAAATGGAATCATATAATGTTTGTCCTTCTCTGATTGATTTATGCCACTTAGCATAACGTCTTCCAGGTTACTCCATGTTGTCTCAAATGATAGGATTTCCTCCTTTTGTTTTTTTTAAAAAGCTAAGTAATATTACATTATGTGCATACCACATTAACCACATTTTCTTTATCCATTTGTCTGTGGTTGGACATTTGGGTTGCTTCTACATTTTGACTGGTGTGCATGATGCTGCAGTGAGCATGGGAATGCAGAGATTATCATAGAAATATAAATGAAAACCACAAAGAAATACCAGATTGCATTTGTTAGGGTGGCTGTTATTTTAAATATGTGAACAATTAAAATACAACAATTAAAATATAACAAGTGTTGGCGAGGTTGTGGGGAAATCAGAACCCTTGTGCACTACTGGTAGGAATGCAAAATGGTTCAGTGGCTGTGGAAAAGCATAAGAAAATTCCTCAGAAAATTAAAAATAGAACTACCATATGATCCAGCAATCCCACTTCTGGGTGTATGTCCAAAAGACTTGTCCAGGGATCTTGAAGAGATTCTTGCATGATGGTTTTTGGGTTCCAGCTCCAAATCAGTCTGTGATAAAGCTCTCAGACCTATAAAGGGAAGTGGTGATGTCAGCTGATTCTGCACCTTCTGATTTCAGTTGAGCCAAAATCTAGGAGTTGCTCTTGGCTCTTCCCTCTTTCCCATTCCTTATGTCCAGTAGGATTGCATATCTTGATGCTTCGATCTCTTTAACCTCTCCACTGTGTGCCTCTCCTCTCCTCCCAGATCTGCCTTAGGACAGTTGGCTCTTCCCTGCCCTAATCCATGCAAGGGCTTCCTGGCTGTCCCACTGGCTCCACTCTCATCTTCTCTAATCCATCCCCTAGACAGCTAGCTGCCAGAGTAAACACACATCTAGGTACACATATCCCCCAATTAAAACCTTTACAGGGATGCCTAGGTGGCTTAGTCAGTTGAGCATCTGACTTCAGCTCAGGTCATGATTTTACAGTTCATAGGTTGTAGCCCTGCATCAGGCTCTTTGCTGTCAGTGCAGAGCTCACTTCAGATCCTCTGCCCTCCTCTCTCTCTGCCCCTCCTCTGCTCTGCTCTCTCTCTCTCTCTCTCTCAAAAATAAACATTTATTAAAAAACAAACTTTTCAGGGCTCCCATTGTCATAAAGATAAAAATCCACATTCTGCTGTATAGTGCACAGAGTCTTGAATGACCTGGCCCCAGCTTGTCAATCCAGCCTGCCCTCTCCCTGGTCTCTCTGCACCAAACCCTGAGAATATCGAAGCTCCTTGTGTGGGTCCTTATAAAAAACTTGCTTTTTCTTGCCTTTAATACGATGCTAGAACATGTTTCCATCTTCTTCCCCTGAAGCACTCCTATTTGTTGTCAGAGCCTCAGCTCCAACATCACCTCCTCTGGGAAGCCCTCCTAAGGCTGGATTTAGAGGCATTCCTCTGCCAGCATGTGGAAGCCTCCTTCCATTACTCACTTCACAATCTCACCAGACTCCTGAATAATGAGGCTTATATTTGCTAGTCCAGCACAGACATTCTAGTAAATCAGCTGACCATTCAAATCCTTACACCTACCTTCTGTTTAGCATGTTCTTCTACAGATGATGATGCTTAGGCACAGAGCAGTTACATAACTTTCTCAAGATTACAGAGCTTGTAAGTGACAAAGGCAGGCCTGAAGCTAGCTCACATTCTTGACCCTTGGCTGTACCACATGTATTAAGTGACTGGCAGAGTCCTGCTTTCTCACAATTTTGCATTTTTCCTTTGAGCAGCTGGGCTGGTCCCCAGCGGCTGTTATTGGGATAGTAGGGGTTACCCCTGAACTTTGAGGTTGAAGGTAAGGAGGGGCCAGTTATGTCTTGAGAGAGAGTCACCTGTGTTTTTTTTTTAATTTTTTAATGTTTTATTTATTTTTGATACAGAGAGAGACAGAGCATGATAGGGGGAGGGGCAGAGAGAGAAGGAGACACAGAACTGGAAGCAGGTTCCAGGCTCTGAGCTGTCAGCACAGAGCCTGATGCGGGGCTCGAACCCACAAACATGAGATCTGACCTGAGCCGAAGTCGGAGGCTTAACCGACTGAGCCACCCAGGCACCCTGAGGGTCACCTGTTTTTATAAATAGTTATAGTGGGACAGAGCTATTCCCATTCATTTACATATTGTTTCTGACTGCTCTGGCTCTATAGTGACAGCACTGAGTTGGGGGGAAGACATGGTCTTCAAAACCTAAATTTTTACCATCTGGTCCTTTAAGAAAAGTTTGGCAGATCCCCATCAGACAGACAATCCTATAGAGCTAATAAGTGGCAGCACTGGGAGGAGGGATGACAACCTTTCAGACTCCAAAGCCTGTGCACCCATTTCCAAGTCCTCTCCCCTGCAGCCAGGTGCTGGGGTGGCTAATGTTCAATGAACAATATAACACGGAGAAGGCAGGAAGGGCCCTGGGAGGAGCTCTGTCACCTGCATGGCTCCTTTTCCCAGCCCACTTCTGTGTTTTCTCCTCCCCACAAGGTGCCTGGCATCTCAGCTGAGGCTGTTGGTCTCTAGAACTCATGGGTTAAGCATCAGAGTCTCCATCCCTGTACTAAGTTCCTTCTGGAACAACTGGTCAGCCTCCTCTTGTCTGGTGCCACCTGGTTCCTTCCAGGCAGGTGCCAAGAATTCATGCCTGCATTTCCTCCAGCCAGCTTCCTCTCCCGGGGTCCCACTCCAGACTGGTTTCGGAGCCACAGATGGAGCTGGTTCTAAAAATTTATCAATAAATGGAACTGGCAAAAGATAAAGTCCCTAGCATAGAGAAGAGCTGTGTGTATGCATGTGCATCTGTTTGTCTGTCTGTCTGTCTAGCAGGCATGCTGCAAGGTGTGAATAGAAGAGCTCTGCAAAGGGGGAAGAGAGGGCAAAGGACCCAGGAAGGGAGGGCTGTGCAAGCCTGTCAGCAGCAAGAAGGGTGATTTAAAATCAATTTCCCAGCCAAGAAGAATCAGTCTTGCCAGGGTGAAATATAATATGAAATAGGAAAGGAAGGCAAGCTTGGGCCCTGCCACAATGTGCCTCGGGCCCTCCTGCTTATGAAGCAAATAAATAACCTTCTCCATAAGGCAGCAGCCCAGCTCCGTTATCATAGCAGCGGCCAATGCTGGATGCAACCACTCTGGGCACCAGGCTGGGGATGCCAGGTTCAAGATGGACAAGAGGTCCCAGAGGGCTGCTCTGGCTCTACTTGTGGGTGGCTTTAGCATCAACCATCTTGGGTACCAGACTCACTGTGAGCTCACCCTTTGACCTACAGTTCTGATATTAGAATTCTTTAGGTTGAAAGTGACAGAAACCCAATCTGATTTAGTTTATGTTCCAAGAGCCTCTATTGACCCACATTCCCAAATTTCAGACTAGGCAGGGGCAGAGTTGAGTGTCACACATTCAAATACTGTCAGGGCAGGACTTCTGTTTCTCAGAATGTCAGCTGAATTCTCCCACATGGGCTTTCTCCACCAGGCTGGGGTACCATAGCCACTAGCTACTTCTGGACTCACAAATCCCAGCTTTCATCACCAGAGAAGAAAATACTCTATTTCCTTGATTCTAATTTGAAATCCCAAGGAAGGGCTCCGATTGGCCTAGCATTGACCATGGCTTCTTCTGGATCCAGATCCCAGTAAAACTAAATGGTTGAGGTTGCTGGAGGGGTATGACCCCCCAAAGAAGTGCACATATGGTTTCTAGCAGAAAGCAGTGGCTGGACATACAAACTATGATGTTCATCACAGCGCCCACCCCATCTCCCAGCGACAAAGTCCAAGCCCTTGGATCTTGAAAGTGTTGTCTATTCTCCCTGCCTTGGCTTCTCCATTCCTCATTTTCTCCTCTGCACACTGCAGTCTCACTTCTGGTCCTTCCACCTCATGGAAAATCTTCCTTGAAGGTTATGACAAGCTGGATCATTAGGTGAAGTCCACAGTCCTGTCTCATTTGCTTGGCCTCCCTGTAGAACCTGTATGGTCATTCTCTGACGGCAGCTTTGAAGCATTCTCCCATCCCTCTTGTATGTGGGAAAGTGGTCTCCTGCTCTCTGCCCACCTCTCTGACTACCCCTTCTCTGGCCCTTCTTTGTTAGCCCATCCGCCACTGGCAGGGTTTTCCTCAACTGCTGCCCTTTGCTCTCCTTCATCTCACCACTCCCCTCTGGTGACTCTAGTTGGTCTCAGAGCTGTGTTAATAGAAGTAGTAAACAGGGAAAGAGAGGTGATATTCCTGCTCTGTAGACAGACCCCACTGACGGTAGTAGTCTCAGCTTGGGGCAGCATATTTCTAAAGGAGCATTGAAAAATTAGTAGGTATTCAAGGTCATAACAAGGATAGCAAGAGACTTCATATGGGGTCATGCAGGAAAAAAATTAAGGACTAGAAATGTTTTACCTGGACAGAAGAAACACTTTTGAGCTCAAGAGGCTGCTTCTAGGGAGTTGTCCGTTTCATTGCTCCAATGGTGGGATAACGGTGGGTCTCAGAGCAATTCAGAAATGACAGTGTGACCAGTTTCATCTCTGTGTCCCCAGGACTAGCCCAGGCTCCAGCATTGGAATCAAGGTCTCAAACAGAAGACTGGGTTGTTCTGTATGAGAAAGAACCCCTATCCTGTAAACATACAAAAGGAGACATAATTCAGGACACACTGGACACACACAGACTGGGTGGGAGCTTTAACTCCCTGATACTTACAAGTCTTTCCAATTTCTAAATCACTGGGGCTCCTTGGCTCAGGGATAAGATTTTGGAGAACACCTGGGTGTTCTACAGCTGAGGGGTGGCTAGGTGGTCTGGTTCATTCATTGGCCTTGGGGAGATACCTGTGCTCAACCACGTCCTCCACCAAACCTTAGGGGGACTTTCTTCTCTGTTCGGTTGTCCTCATAGTATTTATTCAGGACTGACTATGGGCTGGGCAGTGTTCCAGGAGCTAGCGACAAGGTGTGTGTAACAACAGCGACAGCACTTACATAGTGCCCACCGTGTACTGGGAACGTCGAGGTAAATGGGTCACACAAAGTCTCTGCCAAAATGGAGCTTATGTTTTAGCAGAAGAGAGGGGCATTAGCAAGTAAAGACACTTTCACAGTGGTAAATGGTATGGGCATATACTTGGGCGGTAAGAGGAGTAGAATGGGGAATAGGGCACCAGACAGAGGGATGCTCTTTAGGAAGGATGTTTAGGAAGGCGCCCTCTGTCTGCAAGACACTTCTGCCTCAGTCCCCAACCCAGCCCACAGCCACTCCCAGGCTCCAGGCCTCCAGTGGGGAGCTTGGTCGGCTTCATGGAGGGACCAGACTCCCAACTGAGGTCAATAAATAGGAGATTCGTTGACAACAATGTCTATACACACAGAAAACGCTCTAAGACATAATATCCAAAGAGCATAATGGATTTTATTTGCTCCCCTCCCCTTTTATTTTCTGTACCAGAAGGAGGTTAACTGAAGTCTTTGTATATTGGTTGTGGGAGGGGCTGCACAAACTACTGGAAGCTCATCCTAATTCTTCCCCATTTGTCACCTCATCGCTCATCTCCTCAGGGCCCTTCTGAGCTCCGAGGGACTCTTTCTGGAAGAGAGTCATGCGCCATTCAATGGGTGCAGAGGGAATGTGGGAGCCAGCACCCAGAGAATCACTGGCATCATCTTTGCACATTTAAAATTCAAGTTTATGGGTTTTGTCTCTTTCGCCCGCGGTTTCCTCATTGTGGAGCTTACATTTTTATTTGCAGGAATAAAAGTCAGTGGCGGCTGATGCGGCCCTCTGGAGTTGGAAGCAATAACCATTGTGGGCAATGCAGCCTGGAAAATAATCATAATAATAAGCAGCAAAAGGGGAGACAGCTCTTTGAAGGTGGTTGATGAATGGTTATAGACTCAGGAAAATCTCCCCATCCTCTTCCTTGCCCCTCACAAAGCACCTCTCCACCCTCCCTGAACCCCTGAATGAATCCCAATAAAAACATGCAGCACAGAGAGCCTGATACATGGGAAGGAAGCTGAAGAGGATTGTCCCAAGGGTCCTCCAACTGGGAGGCTAAAGTAGCTGCTGAGATAAGCAGGTGTACCTGGAACAGGGAGTGAAAGGGGATGAGACTCTTTGAGCCTCAGTTTCCCCATCCATATAATGGGATGAGCATAACCTGCTTCATAGTCGGTGGCTTATAGAATATGTAAAGCATGGGGGTGCCTGGGTGGCTCAGTCAGTTAAGAGACTAATTTTGACTCAGGAGGCACCTTCATGCATTAAAGACCCGCATCAGGGTCTCTGCTGTGAGCACACAGCCCACTTCTGATCCTCTGTCTCCTTCTCCCTTTGCCCCTTCCCTGCTCACACTCGCTCTCCCCGTCTCTGTCAAAAATAAATGAAGATTAAAAAAAAAAGAAGAAAAAAAGAGTATGTAAACCATGTAACACAGAGCCTTGCACACAGTAGACTTTTGATAAATAATAGTTCCATATCTTTCCTATCTTAAGGCTGAGGATGGAACTAGTGATACTTTTCTAAGAGAGGAAGGAGGAGAAACCCAAGGGGAAGTAGTTGGATTTGATCTGGCCCCTTGAAAATGCCCACTGGAAGGGATGTGAAGGTGCCATGGAAGGCTAATGGGATCTCTCACCTCCAAACTCCATCTCTTCTAACTGCCCCCCATTCTCCCAACCCCATGCTCTCTGCCTCCAGGGTGCTTAGGCTTTTACGGTCTGCATCCATGCCATCAGCCTTAGCACATCTGTTTTTCTCCTGTGTCCTTCATCTCCTGCTCTGCTGTTTGTGGGGTCTTGCTCACTATGATGTGAACAGACACAACATTTCTTTCTTTCAGGGGGATCTTAACATTTTTTGGACTCATACCATGTGCCGATACTGTGTAAGTCATGTTATGGCTTTATTTCTCTAATCCATAAAACAGTCCTAGGAGGTAGGCATTGAACTTCCCATCTTACAGAGAAGCCAGCTTGTGTTCTGGAAAGGTGAGTGATTTTGCTGTGAGTGAGCAAGGGGTCTGGAACCCATGGAGGTCAGACACCAGGGGCCATGCTCTTTGAACGGCACCAGGTTGCCTCCAAAGGAGGTAAAGAGACCTGAGTGCTAGTGGGCATTCAGCTAGTAGGCTGAGCGGAGCCCACCTGTTCCAGTAGTAAGATCCTAGGCAACCTTCCCACCCAGTGCCCAGGCTCTGGGACTTGTCCCAGGTCCTCATGGTAGGAAAGCATGGTAAAGAGAGTTTGGTTGAATCCACCCTTCTACCACCTCTGTAACCTCTGCTCAAACGCTTGCAAAGAGGAGGATCTCACTCCTTCCAGGGACCAGCTTACTGTCGTGCAGCAGTTCTCAAAGCTTCAGCATCACCTTCAAGTCTGTTAGAAATGCAAATTCTTGAGCTGTATCCTAGAATCAGAATTAGAAACTTAAGCAGTGGTGCTTTAACAAGGCTTCTAGAGGATTCTAATGCTGCTCAAGTTTGAAGCCCACTGGCTCAGTAGAAAGGAAAGAGGCTTTGGGTCAGGGAGAAGAGGGCTCACTGCCCTGGTACCTACTATTTGTGTGACTTTGGGCAAGGTAGCTGGGAGGGTTTTAAAACAATGATGAACATTTATTGAGCACTGTGGTAGACTGAATACTGTCCGTTCTTCCTCCTCAAAGATGTTCCAATCCCCAGAACCTGTGAATATGTTGCCTTATACAGCAAGATAGGCTTTTAGAGATATTGATGAAGGAGGGGGCAAGGGTGGTGTGGAATTTTCTGTGTGGACCCAATTTAAGAAGGCAGGCAGGAAGATCAAGAGAGGAGAAGGTAAAGTGAGGACAGAAACAGAGATTGGGGTGATGTGGCTGTGGGGCAAGGAATGCCAGCAGCCTCTAGCAGCTCAGGAAAGAAAGGAATGGATTCTCCCCTGGAGCCTCCGCAGGAGCCAGCCCTGCCCACACTTTGCTTTTAGTCATGGAAAACTCATTTCATACCTCAGACTTCCAGAAACCCAGGGGATAAATTTATTGTTTTAAGCCACAAAATAAGCACAGAGGCCAGCCTCCAGAGAGCTATCTGGAAGGTATGCCCAGCCAGAATGCCCTTCCTGGCTAGGTGCCAGGGCTCCCCCTGAGGTTCCCATCCACCCCACAGTGAGAACGACATTCTGGCTCTTGTTGCAATGTATACACATGTGTGGGTTGTATTTCATTCATGCCAGAATCTGACACATGGGCAGAATTTTTGTAGTAAGCATATGGCTGGGAACCCTCAGATAACATGCTCAGTAGGGACCCATTTTGAACCAAAATTTTGAGTGAAAGCATAATTCAGCAAAGAAATGAAGACTGGGATATGCACAGAAGAGCCTTTAGCCCTCAAATGTAGAACTTCCCGTATGTGCTTGTACGTGTGTGTGTATCTATCTAGGTGTTCAATGCATGTGTGACTATGTTGGTGGATATCTGAAGGTGTGGCCATGTATGAATTGCATGAGTCCTTGTGTATTGGAAAATGTGTCAATTCTGAGGGTTATTGTGAATCAGTAAGGGGGTCATGGTTTCAGAGTGTGAGTGTGTGTATGAGTGTGTCCGGAGTATGTTTTCAAAAAGCAGGTGAGCGTGTCAAGTGTGAATAAAGTAAAGGCATGTGCATCTGGGAGTGAGGGTAGTTTGTGTGACATGCATGCCTGAGTGTGAACTAACCCGTGTGTGTGATGGTGGGAATGAGCATGTGAGTGTTCTACACCTTCGTGCTTCTGTATCTCAGTGAATGCTCTTAGCTCAACAGACTCAAGGTTGCCTCTCTGCCCTCTCTTTTGCAAAGTCCGGTGTTTTATGACTGAGCCTCCAGGGTGCAGTTTCAATGATGCCCAAACAATAAGGCCATTCAGTGAAAGATCCTGACAGATGGGTCACAAGTTTCCTTATCTCCCAGCCCCAGGGCTGTGTAGCTGAATTTAGATCCTTCTTTTAGCAAGAGTGCTCTCAGTAGTCCTTCCAGAAGGCCTTGTGGCCTAGGAAACTGTGGTGCACACCAGATCCATGAAGGCTGTGCCTCCCAGCTGGTTCCTCCCAGCAAGCGAAGTTACCCAATCATTGATTTCTTCGGGTTCAGTCATCAGAAGCTGGGCCTGGGGTTTGATCCCTCCATCACTGCCATCTTGCTCTGCAACTTTTTGCAATATGCTAAAATGGTATGCCCAGGTTCCGTCAAAAGGTTAGAAAGGATCACAAGGCTGCTTGGAGGAGGTCAAGTCTTTGACTTGGACACTTGTGGCCCATTTTAGCGGTTCACAACCAGGCTAGGGACGGTAAATAGATTATATGTGTTCCAAATGGGGGCATTTTCTCCATTCTGTAGATCTAATGGAGAGATGGAGGTTGAAGCTGTGGTGAATTTGAGAGATCTCAGGCAGAGGGCATGGAGTGGAAGGAAGTGATGGAGAAGGACAAGAGCTAGCCCCTGGGAGCAGCTAGGCAGTGATCCCTCAGGCTCTGGATGTATTTTATCAAGTGCTTTCACATACAACATCAAACTTTATTGTTGGGGAGTAGCATTATTCGAGTTTTATAGGGGACAAATCCAAGACTTGGAGAGGTTAAGTGACTTGCTCAAGGTCACATAGCTGTAAAGTGCTGGAACTGGACTTGAATTTGGGAGAATAGGACTCGGCTATGGCATGAAACATGTGCCATCTAAGTAAGGTTCCAGCCTTAGGCACTTGTAAAAGGCACTGGTGGCTCTCCATGGTGCCATGTTCTCCTTCCACAGACACATCCACACTCAATCCCTAGGCTTTTTCTTCTATTCTCTGCGTGTGTGAGTTTTGCCTTTTATTTTTTTAAAATAGTCTTTTCTTAGCCCCCAAATCAAGACAAAAAGTCATCAGGAGATGCCGTGGGTGTGCTTTGAGCCAGGTATTGTAAGGTGATCCATAAGAAGAAAGAAACTGGGGCCTTTGTTTATAATCTGCTACAGGAGGCAAGCCTGAAAGACCTGTCACTGTCTTGCTGGGTGACAGTAGGTAAGTCATTTGTTCATTTACTCTCCTTGACAGGGCCATCTGTTACTCTGGCTCTTGAGCAGCTACCCTTCCCTCGTAGGTCTACCTCACTTTCCTCCAGGGACTCACCCCACCCTCCCCACAGGGCATTCTCTCTAAGTGGTGCTTTATGCCCTGGTGTCTGGATATAGTGAGCGACTCAGACCTGGCTGGTCACAACATTGTGCTCACCTGGCCACAGTGACTGGCACAGGGATGGGCATGTGATCCAGATGGAGCCACAGAGGTGTAAGGAGGCTTTGTCTGAAACAGTCAGAGGGGTGCGGTGCTCAATTCTGGACTGGACACAAACTGGCAGAGACTAGGGAAGGCTGTGGCTGCGTGAGCGGCTACCAGATGGAGCCCGAGAAAGGAGCCAATGCATAGGGAGGACCAGAGTCCTGGAGAGAGAGCTCGGTTCTGGTGGCATTATTGGAGACTCTGGAACCAGTTATGCTAAACCTGAAGCTGGCATATTAATTAGTGGCAGACTAAGTACTATAATGAAGAGACGGACATATGCAGCAGTATAAGCAAAACCCATTTTCTTCTCAGGTAACAGCCCAGCGAGAAGAGCTCCAGGAACAAGATGGCCCTGCATCCTCAATTCATGGCCTCTCTCTTTAGGTCCAAGACAGCTGCTCAAGTGCTTGTCTTCTCCTTGGTTGGAAGGGGAAGGAAAGCAAGGGAAAGTATTTTTTGTTTTTAGTCAGTTTTATTAAGATTCAACTTACAGCCAGTATAATCAGCCTATTTTAAGCATCCTGTCCCATGACTTTTGAAAAATGTATACTGTCACGGAACCACCAGTATTATCAAGACGTAGAACACCTCCATCCTTTACTGTCAATCCCCTACCCCAAATGCAGCCCCAGGAAACACCAGCCCATTATCTGTAACTATAGTTATGCATTTTCCATAATATTATCTATATGGAGGCATGCAGTGTGGATCCTTTTCATCTTGCTTCTTTGACTTAATATAATGCTTTTGAGATTGTTGCATGTGTCATTTATTGTTCAACTTTTATCGTTGAGAAATAGTCCATTGTATGGATCTGTCATAAGTTAGTTTTCCATTCACCAGTTGATGGTCATTAGGTCATCCTCAGTTTCTCTCTGTTATAAGTAAAGCTGCTGTGAACACTTCAGTAGAAGTCCTTCCGTGGATATTTCCTTTCATTTCTCTTGGGTAAATACCCAGGAATGGAATTGCTTTCTTGTAAGTTGAGTGCATGTTGAACTCTGTAGGATACTGCCAGGCTGTTTACCCAAATGGGTACACAATTTTGCATTTCCATCATTAATATAGCTTTGGCCTTTCTAATAGTTATGTAGTAGTGTTTCATTATAGTTTTAATTTTAATTCCCCTAAAAGTAACTATCTCAAACATCTTTTCATGTTCTTATTTGCTATCTATGTCTTTTTGGTGTTCAAATCTTTTTCTCCATATACTAAAAATAAAGTTTGGTCCATACCTTGTACCATATGTAACAATGAACTCAAAATGGATCATATAGATTTTCAGTAGTTCCAGTACCATCTGTTGAAAAGACTGTCCTTCCTCTGTTGGATTTCCTTGGCACTTTTTTGAAAATAAATTGACCGTATATGCAGGACCTATTTCTGGACTCACTTGTGTTCCATGGATCTATGTGTCTATCTATTTACATACCACAGTTCTTCATTAATGTAATTTTATAGTAAGCCTTGAAGTCAGGTAGTGTGCAACCTCCAAATTTATTCTTCCTTTTCAATATCATTTTAGCTATTATACTTCCCTTGCTTTTCTATGTAAATTTTATTGATTGGTTGATTCATTTGTTCATTCACTCATTCATTCATTTTTTAGAGTGTGCATGTGTGAGCTTGAGAGGGACAGAAGGAGAGAGACTCTTGGGCTCCACAGCTGACTGTAAATTTTGGAAATAGCTTGTGGATTTCTATAAAAATTATCCTGGAATTGTAATTGAAATTGTGTTAGGGCAACTATGTGGCTCAGTTGGTTGGGTGTCTGACTCTTGATTTCAGTTCAGGTCATGATCCCAAGGTCATGGGATCGAGCCCTGCATTGGGCTCTGCACTGAGTATTGAACCTGCTTGGGATTCTCTCTCTTCCCTTTCTCTCTGCCCCATTCTAGCTCATAATCTCTCTCTCTCTTTCTCAAATAATAAAAAAAAGAAATTGTGTTGACTCTGTTGATAATTTGGGACAATTAAAATCTTAATAATATTAAAACTTCTATGTATATGAATATGTCCTTATTTTTAGATCTTATTTTTTTCATTAATTTTTAATAAGTTTTGGCATGCATGTTTTGTACATATTTTGTTAGGTTTACATTTAAATATCTTAGATTTTATTCTGCTATTGTAAATTATATTTTAAAATATAATTTCTATTATTAGCTACTAGTATGTGGAAATATGATTAATTTTTTCATATTTTCCTTGTATCTTGTGACCTTGATAAACTTGCTTATTGGTTCTAGTAGACTTTTGTTTTGTTTTGTTTTGGTTTTTGTGCCTTATTGCACTGGCTAGATATTGTAAGAATGGAAATCTTCACTCTGCTTATCTTTAATTTGAGAGGTAAAGCATTCAGTCCTTCAATGTTAGTTTTGGTTTTCCTTCAGTGTCTTTAACAAGTTGAGAAAGTTCTCTTTAATTCCTAGTTTGCTGCACATTTTTTTTTAGGAATGATACTGAACTTTGTGAAAGGTTTTTCAGAATCTATTGGTATGATAATAGTAATTCTTCTTTAGTCTGTTGATATGGCGAATTATATGATTGACTATTAAAGCACTCTTGCATTTCTGGAAAAACTTCACTTGGTCATAAAGTGTTATCTTTTTATATGTTACTGGATTAGATTTGTTAATATATTGTTAAGGGTTTTTGCATTTGTAGTTATGAAGGATATTTTCCTATAGGTCTTTTCCCCCATAATATCTTTTTCAGGTTTTGATACTAAGATAATATTGGTCTCAGAATGATGAAGTGTTTATCCTTTTTGGTATTTTCTGAAGGAGTTAGTGTAAGATTAGTATTATCTTTTTAAATGAAATGTGTAATGGAATCACTTGTGAAGCCATTTGGACTTGGAATTTTCTTTGTAGTTAAATTTTAAATTACAAAGTAAAATTTTTTAACAGATACAGGGCTTTTAGGGACACATGATTCCTTTTGAGTGGGCTTTTGTACTTTGTGTCTTTCAAAGAATTTGTCCATTTCATCTAAGTTGTTGATCCATTGACATAAGGTTGTTCATCATATTCTCTTATCCTTTTAATGTCTCCAGCATCTGCAGTAATGTCCTCTTATTCCTTATATTGGTAATTTATGTACCCATTACTTTTTTCTCGATCTTTATAGCCAAAGTTTATTAATTGTATTGTGTTTTAAAAAATGTTTTTAAAAATGTTTATTTATATTTGAGAGAGAGAGAGAAAGAGAGAGAGAGAGAGAGTTTATGTGTGTGTAAGCAGAGAGAGAGGGAGACACAGAACCTGAAGCAGGCTTCAGGCTCTGAGCTATCAGCACAGAGGCCTGTGTGGGGCTCAAACTCATGAACTGTGAGATCATGGCCTGAACCAAAGTTGGACGCTTAACTGACTGAGCCACCCAGGCGCCCCTTATTGCTTTTTTTAATTTTATTGATTTTTCTGTTTTTTTCTAATTTTATTTTTCATGTTTTTGGCTCTTACTTTTTTTGTTCTTTTTCTACTATCTTGAGGTGGAAGATCAGATTGTTGATCATAGACCTTTATGCTTTTACTATAGCCTTTTTAGTGTAAAATTTTCTCTATGCACTACTTTATCTGCATCCCACACATTTTGTTATGTTGTATTTTCGTTTTAATTAAATAATAATCAAAATAATTTCTACCATTCTTGTAATTTACTTGTTGACCTATGTGTTATTCAGATGTGTTGTTTAATTTCCAAGTGTTATTGATTTTTAGTTCAATTTCATTTCAGAATGTTCAGTCCTTTAAAATTTATTGTAGATAATTTTGTGGCACAGAATATGGCCTATATTTGTGAATATTTGTATGCTGCCATTGAATGGAGAATTTATTTAATAAAGAGCAACTAAGTCAAATTTGTAAGTGAGGTTAAAATCTTACTGCCTTTTTATGGTCTTCGTCTTCTCCTCCTCCTCCTCCTCCTCCTCCTCCTCCTCCTCCTCCTCCTCCTCCTCCTCTTTCTTCTTCTCCTTCTCCTTCTCCTTCTCCTTCTCCTTCTCTTCTTCTTTTAAGTAGGCTCCACATCAGGCCCAACATGGGCTTGAATTAACAACACTGAAATCAAGACCTGAGTTGAGATCAAGAGTCAGACGCTTAAGTGACTGAGTCACCTGGGTGCCCCAAGTGGTCTGTTTATTTTATCAATTACTCAAATTGGTATGTGGAAATCTCCAACTGTATCTGTGGGTTTGTCTTTTTCTCCTTTCAGTTGTGTTAGTTTTGCTTCATGTATTTTGAAGTTCTAGCACTAGGTGCATGAGTATTATTGTTATATTGCCTTAATGAATGTATCCAGTTATCACAATTAATTGTCACTTTTTTGTCCCTGGAATATTCATTGTTCTGAAATATTCTTTCTCTGATATTAATATAGCCACCTAAGCTTTTTTCAATTTAAGTCTTCATGGTCTAACTTATTTAATCTTATAAATAATCTACTTTAATCTACTTATATCTTTACAATTAAAGTGAACTTGTTTTAGGTGGCATATCATTGAGTCTTGCTTTTTAATTTAAGTTGATAATCTCTGCCTTTTAATTGGAATGTTTAGTCCATTTGAATTTAATAAAATTATCAATATGGTTAGATATAAATCTGCTGTTTTGTTATTTGTTTTCTATAGGCCCCATCTGTTATTTATTCCCATTTATTCTCCTGTCCATTTTTATTTTATTTTATTTTTTATTTTTAAAATTTTTTTTTAATTTTCATGTCAAATATTTTAACTAAACATACAAATTTTAAATGGCAACTAATAAATTTTCATGTCAGATCATTTAACAAAATCCAGAAATAGATTATAAAAATTGAACAATCATAAATGTCTTATATATAAAGTTTTAAGGGAAAGTTTAAATTTCTACATTATTCTGTAATCAGATATTTGAGGAATTTAAGTACTGCTGAGGAGCAGTTGATACAATTCTAAAATAATTCAGCTATGAAAATAATATCACAATTAAAGTTTGGCACAGTAACATTCCAGCAATCCTCAGTCATCCACAAATGTTAACCGTCCAGGTCCCTCATTCTTCATCCATCCCCTGTATCTCTTCCATCTAGGGTCATTTGCCAATTTTTTCTTTAGTTCTTCCTCTTGTTCTTGTTTATAAACCTCATAATTCTCCTTTATCCAGAGCTCCCGTTTAAGAAAAGTTTCCTTTTCTTAATTTTTATTTCTAGATGATCTTCTAGACTATTAAACTGAGACTTTGACATCTTCATGGATTTACGTATGATATATAATCTTTCTTCTTCCCCATATTCTTTGCCTTTGATGTTAAAGTTATAGATCCACCGGCAATACCAGACTATATATGAGCACAGGTGAAAAGGTGCTAAGAGAATCTGAAACAGGAGAAGATCACATATCTGTGGTTTCTGATAGCCTCCCTTTATATCTGTTTTACTTTTTATAATGTTCTTTATGATGCTCTCCTCCTTGTCACGAATTTCCTCTTTGGACTTTTTGTTTCTGCCCTTCTCTTTGGCTTTTCCAA